>NC_039509.1:8255754-8601902 GCF_003672135.1 Ooceraea biroi
TCATGTTCCATTTGCTTCATCTGGCAAAAATGTTTCTCGTGGAAGCTTGCCTCTCCCTGTAAAATATTCACAGCATATGTGTTAACAAAAACACACGGCACACATTGCAAATGGATATATTAAGTAACACATACGGTCGCAATAGGAACATATCGGCAATGGATACTGAGGCAAATAAGAAACAGTCGTTCTTACATGTCTACGTATTATATCCATAATAGACAAATGATTTATAAAGTCAGTCAACGCACATGTTACGCATATCGGAAATCTTTCTTCAAAGTCATGCTTGGTCACAAGATACACAGAAAATATACATACAAACGATGAGTATATGTTTGCATGTTGCGACTCATCATCGTAGTTTTCAAAACAGTTTGTAAATGATTGATAGTTTCTGTCACTATTGATATCGTTTTTATCCATGAAGTTTCTTTTTTTACTTAGAACATATCCAAAACTGCTCAAGCGCAAGTGAGGAATTGAAATGTACTGCTTTTCCTTCCCTGAGAACCAATATATATACCCACTTCCCTTCCTAAATTTTAAGTAATCCTCCATTTCTCACCAAGTGGTTACTAGGATACTTTGCGGGCTCCCACGAGGAACAGTTTTTCTCCCCCGACACTGGATGTTCTACTTCGTCGACGAGGTTATTATCTTCATAATACACAAATCCATCGACAATAGCCAAATCTCTTCATCGCCACATGTAACAAAAGATAACGAAGACCTTTTGCCGTAACAAGCCGATTTGTCCACGGCTTATACGACTTAGGGAAAAAAACGGATATCTTCCCCAAGTGAGAGGACAAAATTTTATTCTTATCGTCTTGTGCTTATATGTGTACGGAAAGAATGGTTGGTAAATCTACCGATTAGCGTACCCACCTTCTATCACCTTGTCCTTGACATATATTATAGAGGTCACCCTCCTGAGTGACCTTCAAAAGGTTTTAGCCGTCGGTCGTTGTTTACTAAAAAGTTATTAACAAAAGAAGTTTAATGATTTTGCACGAATTTTCAGCCGTCCACGACAAGCAAAAGGTTATATTTTCCGAAACTGGACCGGACATACACTCGGTTTCAGCCCGCTTTGCGGGAGGGCGGGGGGCAGGGGCTTCGCCCCCCCCCCCGCCAGTACCAGTATAACAGATTTTACCGTACAGATTTTGATCACCTGGTACACGGCACGGATCCCGGCGGGGGGGGGGGGGCAAAGCCCTTGCCCCCCGCCATTCCGCGAAGCGGGCTGAAAACGAGCGTATGTTTCCGAGGCTCCAGTTTCGTAAAATATAACCTAACCAGGTTAGGTTAGGTTAGGTTAAAGCAGAGAATACTTTGTATTTAACTGTTTATGCTTTTGGTTAAAGTGAAGAATCTTTACTATCTCTCTCTTTATATACTCATCGTTTGTATGTATATTTTCTGTGTATCTTGTGACCAAGCATGACTTTGAAGAAAGATTTCCGATATGCGTAACATGTGCGTTGACTGACTTTATAAATCATTTGTCTATTATGGATATAATACGTAGACATGTAAGAACGACTGTTTCTTATTTGCCTCAGTATCCATTGCCGATATGTTCCTATTGCGACCGTATGTGTTACTTAATATATCCATTTGCAATGTGTGCCGTGTGTTTTTGTTAACACATATGCTGTGAATATTTTACAGGGAGAGGCAAGCTTCCACGAGAAACATTTTTGCCAGATGAAGCAAATGGAACATGATTTGATGGGACAATAGAATAAACTCACTACCTTTGGAGTGTTTTGCACGATTCTAGGGGGAAGGCTCTCTTCCTCCGAGTGTGCTTTAAAGCATTTTTTTCCTCCTACGTATGTAAAAAAAGGTACTTGGTTAGTTAACAATTAATTTTATATTTAGTTTTGATGTTTATACTAAATATTTTTTTAAACTTTTTGTTGCGTACAAGGATTTTTTATGTAGGTACTTGGTATATATTTTTCTTTTTAAAAACAAAACACAATCTTTTATGTTTTTCACGTTTCTTGCTGTTAGAGCAAGCAACATCGGTGAAAATACAATAGTAATAAGTATTAAATATAAAAAGAAGTGAATATATAAATATATGTAAGCTGTGAACTTAAGTACAAACAGTAGGTTTGTTCGCGTTACCTGAAATCTCTAGAACTTTTTGTACTTAGAATGAGATAGATACATAAATGGATGTTACAGAGAAAAAGATGAAGAGACATAAGTGCAAAAAGTGTGAGTAACGCTAACAGACCTAGTGAGAGTTCAAAGGAATTACACGGTGGCCCGATTCTCGTGTTATCAGAAGCGACACTCTATACATCATATTTCCTCAACCACCTCGTTTGCAAATCCGCCCGCAACGATCGATGGAATTTGGTAAGTTCAACAACGCTTTTATGCGGCTATTAATTATTGTGACATATTTCATTATCGTGACTTTTTCGCCATTCTTGTAGTGATTTGTGTAATACGTAGTCGATGGCACGTGAATTTTTCTTTCCATCTTTAATATTTATTTCTCAATTTTATTACATTTTAGACTGAAATGGATAACATAAAAAATTTATCTATTCAAGCATTAAGAGCAAAAATCGAAGAAATAACAGATGAAGAAACACGAAAAAGTTTGAAGGTTGGTATAATATTTGTCAACTTATTATTTTAGTAATTATGGTGAAAAGGTATACATCTCGTTGTACAGAACAGTTATTTCTTTACAATAATTATAAAATATTAAAATCATCTTTGAAATAGTGCTTATTAATATTGCAGACATGTGAAAATTTAACTAAAATATAATTAGCAATAGAGACTTTAAAATGTTTTATGTGTCGTAATACTGTAAAGGGAGGATTAAATGGTTTGACACTCAAACTCAGAATAGAAAGAGGTGGATTTCAATGTGGTGAAAAGAAATGGGTAAATATATACAATAACGGACCCAGCCCCGATGACGGTGACCGTGACATATATTATAGAAGTCACCCTCCTGAGTGACCTTCAAAAGGTTTTAGTCGTCGCTCGTTGTTTATTAAAAAGTTATTAACAAAAAGTTTAATGATTTCGCACGAACTTTTAGCTGTCCACGTGAAGCAAGAACATGATATTGACATATATTACAAAGGTCACCTTTCCGAATAACCCGCACTAGGTTTTAGTCGTCGATCGTTGTTTATGAAAAAGTTATTAACAAAAGAAATTTCGAAAATATAGTAGTTATTTTGAATATTGAAAGATATAAACGACGAATATGTATATGAACGAAGACAGGAAAGTCATTTAAAGCAGTGAATTGTTAATATATAGAATAATTTCTTTTAATATAAGTACAAAGTATTCTTCACTTTAACCAAAAGCATAAACAGTTAAATACAAAGTATTCTCTGCTTTAACTTAACCTAACCTAACCTAACCTAACCTGGTTAAGTTATATTTTCCGAAACTGGAGCCCCGGACACATATGCTCGTTTTCAGCACGCTTCGCGGGAGGGCGGGGGGAGGAGCTTTGCTCTTCCCCCCGCCGAGGCCAGTGTAACAGATTTCACCGTGCAGATTTTGATCACCTGGTACACGCCATGGATCCCGGCGGGGGGAGGGCCCCCGCCCCCCGCCCTCCCGCGAAGCGGGCTGAAAACGAGCGTATGTGTCCGGGGCTCCAGTTTCGGAAAATATAACCTAACCCAAACCTATTTCTGATTTAAAGCTAAAATTCCATCAAATATACTCTTTCGTAAACGTATATGGTATCGTAAAATTATGCTTTATTCATTAAACATTTTTGTTAATAACTTTTTAACAAACAACGAGCGAAGGGTGAAACCTAGTGCAGGTTATTCAGGAAGGTGACCTTTGTAGTATATGTCAAATTCAAGTCCTTGCTTCGCGTAGACAGCTGAAAATTCGTACACAATTATTAAACTTCTTTTGTTAATAACTTTTTAATAAACAACGAGCGACGGCTAAAACCTCTTGAAGGTCACTCAGGAAGGTGACCTCTACAATATATGTCAAGATCAAGGTCATTGAGGCTGGGTCCGTTATTGTATATATTTACCAAGGAATGTTGTAGAAGATTTTTGCATTTCTTCTCTTTAGAGATCATATAAGAAAGGTTCATTTTCCTCAAAAAGAGAATTATTCTGATTTTTCTATAGAAAATACTGAATCCGTTCCTTCGTATAACAATGATATAACTATTAATAAAAATGATGAAAACACAATTTCGGAAAATCCAGATAATGTGGAGGTCTTAAAACTTTGTGACACTTTTAATTTAAGAGATTCCTTAATAAGTTTAATAATTAAACTGAAATCGAAAGTGTCAATGACTGGAAGCACTGTAACTGATATTCTGGATGAATGTGAATAAATAACAAATGATTTGTGTGTATCATTAAGGACAAAAGTTAAACAATTTTTGCAATCTAGAGAAATGCTTAATGACCGTGATGTTAATGATTTATTATATTCGTTTGAAATAAATAGATCTTGTGAAGGTTTAAGAACACTCGAACAACAAATGAAAGCTATAACAAGTAGTACACAATATATTAAGCCTCAAAAAATTTAGGTAAACGTATAGAGAATACAATTGATAAAGAAACAGGCACTTCTGTACCAAGAACAGTTCTTGAAACATGTCAATATGTTCCTATAATAGATTCTTTAACAATGGTGCTTAGAAATAAAGACATACATGCTGTAATAGAAGCAGAGAAAGAATCAAATGATGGCATTCTTGCATCTTTTATTGATGGGCAGCATTTTAAAATTCATCCCTTTTTCAGAAATATAAACATATTATTAGACTACAACTTTATTACGATGAACTGAAAATTGTCAATCCACTTGGCCGTTGGCCCTAAGACCGGCATTCACAAATTAGGAGTCTTTTTTATACAATACAGAATCTTTTACCTTATATGAATTCTGAGAAAAGTAGTATTCATGTTTTGCTTCTTTGCTGCCATGCTGACACACGAAAATACAAAATGGAAAAAACATTAAGTCCTTTCTTAAAAGATCTTGCAAAATTAGAAAGTGATAAAAGAGTCTCTATACTTCTAGGAGAAGAAAAATATGTTTTGCGTGCATCATTGGCTACGTTTTGTGGAGATGGATTAGCTGTCCATGAAGTATTTAATTTTCTGAGTCCATCCTCTAATTTATTCTGTCGAATGTGTCTTTATACTAGGCAAAATTTGCATAATGGAAGTATAGAAATTAAGCAATCAAGAAATGTGGCAGTTTACAATGTACTACACAATGCAAAGTATAGCGATAATGCTAAAACGTTAACGGGAATACATGGAGACTGTTGCTTACATTCATCTCGTTTCTTTCATGCATGTAGGAACCTTATTTTTTATCTAATGCATGATATTCTTTGTGGTATCGTGCCAATGATACTAAAGTTAGTTTTAGTTTCCCTAATGTCTTATTTAAGATCCCTTATTAGAGATTTCTTGGAAAAATTCAAACAACTTTTCCCTAATATACATATGATAAATAAGACCCATCATTTAACTCACTATCCAGATTGTATTTTGTGGTCTGGACCTCTTCAATTGTATAATTGCATGCGTTATGAAGCCAAACATAATGAAATCAAACTAAAAACACAAAACGTTCATAATTTTACAAACCCACTGAAAACATTAATAAGGATTGTTCAGTGTACTCAAAGTGCTAGATGGGGAAGAGGAGATGCCACAACTTTTCGCGCTAAACCGTTAAATGGAGAAACAGTTACAGTGCAAGCTTGCCAAAGTCGTACATATTTACATGCTCTAGGATATGTTGATACCGATTCTATATTTACTACTAATGCTATAAAAATAAATGGTGTGGAATTTCAACTCAATTTATTAGTCTTAAATTGTCTTAAAATTGATAAAGAAAATGGAAATCTGCCACTTTTTGGATATATTAAAGAAATTTTAATGTTAAATGAAAACGAAATATATTTCTTAACCACGTTATGTAACACTCACTTATTTGATACTGATTTTAATGCCTATTGTGTCGATTGAGAAATACATAAAATTTCACAGCTTTTTGTGAATTGTCTTAGTCTTCCATACTACAAACCATTGTCTATCTGGTCAGAATCAACATCAAACTACTTTTATGTCAGTCTCCGTCACATATTATTATGATGGAAATGGAGTATTTCCTCATCGCATCATTTTAGCAAAAAATGTAAGATTTGTCTTATAAGTCTTTAAACATACGTTCAAACTCAAATTTAATTGTCATGGTCCATTATGTATCGCATTGGACTTTATATTAAGTAACTTAAGGATTTTGCAACCTCTAAAAAACCTTACAAAGGTAAAAGAATACGCCAAGTACATAAAAAAGCAAAACCAAATATGATTGCTTCTAGGTACTTAGCTAGTTAACTATGGATTTCATCATATTTGGTTTTGCTTTTTTATGTACTTGGCGTATTCTTTTACCTTTGTAAGGTTTTTTTAGAGGGATCTCATTACTTTTTATAAAAATTTTTTATATTTCATTAATTTTTAATGTTTTTATAGAAAAGTACATAAAAATAAAAAATAAGGTACCGAACAATGAGAGTCACTGCATAAACATCGAGCGTTACCAAGTTCAGTGCATAGACATCAAGCGCTAACGTATAGCTTATCTGGAATTCATATCATTTGACATGTCACATAAACTTGTGATTAAACTATTTCAGGAACTAAAGCCGTAATCAAAAATCTAACGGCACTTTTATAAGATAATATGGGTGCAAGCTTTCGGTTGCGACCACTCCAAATAAAAATGGTTCAGTCAATCCTGAAATATTGTAATTGAATGTTAGAATTGTGACGTTTCGTTCTTCTCCTTTTCCGAAATCAGGTTCAGACTCACATACATATGTTCGCACATACACATTTAAAGCGATTTTGTACTTTTTTTTCGTTGCACCACATCGACGACGACGACGACGTTGCACCACATCGACAACGACGACGAAGTTGCACCACGTCGATGACGACGACGACGACGACGACGACGTTGCACCACGTCGATGACGATGACCACGTCGACGTGGTGCAACGTCGTCGTCATTGTCGACGTGGTGTAACGTCGTCAACATCGACGTGGTGCAACGTCATCGTCGTCGTCGTCGTCGTCGTGCAACGTCGTCGTCGAATAAATTAAATCATGCATGTATGAACGCATGTGTGAACGCAAGCCTGAGGGACAAAATCGCTTTGCATGTATATGTGCGAACATATGTACATGAGTCTGGAAATGGAAAACGGAACTTCGCAGTTATAATATATGATTACAATAGACTAAGGATTGACTGCATCAATCTTATTCAAATTGGTCGCAATCGAAAGCTTGCATTCATATTATATAATAAAAGTGCCGTTACATTTTTGATATCGGTTTTAGTTCGTGAAATATTTTAATCATAAGTTTATGTGACCTGTCAAATGACATGAATTCCAGATAAGCTTTACGGTAGCGCTCGACGTTTATGCAATGAATTTGGCAACGCTCGACGTATATGCAGTGATGCTCATTGCTCGGAACCTTATGTTTTATGTACTTGGCGTCGCGACGCTACCGCGTCGCATTTTACCAAGTAAAAACTATAAAGCGAATGTAAATATTAAAACAAGCATCAATGAATGTACAAGTACATGATTGAAAAAATTTATCGCTTTTATATAGATAGATAAAGTTCAAATAAATTCTAATACATTGGATGAACTTGTAGTGAAACATAGCATTCAAAGTACATTTATGTACACAACAACAATGAAGTTCGCAAAGCGTCTATAAAGTTTGTAAAAATATAAAGAATAAAATAAAAGATTGTAAATATAGAATTTAAAAATATCTGAAAAGTTAATATAAAATTTATATGCTACATTTCTAACATTAATAACCAAAGTTTTATGTTATTTGCAAAATAGTACAAGTAAAATAGTAAAAGTAAAAAATAGTAAAAGGCTTATTTATGTAATAATTATTTATGTAATAATGTGATTAAATTTGTTGCACTGCACATAAATATTGATACACTTTTTGTTAGATATCCTGTATATAAATATAGAAAACATACGTGTCAAAATTTTCGATATCTGCAAATTTTGAAATGCAGCCTTGTGTCTTTGCGCTAACCAACTATACTGTTGAGCCATTTCATCGGTTACAAGATAATGTAAAATATTACGGATCGTTTTTTTAATATCTGCACTAGTAACTTGCGTAAGACTTGTTATCTACAAAAAAATGAAATAAATTAATTGCAATATACATTTTTAAAAATGTGTACTTCAGTACATAAAATAATACATATGTTTAAATATAAGATTTACCAGTTTTTTTTTGGAACGCAGAATTATTTTCAATTTTGTTTTCTACTTCTTTGAGGCTAGCTGCATTGTTAATAGGAAAAATTTCAACAAGTGTATTGTATTCATCCAAAACCGATTGCACTTTTAAAGATTCACTACTTTATTCCAAAACATCTAGCCTATGAATGACTTCTCGAATTAAGGAAGTAAGACCGTTCATAGATACCTTTAAGCTTTCGACGTCTTTTAAGATTTGATGGTTTGTATGATTAATTTCTGCAATAATAATTACATGAAAACTTTTATTCAACAATTGATACTAATATAAAGAAAAATGTTATATTTTTTCTTACCTGTTCCATTATTGGAAGATAATACAGGAGTATGCAGTGTTTGGCTTGTAGATGGTAATGATTTTACATCCACAATTGAAGAAGGAACGTTGTTTAACGCATTAGCTTTACTATGCGTGACGGTTGAGACAGTTGCACAAGCATAAGTATTTGATATGTTAGCTTTGCTATACATAGCAACCGGCACCTGAGGAAGTGACGGTAAATTCGTTTTGTTTGGTTTAACTTTTCTTCTTTTTTCACGAATGTCTTCCTTATCGCTGCTATCGCTAAATTGTACTTTAGCATGATCTCTCTTTCGTTTCTTTTTTTCGTCTGTATTATATGGTGAGTCAACATCACTTTGATATTCGGCCTTCTTTAGCTTAATTTTGGCATTTGAAAAAGAATCTGAAAATTAAAAGAAATACATTTTATTAGGAATATTTTTTGTTTATGTAAAGGTAAAGAAATGAAAAATTGTAATAAAGGAAAATAAAAAATTAAAAGTATTAATCAGTGATTAATATAAACCTGTTTTATACAGAATTGCTTTAAAAGGTTCTAATGTCCAATCATCCTTTACAGAACTCCTTTTATAAACGAGAATATCAAAATCTTTATCTGATTTTACTTTGAGCCAGTTGTTAAATTTTCTCCTTTAATAACCCAGTTATCTGGAATGATTTGGATCCCATCATAAAATTCGATTACACAAAACAATCCTTCGGCCATTGTCAATAATTTTTCCATCATTATAATAAACTAAAACAAAAAATGAATATAAATGAATATAAAAAATGAATGTAAATCAATATTTTTCAAGGAATGGTGAAAAAGAACAATATATATACAACATACCAAACAATTTCAATTTTCTACGGCAACACATTATTGTTTTGTTTTATTCATGAGAATGTAAGAGAGATATAACAACAGTTTTACTGTTTTTCCATGGTATTCTTAAACATTTCTTTTTAATAGTTCCATTCAAGGGCCATTGCTTCAAATCAGAAAGTTTAGATGCAAGATAACCCAACAAGTTGCGATTTGCAAGGAAGAGTATAAAAATCTTCAACGACAGTAAAATATTGTCCTATTATGACTAAAGAATTATTTTGCCGGTTAAAGGCAACATTTCTAACTATAACTATAGTTCCGTCAGAAGCCAAAAAACAATTGTCTCTTATGTCTCCAGCTATTAAAGTAAAACCAAATCCTGCGATTTTGCTATATTGTGGATCGCTACAATCTGGTAAAAGAGAGCCGTCTTCATGATGGGATTCTTGCAAAACGGTATATTCATTTTGCCTCATATACTGTTTGTTGACATTATCCAATTGTGCATTTCTGCATATCGGCGGTGTAATTGAGGTAATATTTCTTGGGGTTTTTTTATGAGATTTTCATTTTCTGAAGAAAACTTTTAAAACGGAAAACTGAGAGGGAATCAAGTGGCCCATGTTTGCGTACGTCGCACAGTGGTCCCAAATCCCAAAAACGTGGCCAAAACCCCCTAAATCGAAATTTCAATTTGGGGACTTTTAAGGCCCTAAATAGTTAGGTTGATATCTTTACTGTTAGAAACGACTGTGTTTGAGGGTCATATGCACATACCTGGCTCTCGAAATCTATTTTAATCTGAGCGTCGAGCGCGTCACATCGAGAGCTCGCTCCGAACGCAAGTAAACGTAATTTTCAATCGCGCTGCATTCCCTTGTGTTTTTAGTTATTTTAATTTCATCAAATGGAGTCAACAACTGAAAGTAAGTAAATTTCAACTATGTAAATAAAATGCAATACAATTTGATTGTTATTAAATTATAGGAGCATTTAAAATATCGTTTTATTATCGTTTCCAGTGTAAATCGCAAAAATTAAAATATACAGAAGTCAAAAGTCCCACGAGATCCCACTCTCAAACAAATTTTCCCGTCTTTTTTAATCGTTCTTCATTAATAATTTAAAAAATATAGCTGCCCCCACTTGCCCCATTTTATTTTATCTAACTTTTTCTGTGGCGATGCATAAATTCGCTTTCAGGCGCGCATTGCACGCTTTCTTTTTGGTTGATTCAAAGTGAATAAAATCATTAAATTGTTTACCGCGGGTTGATAAGTATGTTTCAATAATGTAATAACAATCAATATATGTATTACCTATTGTTCAAACATTTTTTAATTTCTGTTATTTCGACACATAGACATAGATTAAATTTGGGGCATGATTTTAATTGGAACGATGTTCAGATTGTGGATGAAGAGGGATCATTTAAAAGAAGATTAATGTCAGAAATGTTTAATATAAAAAGACAATTGAAACCGTTAAATTTACAAAGCGATACAGAGTTCCTTTCGGATGATTATCTTCCGATTTTGAACAGCCTTCCTCCTCTTTGACTTTATTTGTGTCTTTATTGGGTTTGTTTTTGTATACGACCATTGTTAGTGTTCGACTGTTGTCTGGTTTCTCTGGCCTTGTGTCATGGTTACCGAGACAGTTTAAGTGCCTAGACGTTTTTGATTGAGTGGCTTTGTTCCTGTTCATTTTTAAGTTTATAACTTGGTATGTAATTTGCGTGTTTTAATCACTTTTGAACTATTGTAAGTTATTTATTTTGATTTGAAACCTCATTATGACAGATTTGCTTTTCGACGTGTACATTTTCGTGATTTGCGCTTTTGTTTGGATAATTGTATGATTGAACGAACTTACCAAGTGAAGTTCGATCCTAATTATGCCCTGGGTCTCGTCCGGATGGAATAACTATGTAGTCGTGCTCCCGCACGCACCTCGACAACAGTGTTAAAAAATCGCCAAAAGCAAAAGACGATAACTCGCGCGTTGCGCCGCGCCGCCCGCGCGCCTCACATCCTCATGAGTTCAAAGAATCCCAGGCAAATCACTATACCTAGAGAGGGAGAAGTAGAAAAAGGGTGGGAGGTCCATCCGGACGAGACCCAGGGCATAATTAGGATCGAACTTCACTTGGTAAGTTCGTTCAATCATACAATTATGCTCCAGGGTCTCGTCCGGATGGAATAACTATGTAGCTGTTTAAAGCTGTTTAAAATCAGCAATTTGCCGCAAACCAGGACTCCTAGGACAGGAAATCCACGTGAAAATGACATATGGCAAATCTGAAACAAGATACGATATATAAGAAGCCCTCATAAAAGGAAGATGCGTATGCACCGAGTCCACAGGCTATACGGTACAATGAACAACTGTATAATCCCACAGAATATAAATATAAAGAAAAAGACTGCGCCACTAAGGTCCGCCGTGTGGAGCGGCGAAGAGTCGGGGCTAGCCAATTCGATATGTCTCTCCGTGACGAAATCAGGATTCCATTGGCTGTAGCCTCAGACATTACAGACTAATTAGACGTAAGCGCAGAGAATACAACGGCGCGTACTCCACCTTCCACGAGGTCGGGAGTAAACCAGAGACTTACGAACTGTAAAGCAGTCGCTGAAAACGATAAATGTCACGAAAAAGAGGCGGAAAACCTCGCCACACGGATGTAATGGGTGAGGATAAAGCAAAAGGGCCAAAGAAGAGCTAAGAAGTCGTCTGCATGCAATGTTCCCTAAAACGGAACAATGGAAGGAATCCCATGCTTCGCAACACGAAAGAAACAGAGAGAAAGTAGAGGGCAGCCCGACGCTGATAGAAGAACTCAATTCGAGCTGGAAAGTGAAAAAAGGAAATATTCAGCCCTTATTAGAGAAAAGTTTGAGTCCGATGACTCGTTCCGAGGGCGAGGAGAGTTAAACTCGCCGCAAGAGTAATCCAGGAGACGAACATAAGGGTAAAAAGGCGGACAGCCGGGATATCACGAAGATCGGAATCCATCCGAAAATGTACGCAGGCACTGCGATTCGAATACTGCAGTACCTTCTAGATGGAAAATCTAGGTACTGAAGGGAAGCAACGGGAAATAGAGAAGCGTCCGCTGATGCTGACGAAAAAACCATCAAGAAAGCTGACGGAATGCTACTCGATAGTTAACTGATCAGGGGACCCGAGTGACTCGGGAGGGTGGCTTCCTGATATTCTGCCAGCCTTCCGGGAAGGGAGCCTCCGCGCCAGATGATGATCCTCAAAAGGAAGAAAAGGAAGGCGCAAAAACTACGAGGCTGAAAAAATACGAGATGATGGAACAAAGGCAGTTCGGTCTGTAAGGGCTATCGAAGTATTACCCGTCTCCGCAACTGCCTCGATATAAGACTTTTCCTTCTCCTGAGATGGGAAACGCACTCCATGCAATTGCATCAGGAAGCAATCCAGATACCTAAGTGTTGTACTTGGTACTGAAAAAAGATGCTAGTAAAATGAAAAAAGGCCAACATCCAGGCCGCTATACAAACGTTGCCACCCATAAAACCTTCAAGAACAGGAGCTGCGAATCGAGAATCAAAAATAAAATTGTCTCTAAGACATGAGGCGTGTAAATACAAGAAGAGATATCCCGATCCTCATACTGGCGCTCAACCTGTTTCAGAACAACCGACAGGTGGGAGGCAAGGGTAGAAAAGAGCTGCAAATGTGCGAAAGAACCAATGCAGTAATAGAAAGCAGTCCAACCGACTGCGAAACGAAGCATGGTGAGAAGAGGCATTACAGTCCCCCTAGAATCAGGAAAAGAACAATGCCGAATAGCGGTCACTAGTCGAGTGTACCTGAATCCGCACAAGAAGCGCCCAAACGTTCAAAGCAAAACTGCTGAGGAGGCTCCGTTAGTTTAATCGAAAACCAGGAGACACTCACACTCATACCTTATAGAATGAGATAAGAAGGTATACATAGAGGCACCGCGACCGAGCAGCTTTAATGCATGCTCAGGACAACATTAGTGATATCTCAATGACTAATATGTCCAAATTTATTCCACGGAAAAAATTCTACCTGGAATCCAGGCTCGATGGTGTTTCCATCAGCGCATTATTTGCCATCGGAGACAACCAACAGTGCATTTCTGTCGTCTCTGAAAGAGATGCAATGCGTATGTTAGGGATTAAATGAACTGCAAGGAAACCACGATGAGGGCCACATGACCCGGGAGTCGGAGACCAATGCACCTCCTCGAGGAACATCATCAGTATCTCCAAAATCAGGTGGTATCCTGGAATGCAGACAGCAATGATATCAGCACCGAAACTCTGTAATAATCTCGCAAGTCAGACAGTCCGATGGCGATAATCCACTGCGCAATCAAAAACATTGAACAAATGTGACAAAATCCGGGCGAAGAAGGCGACTATTGGAATTAGCATGCACGCACACAGCGAGACCCTCGTGGATATGTGTGCGCCTGCACTTTCGGCCCACCGCGAGCTGCCGACTCCGCTAGTAGTGGGGATCAGAGGTTAGATATCAGTGGGACCTAGCTTACTTACTTTCTCGTGAGCGAATTCATCCGCGAATGTCAATAGGCACATGACGGCTCATAGAACACGAATTTGTTATTTTTTTACTAAAGTTCTGCTTCTGCAAAATGATGCTAAATCCAAAGAATATTTTGCAATTGTTAGCAACAGCCTTCGATCATCCGCAATATGATTTTCAATCTGTCATTAGCGAAGATGAGAGGAGATTCAGTTTTCATATAGAGAATCTGATAAAAGATGCCATTGAATAATCTCTATTTATAGAAACGTATACTACTCTCAATTTTGAAGACGAAAGTGTTCTTCAGGATGCAGTTTTAATCGAGGAAAATGGTGATAACGATTATATTCAAGATATTGCGACTTCTAATTTAAATTCACCTATCGAATTAACAGAAGTTTTGGATGAAGAATATAAACGAAAAGTTATAGAATTTTGGAAATCAGGAAAAAATATAAATTAAAGTTTGCAACAGTTAAAGCCAGATTTAAACGTATTACATCAAAGTAACAATTATATAAATGGGAAAAAGTAATTTCAAAAGGCGGAAATACAAAAGAAAAATTAAAAAAATTATCAGAATATGTATTATCTCAATTTGAAGATGCTTTACAAAAATCTTTACCAATTCATGATTTAGATATTCGCAGATGGGCTCTGAATGCTAGAAATCAATTACAATTATCGGAAGATTTTTTTAAAGCATCTGATAAATGGATTCATAATTTCAAACAGAAGCACCATATTGTTTCTAGAAAAATAAATAAGTTTATAACACAGAAAAACTTAACAGACATTAATAAATTAAAAATAGAGGCTAATAATTTTGTAGAAAAAGTAAAAACGGAACTTTCACTAATTGGAGCAGAAAATGTTTTTAATTCTGATCAATCGGGTTTCAATTTAGAAATGCACACAGGACGTACTTTATCTCTCCGAGGACAGAAAAAAATTGAAACATTAACACAATCAATAAATTCTATGACTCATAGTTATACAATTCAGCCCATAATATCAGCAAGTGGTTCTCTTTTATCACCGCTATTAATTATTTTCCAGGAAAAGGATGGAAAATTTGGACCTCAAGTAGAACTAAATCTTTTTAAGACTGAAAATGTTGTTGCATTACCTTCAAACTCAGGTAAGATGACAACAAACCTTGTAAAAACATGGTTTACAAATGTTTATCTTCCTAATAGCAACGATAATAGTGTTTTGCTTTTAGACTCATGGAGTGGCCAAAATTCGAGACAATTTGAAACAATAGACAAATTATCAAAGAGTGTAAAAATTTTAACAATTCCTGCAGGAATGACCGGAATGATTCAACCTCTTGATGTCTTCGGTTTCAGGATCTGGAAAAATTATATTAAACATTTTTCTGATATAGTTCTTTTGTATAAGTACAATGTGAACTTACATTTGCGAAACAACATTATTATACTTCAAACGCTTATTCATAACCAATTATCTTTTCCTCGGTTTATAAATGTATTTAAATATTCGTGGTACAAAAGCGGATATTTACAGGAGAAACCACCTGAGTTTGATAATCCCGTAGATTATTGCTTTAAAAATTGCGAAACCATATGTGCGTCATGCAATAATATAGCAATTATAAAGTGTTCTTGGTGTGCAAATTCTTTACGTATTAATGAATTTTTTTTGAATATCATTACTGTAAAAATTATAAACAATAAAAAATATATATAAACGAAACGCGAGCAATAAGTGAGTGGAAAAAGGTATTAAAAAACAGTTAAAAAATTACAGTTAAAAAAAAAATATTAAAAAACAAAAAATACACGAAAAAAATAATAGTATTCTGCTTTAGTTTTAGCTTTAGTGTTTAGATAGATAGATCAGACTATAGATAAAAATGTGAATAGACTATGGTCACCTACTCGTCGTCACAATTATTCCTTGTGGGAAGGGTGGTTTACCCTCTCGCAACAACGGTACATGAAAAGTCGGACATGTAAACTTCATTATTTAACATAAAAAACATTTTAAAGTAGCGAATGAAATTATTTCAATACAAAAAAAGATAATTTCATTTTAAGGGGTGATTCACCCCTTTATTTTGGTTTTTTCGAAAAAAGCAAGAACACGTAACTTTTATTTTTTCATGCTCTTTAATTTGGTTTTTGTTTCATTAAAATCAGTTAATAATTTCTTCTGTTATATTAAAAAAACTAAAAATAAACCTTTTGGGGGGACGTTTTACCCCTCGCAACACTGATGTATGGAAAGTCGAATATGTTAATTTAACTTAAGAAACATTTTGCAATTAGTTTCATGTTGATCGGTGCATTGCTTCTATGCGAAACACCTTAACGACTCCCTAATACCCTCAACTATGGGGGTCGATTTCACCCCTTTAATGTTGATCATTGTCGATAAAAAAAAATACGTGTCTATTATTTTTGCCTACTCTACAAGTGTACAAAGTTGCATTGAAATCGGCGAGTCACACGAAGGTAGGTTTACTTGTAACTTCATTATCATCTTCACTTTCATCTTCACTTTCGTCATCTATATTATGCAATGAATTGTTATTACCTTCACAACAACTCTAGTAGGTATACTAGGAGAGTTCTGAGCCACTTTTCCAGCCATGTGGAAAAACCACGTGACCGGGAGGGGGGGGAGGGGGAATGTGGTTGGGGTTTTTCCCCTCCCCTTGATTTTATGTTGGTTTTTCCTCTTCCACCTGATTTTGTATTGGTTATTTCCCTTCTATTTGATTTTCTATTGGTTTTTGTTATCGCCGGAAGTGGGCGTCGTCTTGGACGATGATGTTTTTTTTCGGTTAGGGCCCGTTATCGCCGGAAGTGGGCGTCGTCTTGGACGACGATGTTTCGTTCGGTTACCGGACATGATTTTCGGTTAGGGTCCGTTATCGCCGGAAGCGGTTATCGTCCTGGGCGACGATGATTTCGGTCACAGGACGTGATTTTCGGTTAGGGCCGGTTATTGCCGGAAGCGGTTACCGTCCTGGGCGGCGATGATTTCGGTCACAGGACGTGATTTTCGGTTAGGGCCCGTTATCGCCGCCTGATATCACCGTAAGCGGGCGGCGTCCTGGTCGACGTTTTTTCGGTTAGGATCCGTTATCGTCGAAAGCGGTCCTCCAGCTGATAACGTTCTATTTTTGGACGTCCGCGAAGATCGGCGCTCGTCGTTGAAATTTTCACCGGACGTGGTTCAACGGTCGTCCCTCGAAATGACGCAACATCTGCGACGGTCGCGTCGGACGCCGCTCGACGCGTTCGAACCTGCTCGGACGCGTTCGAGGTCACGCTGTGGCGTAGTCGCGGTTATCCTTAAATTTTTCCCCGGACGAGGCGCGACGGTTATTTTTGAATCTTCCCTCATTCTATAACTTACTGTCGGTACGCTCGACCGCTATCGCTACGTACAAGACGCGTGGGGAAGGGTAGGGGTTCAACGCGATTTGATAACGAACAAAAAACTAATTTATTTGTATTCTGCGATTAATACATATAATATATAAAGAATACACATTTAATAAGATACGTAAAAATATAGCATGGCTGTGCGCAATATATTTTGAGCAACGTGGAGAAATATAGTATTTATTATGCTCAATACGTATACATTACAAAGTAATAAAATATTATACGTGCGCGCGCATGGGAGCTCTCGGTACGCAGCGTGTAGCTTAAACGTTACCGAAGGCCGCGACGAGCAGCTCGCAATCGAGCAAATCATCGAGGTCGAAGGTCCTTACTGTCGCGTATCGCCCTCGGAGCGTCGGAAGGATCCTCGACGCCTGCGGCGGCGTGCTTGAAGGCGCGCAGTTTAGCCTCGACCCGACCGCCGACGCTGACCATCGTGGCGATGACGCGCTCGGCGCAGTGCCGCAATCCGTAAAGATAGCGCACCGTCGGCGCGGCCAGGGTCAAACGGCCGGTCGGTGTGTCCAGGCGTATGGTCGGCTGACGGTTGATGCTGGCGAAGCGTATTGTCAGATCGCCCATTCGCACGGGCGGAGGCGCGATGTGCTCGTCGACGTCGTTAGCCCGCTCGAGGTAGTCGCAGACGATGGCTCTACTACCCACTAGTCCTTTCCACATCTCGGTGGTCAGCAGTATCTCCTTGCCGGTAGTGTCCCCCATCGCGATTTGTACGGCCACCGCGTCCGCGGTCGGAGGGACGCCCATGCCGATCTCCAGATACTTGTAGCCGGTTCTGGTCAGGTTGTATCTGCGGCCGAGCAGCCGCGCGCGTCGCGCGTCGACGTTGGCCGTCACGGCGAGGTCCCCCCACCTGTCGGTAAGATACGAGATTCGGGCGAATTATAATAAAACGATCGATACGAGCGTCGAAGAAATCCATGCGCGCCATCGTTGCGTCGCGCGACTCACTTGCGACGTTGTCTCTTCATCGCGCCTCCAGTCTCCTCCAACCTCGGAGCGACGTTCTCCTTCTCCACCTGTTCTAGCGGTGCCTTGATGCGATACATCGCGCTGTGGACAGGAACGTGCGTCTACTCCTCCCAGATTAAGGACGCTCGACTGGCGTATCCTTAGCGAAACGCTGTTTATATACCCTTCTCCTCCCATGTAAAGGCGTGTAACGTAGATGGGAATGCGCGCGACTAATCAAACGCGACGCTGGAACGAGCGAGTCGAGCAAGCAGATCCCACAGTTTCCGTAGGATATCCTCCCTCAGACACGTCACGCCGATCACGTCGAGATCGAACTTCCCGGACCTCGTCACGGTCTCGGTGAACTCGTTGTACGCGAAGAAGCGATCCCGATGAACGAAGTAGAGGTGTCCATCGGTGTAGCGGTAGGCCGTGCGTACCAACGACGGTATACCCGGGAAAACCGTCTGCAGCGTGTGGTACCCGCGAGCCGTCATGTTGCATTCGTCTATTTCCAGTACCGCGTAATCGTTGTATATGATATAGGTGCGACCCGTGTGCGAGTTCAGCGCGGCGCGTTGATAACCGCGTTTGGCGGAAGCCCGAGATCCGTCGCGCGTCGCGGCCACGACGCGCGTAGCTCGAGGGCGGGATAAGACACCATGTACACCCATCCATCGGCGAACAGCACCAGGTCCCCCTTGACCGTCTGATACGCCGCCGACAGGCGCGTGACGGTCTTCGGCAGGAACCTCGCGTAATCCCCCAGGACGAACGGTCTGTCGACGATCTTCCCGCCCAGGTCGATCGACCACGCGTACCGCCCGCGTGTGACGAACAAGCGCTTTCCCAGCACGAGCAGGGGTGTCGACGTGGCGCCAGGTGCACGGATCGGGCGGCTCCGGCGACGCCGCCGTCGCGTTCGTACTCGCGGGCGTCGTGGTCCTTTGTACGACCGTAGGCTCGGCGGGCGCCGCGGTCGACAGCTCGCCCTCCGCGACACCGTAGAGATTCCGCACGGCGAGAACGTCCTCCATACCCAGTACTACCGGTCATTCCACGGCGGGCGAGTACGCGTACATGAGCGAGTTCTCGTCCGTGGTGTGCGACAATCCCAATGAGTGGCCGATCTCGTGAACGAGCATTCGCAGCAGGTGATGCGAGTTCTGCGAATTGGGGGTCAGCGCGATGTGCCACGCCTCGCGGTGGTCGACGTGCACCTCCGACACGTCGTCCCGAGCCCCAGAGGGTAACATCGCGTGAGCGAGCACCTTGCCCGGTCCGTCGAGGTCGCCGGAGCAGACGGCGCCGTCGTACCTACGGTCCAGCATCGTGTACCTACCCTCGCGGAACGCTATGATGATGTCCGGCTTGTTCGTGTCGCGCGAGAACGTCAGCGACGAGTTCGCGGTCCAGAGAGCGAAGGCGGTCTCAGTCGTTCGCAGGGTAGTCCGGTCCGCAAGTTGGAAGTTCCACGTGAGGTTCAGCCTCGGCCACTGCAACGGCGCGACGCCGAGCCGGCGACTCGGCGCGTCGGTCACCCCGCAGTGCGGTTTGGCCATGTAACGAAGCGTCACGTTGTTCAGCGTACCGTCGACCGGAAGGTAGTAGTACTCTTGAAACAACGAAACCGCGTGACGCAGCTCGTCGTTCGTGATCAGGGATCGATCGGCGGTGCTGTCGAGATAGCCGTAATGTCGAAGAAAATTGACGGCTCCGTCCCTGCTCCGGTACGCGTCGTACGCGGAAGCGAGAGGAAACGCTACGAGGAGGAACGCGGCGACGGCGGACGGCGACATCGCGGCGATAAGGTCCAGCGCGTACGCGTCGCGCGAGCGCGGTGGTGCGACTGACACCGCGCGGGGGGGGGAGGGGGAGCGGTCGCGGCGATCTTTCGCTCGCGAGGACGCTGCTTCGTATCGATGACGCTCCGAGGACACCCGCGCGCCGAAGGTGGTTACCTCGCGTACCCATGGGTAGGAAAGTCACAGCGTTATCGGAGGTGGCAGCGGTTTTCCATCGTCGCTCTCTAAATATAACGTTCTATTAAAAGAGCAATAAGCGTATCCGCGCGGAGATGAAATCCGCGGAAACTGGGAAAACCGTTTCCTGCAACACGCTCCTTGTGATACACGATTCAGCGCATTATGCAGCAGTGTCGTTTTTCGTTCGCGACAAAGTGCGCAAACAATTAACAATGGAGAACATCGTGAACGCCGTTGGTGGAGTTCACGCCGCATCGATGATGTTCGCCGATACGGCTGAAACGTTGGCTAAGCGTTTCCACCAAATCGCGCGAAACATGGCCCGCATCCACGCCGAGTTCGACGCGCAAACCGTGACGTACCTATTGCAGGATATGTACGTACCAAACCAAACGACCGTTCTTCCAATCCTCGCGTATATTATTGTGTACGCGAATGTAATTGCGTGTGCGCTTGCTAGGGGAACAATACGTGACTATCTGCTGGGGATGGAGGAGGTGATGCGCAAGCAGATGCTGTTCCTCGTGGCAGTAGATCGGGACGTTAAGGAGATCATTGGGTCTGGGTACATCCGCGCCAATACGCCACCACTCGATGAGTAAGCGTAACCGTCCGCACTCGTCCAAAGATGCGCGCGCTTCGTTAGAATAACGCTCACTTGTCCGTACTATCATTTCAGGCAACCCTGAGCGAAATAAGAAGAGGACCACACGCTTGTTTATACATAATTTATTTTGTAACAATATGATATAATATGATAATAATATATGTATCGTGTATGAGTATAAGCCTAACATTACGCATCGCACGCGCGACGATCCGTCCGGCACCATCACGCGTGCAGCCTCAGCGCGTTCTCCAGCGCGCAGGTCCCGCTGTGCTCGCAGCAGCGATACGTTCCGGGATCGGAGCTCCCCAACTCGCTGAGACGCCCGACGTCCGCGTAGTCCTCGTCGATGGATCTGACGGTCGCGCGACGTTCGCCGACGGGATCGCCAAGGATACCCTGCAGCCACCGTTTCTTCTCCGCGCCCTTCACGTAGACGAGCGCGTCTCTCCCCGTGCCAAATACCGCTCTACGGATGAGAGCGATGGCGCGTCCGTAGCTAACGGTACCGTCTGCCCAGCGTAGCCCGTGGTGGTTCGTCGTGAGCCAGTGGGCCGGCGACCTCTCGTCCCTCGTCAGGCGCGTCCACGGCACCGGCGCGTGGAATACGTAATGTACCAGCGCCCATTCCGTCGTGCGCAGCACGGCCACTTCCTTCACCGCGAAGCCACCCTGGACTATGAAGCCCTGCAGGTCGCAGAATATCGGGTCGTTGCACATGGGTACAGCCAGCGTTTGCACGACGCGTCGTACCACGCTCGTCAGCGGGTTGTACTCGACTACGCGATCATGAAGTATGAGGCAGGAAGCTATGGTCTCGGGCGGGACGTTACGCCTACAGTCGAACTCTATGCGTACGTCAACGGTGGCGCTCTTCACCGACTCGTTCTGCCTCGAGCAGTCTATCACCACGAGCGGACTGCAGTGCAGGAACTTACTCATCGTCAGCATCGCACCGTCGTCGTCCCGATGGAGCGCGTAGTACGCTCTGCAGAATCTGGCGTACATGTCGTACAGCACCGCGTACCGATTTTTCGTAAAGTCCAGATGCATGTTGTGACGCAGCTATTGCTACGTCACGGCTGTCTCGCGCAACAGCTAGCGGCGCAACGCCTGCGGCCCCGCGGACCGCCATACGCCAGGCCCCACCAAGCGCCGCAGCCCCGCCAGGCACCGCGACCCCCGGACCACAGGTCCAGGAGTATATAAGCGCGAGCCGCAAGACCACCGGTACCATTCCCGGGCTAGAGCTCTCCCGCTCTAGCTATTCTAAGCCTGCGAGCCGAGCAGCAGTTCCTAAGCCTGCGTCTTGAGCAGCATCTCTGCCGAAGTCTGCGAGTTGAGCAGCACTCCGCCTAAGCCGGCGTACTGAGCCGCACCTCCACCGCTAAGTCTGCGTAATGAGCAGCACTCCGCCTAGGCCGGCGTACTGAGCAGCACTCCGCCTAAGCCTGCGTTCTGAGCAGCACTCCACCGCAGTCTGCGTATTGAGCAGCACTCCACCGAATCCCCGCCAAACCTCCGCGCATTCCGCGTCACCACGACTCTATCGCTTAGCAGTGAGATTCCGTCGCGTATTCCGAAGTCACCGCGACTCAACCGCGTATACCGAGTCACCGCGACTCCACCGCTTAGACGTAAGACTCGCCGCGTATTCCGAGTCACCGCGACTCCACCGCCTAGTGATAAGCCTCCGTGTACATGTTTATACACTGTGGCTAATTAATTATTTAATTAGCCACAGAATATATTGATTTCTTTTCCCTAAAAGGTCTATCGATTCACTACCTTCCCTGTCGCCACGGTTTCACCGACTCTGGGTAATTCGCGAGCTGTCCGCTCACTCGTAGCACGTTACAATGTCGTCGTAGGGATAGAACTCCGAATTGAGAAACAGCTTCACGTTGGAGAGGTCGCACTCGTCGAACAGAGAGGCGTCCTTCGTCGTGACGTTCCTTCGACCGGTCTGCAGCGCGAAGATGACGTAGCGCGGCTTTTCCAGCTGCGTAGCCGCTTTCACGGCCCAGGTGTGCGCGGTCGTGCTCTGCAGAAGGGGGAACTTGTACAGGTTCCACGAGTGAAACGCCATGCTGAGAAATTGCCCGCTTTCGAGGGTGCGCAGCAGCCGTAGTTTGTTGATCTCGTTCAGGTACACGTGCGGCATGCGCCACTGCACCTTGTGCAGGTCTATCTTCGGCTCGTGTCGGTCGCTCGACAGCACGACGCAGTTGTTGTCGTTGCGCGCGCGGATCAGAACGAGCTCGTGTCGCGCGTTGATCACCACGCATCTGTAGTCCTCGCAGAAGCCCAGCAGCGTCCCGAGAGGGACGCAGAGGTTGAAATTGCCCGGTCCCAACGTGTTGTTCGCCAAATTCCATCCCGCGTTCTGCAAGATGTTAGCGTGCGCGTGAGTCAGGGACGCGTAACTCTTGAGCGTGCTCGTCACGCCGACGTTTCGGCTCCTGTCTATCTCCACACCGTTGAGCTCGTAACGAATCTCATCGAACAGGAACGCCGCGCAGTTGTTCACCAGTCGCGCCTGGTCCGTGTGCGCTGCTCCGCCATCTCCCTCTCCAGCCGCCGTCCCGACGATCGAGAACGTACCCTCGATGTAAAGGTAGCTCTCGCATAGCAACGTGTACAGATCCTGCTGTTGTATGGGAATCCGTATCTCGTCGCTGTGTCCAAACGAGGTGTTAGCGTACGGGTTGTACGTGTGGGTCTCGAGGCCGACGATGCGCTCGTCGAAGACCGGTTCACCAGCGATGTCGAGCACGTCGGCCATCGTCGACGGCGTATCCCAACGAATGAAGGAAGGCCGCATTCCACGTGCTCAGCGCGCCGTTGCCGCTCGCGCGCGCGTCCCCCTCGGGACGGTCGCGCTTCCACGTGGTACCTCTTCCTCTCCCGTTTCCGCCACCACGCTGCAAAACGAGCATCCCACTCGGCTCTACGCAGCGCGCGAACGTCGCACGTGCAGACGCACCGTTATCTCCTCGCCGCAAAAGTCGAGCGGACGTCCGTTCTGATCCACAACGCGCACCGTGACGTCCGTGACGCTCCGCGCGACGACCGGGAGGTAAATGATCTGACCGGGTCTCTCCGACAGTTTATATCCCGGCGGCACGTTGGGAGAGAACTCGTGTATCGTGTGCGCCGGTCTGTCGTTAGTGTACGCTCCCGCAGTGACGTTGCACTCCACGCGAATGATGTTCACGCTCACGATGTTCACGGGTTCGTCGGAAGCGTACCACCTGTTGGGCCGAAAAACGCGGGACGAGAAACCCAACAGCGGGCCGATGGTATCGGGTCTCGCAAAGTTCGCCCTGTAGGCGCACTTTATCTCGCTTCGCATGGTGTTGTCGTTGGCGCGCAGAGCGAGCGCGCCCTCCCCCGCGCTCTCCTCGCCGTCCTCGTACATGTCGTACGCGCCGACGTCGTCGTCGCCGGTGCCGCGCGCCTCCGCCTTCACCCCCGCCGCTCCGCGTCGACGGAGCAGAGCGTTTCTCAGGAACCGGCTTATAGCGCTGAGCTCGTAGGATCCCTCGGGAATCGTTATCGAGGCGTCCTTCTCGCCGTAGTAGAATCTGTTGTTGGTCGCGTCGACGTTCGGTATCGAGTTGTAGGTCTCGAAGACCGCGAGACCGAGCTCGTAGCGGCCGTCGCTCAGATCGACGGGCGGGAAGTAGCTCACGGTGAGGACGCTGCTTCTGCTGGTCAGCGTGAGCGTCAGCGACATGACGAACCGCTACCACGCGACGTTCCGTAGAAAACGCAGGCACAACTGACCGCAGATCCGCTCGTCGTACGACTGATAGCGGTGACGATTGTACGCGATTGACGCGTCACCGCCCAAATAGCGCTCCAGCGCCCGCGGCGATCGCAGGTTGCCGAAACCGTCGAAGTAGACGACCCTGTCGCCCCTTTTGGCGTACGCCACCCAATGGGTCCCCGGACCAGCGGAGCCGTCGAGGTTCACTATGCCGCACTCGTTGCGACGCGCGCGCGCGGGTAACACGTCACGCACGACCACCCCTCTGAAGAACGACACGCGAAGGCGCACGGCCTCCGCCGCGAGCTGCGCGCCCGTCGTCGCGCCCGGTGGCAGTCCTAGCGCCGACGGCGACGTTTTTTTTTCCTAATGCGTCCGCCACTGCCGGACGCACCGCGCCCACGCGCGTACGGCGCGAGATACAGACCGCGTCCTTCCATCGCGCGATTGTGTCGCTGCAGTTCCTCCAGCTGACGGCGCCTGGCCTTGTTGTCGTTCACCGCCTTCGCGACGGTGGCCGCGCCGCCGATCAGCGACCCGAGCGCGCCCAGGACCGGCAGGAGCGGCAAGAAGCCGCCGCATTTCACTATCGGAAGCTTCCTCGCTGGTCTCTTTGTCGCGGTCGTCGTACCCCTCTTCCTCCTCGTCCTCTTTCCACCAACCGTTCGCCTCCCTTTCGCGCCCATTCCGAGTTTCGTCTTGGCCTTCATGGCGGCCCATACGGCCGCCGCGGTGGCTCTCTCGCCGAGGTTCGAGTCGCCCGCCCTGACGCGGTCGCGCGCTCTGTCCGCGAGCACCAGGTCGGCCGCGCGCCAATCCTCCATCCGCCGGCTGCGCGAGTAGGCGATGTCGTGCTCGCAGCAGGCAGCGTCCACCGGATTGACCTCTTGAGTCTCGTGCCGGGTCCGCAGAACTGGTAGCCGGGAATATGTAGCTCGATCGGCAGGGCGTCTATGGCGCGATTGAGCAGACCCGCGCCGCGAGCGGCTAGGCGCATTCGTCGCGCGCGGGAGCGGTCGTGAGCGCGCGGTGGCAGCCTCGCGCGAGCGATCCCGCGCGACATGCGCTACGTCAAGCAACTCGCGCGGATACGGGTGTCAAACCTGTGCGACAGGATCGGGGGCGGGGAGGGGAGAGTGAGCAGACACGGTTCCCTGCTACCGAATACCATACGCGCCCTGGTCTGCAGCCCGTCGGGATGTGGCAAGACGAACGTAGTGATCGGCCTGCTCGAGAGCCCGCACGGCGTGCGCTTCGAGAACGTGTACGTGTACTCGAAGTCGCTACGACAGCCAAAGTACCGCTATCTGGAGCGTCTACTGGGATCGATGGAGGAGATCGGGTACCGCGCGTTCCCCGACAGCGGCGACGTCGTGCCGCCGCACGAGGCCCCGCCGCACTCGATATTCGTGTTCGACGACGTCGCGTGCGACAGGCAGGACGCCATGAGGGAGCACTTCTCGATGGGTAGGCACTCGCTCGTCGACTGCTTCTACCTGTGTCAGACGTACGCTAGGATACCGAAACACCTGCTGCGCGACAACGTGAACCTGCTGATCCTCTTTCGACAGGACGGCACGAATCTGCGGCACGTGTACAACGATCACGTGAACACCGACATGGCCTTCGAGGAGTTCGTCGCGCTGTGCCGCGACTGTTGGCGTCGACGATACGGCTTTCTCGTGATAGACAAGGACAGCGCGCTTCACAACGATAGATACAGGCGTGGATTCAACGAGTACGCCATGCCGTAGACGGCCGTGAGCGGGGCGGGAGGGGGCAGTCGTCGCCGACATGCCGAACGGGGCGGCCGCGACCGCGCTGCAGGAGCGCGAGGCGATCGCCGAGGAGATCGCGCGCGCGCGCGACTCGATCCGCAGGAAGCACCGGAGTCTCAAAACCGGCAGAATGGAGGACGAGCGGGTTTTGGAGAGCCACTTCAAGCCGATCGTCGAGCCGTTGAAACGGTTGGTCGAGAGCGCCGTCGACGAACCCGACGTCGCGAACACGTCCCGCGCGAAGAGGAAGCTCAAGCTCGAGGACGCCGACACCTCGTCGTCCGCGATGGTTACGCCGCGGAAACTGAAGATAGGCCGGCACAGACTGATCGGTGCGTCATCGCCGCTGATAAGCTCGACGCCCGCGCACGACGCGGCGCCCGAGACGCCGGTGCCGATAAGCACGCTGGAGCGATCCGTCGCCGAGGTCATGCCAACGGACGCGAGCAGGGACACGCTGCTGGATACGCTGGGACCGCTGGGTCGGAGTTACGTGAGCGCGCTGTTCACGGACAGCGGCAGCGGCCCCGCCAGCAGGACGAGCGCGATCGACAACGTGTACGGGGTGTACATCGGGGAGACCGGCACGATGCTCGGCGACAAACGCTTCGACGTCGGCGCGAACGACTCCATATTCGTGGGTGGTACGCGATACGAGGGCACGTCCGGCCTGTACGAGCTGATCTTCATGCGAACCCCCGACGAGAGCATCTACAACGTGTATGACACTACGCTGTATCGCAAGATTCTGTTGGCTACGAACGCGCACAAGCAGCGGCATCAAGCGCACGGGCAGATCAAGGGTAACAAGGGTCACAAGTACAGGACGATCATCGCCCCGTTGATGGGCGTTCGCCCGACCGCGGGTCACGGCGGAGCCGGCATGGAACGGTCGCGGCCCCCGACCATGAGGGTGACCGACAACGCGATCGACTACGTGCACTGGAACGATCCTAACGAGCTGGTGGATCGCCTCAGGCTAATCGAGGCGTCGCGCGACGCGGGCAACGATTCGCACGACGCCGAGTTCCTGTCTATAATAGAGGAGCTCCGAGAGGCGGGCGTCATTGCGCCCTGACGCGCCGGCCGCGACGCGTCGATGTCCGTGAACAAGTTCAGCGCTACCCTCGCGCGGAGCGGTGACGACGCCGCGGGGTCTCGAGCCCGCGACGCTCGCGGTTACGTGCGCGGCAACGCCCTCTGCCTCGTTCCGGACGGCGACGAGTACGACGATAAGAGGCGGCGAATACTGAACGTGGCCGTGCCGCTGGCGGAGCACGACGCGGTGAACCGATACCACGTGGACCGGCGGTTGGACTCGTTGTCCGAGGCCTGGCGTAAGGACTACAGCGACCTCCGCGAGGCGGCCGACGCGCTACGAGCGGACGTCGAGGGCGCGTCCGCGTCGCTCGCGGCGAGGGTGGACGCGCTGGGGGATAGGATCGGGGCGTTGGAGACGCGCAGCGCCACGACGGACGCGCACCGAGGCGCGACGAACGGTCGTATCGCCGAGTTGCTCGGGGCCTTCGAGGAAACGAGGCAGCGGATCGTCGCCCAGGAGGAGAGATTCGCCGCGTCGTTGTCGCGGCTGGAGTCTGATACAACCTCCCTGAGGACGCGGTTGGAGTCGCACGACAATAGGCTGAAGTACCTCGCGGAAAACATATCGAAGGCGCGAACGGACGCTAGATCCAACGCGAGCCGATTGGACAAGGTTACGAGTACCGCGCGGTCGTGCGAGGAACGCGCCACCAATCTCGAGGCGACGGTGTCGAAGGTGAGGGACGAGCTGAGCGGACTCTCGAGCACTGTCGACTCCCTCGCGCGATCCGACGAGCCCGCGAAGGAGCCCGCGGGCAACCTGTACAATGTGCCCATATAATAGCCCCGACGCGGCCCGAACGGACCCTCGAACGTCGCGGAGGACCAAGTCGCGCGATCACGTCAGTTTGGAGAGGTTACAACTGACGTGCGAGTTACACGCGCCAGCGAGAAGGAACTTTCCTCGCCGTCGCGTTATCGTTCGCGGGTACGATGACCTGTGGCAGGCGGATGTGGTCGACGTGCAATCCTACGCGCGGCAAAATAGAGGCTATCGCTATATACTGACGATCATCGACGCGCTGAGCAAGTACACGTGGACGGTACCTCTCAAGCGCAAGTCCGGAAGCGAGGTGGCCGGGTCGTTCGCTAAGATATTTCGCGACGCCGGCAGGCGTCTGCGGAACCTGCACACCGACGAGGGCAAGGAGTTCTACAACTCGCACGTGCGAGAACTGACGCGTAAGCACGGTATAAATCACTATTCCACACACTCGGTAATGAAAGCCTCGATAGTGGAACGCTTCAATCGTACGCTGAAAAATTAAATGTGGAAAGTGTTTACGCTCAATGGATCGTACAAATGGGTAGACGCGCTATCGCGCCTCGTTAGCGAGTACAACTCGCGGCGTCACCGCGCTATCGCGATACGTCCGGTCGACGTCACGCCAGCCAAGGCTGCGCAGCTGCTGTTCACCGTTTACAAACGCGTGAAGATCGCCGCTCCGGCGAGATTTCGTGTGGGTGATAAGGTGCGCGTGGGCAAGTATAAGACAGTCTTCGCGAAGGGCTATACACCGAATTGGAGCACGGAGGTGTTCACGGTGGCGAAGGTGCAACGGACAAACTCCGTGACGTACCTGTTGCAAGACTATAGCGATAAACCGATATCCGGCGGATTCTACGAGCACGAGTTACTCAGAGCCCGTTATCCGGACGTCTACCTCGTGGAAAAGGTGCTGCGGCGGAGAGGAAACCAAGAGCACGTCAAGTGGCTCGGAATGGACGCGTCGCACAATTCTTGGATCAGTCGGGACAATGTGTTGTAACACAAAATATTTATCCTCAGTACAATAAAAGATTGCAATAATATAAACACACGCTGCGTCATTTCTCATTTCCTTATATAGAACAAAATTTTAACACACAATATATGAACGGGTAATACTATTTATTGAATCATAACATTAAAATAGTACAATATTACATATTCTATTATATAAAAACCTTAATTACATAACAATATTGCATACGGTACATGAAAAAATTTTATCGTATATACGAATGTGTATTACTATTTATTGGATTGTAACAATATGAGATTACAATATTACTTACGATGTAAAAACATTTTATTACGTAAATACAAACGATTATAACAATACAGGATTACAATAAAAGATACGATATAGTAAATAAAATATTTTTTATCACAGTAATACGAACGCGTATTACCGCGATATTATAAACGTGTACGGCGTTCCCTTCTCGCGTCACCGCGGAATACCGTAATGCCCCCACGGGAGGGTGCTGGCGGACCCGGGTACGACGTACCGTTTGTCGTCGTGCGGGCTGAGGGCGAGCTTCGTCTCTGATACGGTGTAGACGCGATGCAGCTTCGACTGTATCCGCGACTGTCGACAGGTCATTTCCACCGATTCCCTTAAACACCGCGCGTAGTCGTCGAACATTATCGTTCTGCTCACGACGCTCCTGCACACGCCCTTGATCCTCTTCGTGTCCCTCTTTCTGCGCACCCTCAGCGCGTACATCTTCGCCCTCAGCCCGATGAACTCGGTCATGACGGCGCCGTTGTTCTCGTCCTTCATGAGACCCGGCACCTTCTTGTTCCGCAGGGGCATACCGTACGCGTTGTCCGCGGGATAGTCGCTCGTGTCGAAGCGCGCGACGTCGCGCGCCATGTCCGCGTACGCGTCCTCGTACTCGATGCTGTATATCAGGCTGTCCGTGCCCGTGTACATGATCCGACACTTGTCGCCGTACAGCGGTGTTATGTACTCGTAGTGAAACTCGTACAGTCGCGTCTTCGAGATATTCAGTATGCACATGCCGACGTATATCGGCCGGTTGAACGTCGCCTTCAGTCTGCGCAGCTCCACGGCGAGGAGATTCTCCCCGAACACGGCCCTGCTGTGAAAGTTCGGTCGCGCGATAAGAGCCTCGGTGCCGTGTCTCCCGTCCCAGCGCGTCACGAGTTTAACGTCCACACGATTACGCACGTTCTCCATCGTCTTACCGAACACCGCGTTGTTCATTAGTTTATACAAATTTTTTTCGAAATCGTTTTTCGCGGCCGTTCTAAATCGCGTGTTCAACTCGATGTAATCGCGGAGCCACGGAGATTGCGCGAATTCTAAGACGCGCTATCTCCGATGAAGTTTTGTGACGCGAAGCCCGTGACGCGTGCATTGCTGCAACGTGCGGTAGTGTATCATGTATCGCTCCTTATCGCGCAGAGTCGCGAGGAGCTTTTCCTGCCGCTTATCGGGCGATGCCTCGCTCGTAGGGTAGAACGATAGGTCCGAGTGCGCGTCGTGAAGATGCCGCGGATACTCCAGGTCTCTCTCGAGGATGTACCCCGTGGGGGAGTCTGACGGGATCGCGCTCACGTCGAGCGTCGAGACGTCCTCGACCCAGCGAAAACCGGAGCTGGGTAGCGGCTGACACATGGCCCATCCGTAGAGGTTGTTTACGTCGTAGTACATGAGGTACGTCGACGGCTCGGACGGATCGTAGGACGGCGCGTGCCTGTTGTTGGCTCGCGCGTATCGGTGCGAGCATTGACTCAGACCGCCGCGCACGCCGCGTTCTACGAACAGCACCATATCCACGTGCGTTAGCAGCTCGAACTCGATGCCTGTGTGCAGCAGCATCGCGTCCCACGTGTAGCCCGGTAGTGTGTAGTAATGCGCCGGGTCCAGACCAGTAACTCCGTATACATGTTTCGCGGAAATTTTGGAACACATCCGCCAGGAGGAGAACGTCCGTCTTCAGGTACAGGTCACTGTACTGTCCGAGAGTCTCGATAGAAAACCTATTCCACACGGTTATCGCGTGCGCGTAATCGTCACTGGATACCGTATCACCGGTCAACGAGCTGTGGAACGACTCGCGCGGCGGTAAACGAGTCTCGAGCAGTTTATCGGCGCTATCGACGTACTCGTACGGAAATACGCCTTTCCGCGTGAGGAGCTCGAAATCCTCCTCGGAGAGATGCCGAAACTCCGACCGTAAGATTCTCATGTGGCTCCGGTCAAGATAGGACGCTAGTTTGTCGAGACTGGCGTCGAGAAACTTGTACGAGTCTATGAACCGCAGTTTCACGCACGTTCCGCACCCGTTCCCGTCCTCCGTGTTCGCGACGTTCTTCGTGAACGCGATGTACCGCTCCTTCGTCAGCGGCAGTAACTCCACGCTACCCTCGAAGGCGTTCGCCACGTCCTCGATGATGAAGTGCGCGTCGTACCCCGAGAGATTGTGAAATATCACCGGGATAACGTGCGAGTCCTTGTAGTTCAGATTGCACGTCGAGTGCGCTGGCCCTCTGTAGCGACCGGTAAGGTGACAGTGATCGCGCACTCGGATGTCGGCCGCTGCGAATGGCTTACCGCACACGTGGCACGGCGCGGTGGCGTCTCGCAGTTCTTCGCGCTGCTCCGGGGTGAGGTCCCTCATGGGTGCGTTGGACGCGAGGATAGCCTTGACGCGCCGCGCCAGTTCGCCGAGCTCGCCGACGAACCACGGCACGCAGTCCTCCCCGCGACGCGATCTGTACGCGGACAACGACTCGTCGTAGGCGCAACTGACGTAGTATCCCACGCTGAACGCCCTGTGCCATTGATACGCGCCGGTCTTCGCAGTACCCTCCTCATCCTCGTTCTTCTCCAGCGTACACTCGAGGTCGGCGTAGACGACGAACGGTGCGCGCTCCTCCCTCTTGAAGTTCCGGAAGGCCAGCAGCTTATCGTCCTCGCTGGGAAGAATTATCGCGCAGTCGTTGATACGCCCACAGTCGATGGCGTGAGCGGACAGTCTCTCAGCGGTTGGGAAGTAGTGTAGACACTTGCGTATTGTTATAAATACTTTTTGTGATATGGCATGCGAAAAACAGATAGGGATGGTGTTTCTACGAAAACTTACCGATCGCATATGTACTTCCGCTGATGTTTCTTGCTTAGTTGGGCGGTAACCAGGCGCGACAGGTTCCTGATCCACGCGAAGTGCCCTGGCTGTTCCGCGCGGTCGTCGGGCACGTACAGCAGGTTGACGCGTCTATCTCGCTCGTGATCGGTCAGCCGCAGCGGAACGATAGTCCTTCGCTTGTCATCGTCATCCTCGACGAAAACGTTTATCGATATCCCGTTCTTGCGCTCGAACTTGCCGATCTGGTTGAGCGTCATCGGAAAGTCTATACCCCTGACGTCTAACACGGTTCTGTAGTCGGAGTACTGCGTCACCCTATACGCGTGTTCAACGCTTGGATGTAGAGCGGCGACCACCGCCCACGCGAAGCACGCGTTGTCCTTCGCTCGCACGTTCACCACCGCGTGTTTCAACCGTATCGCGCGCGGTATATCGACGACGCACCCTGCGCGCATGGGGTTGTACTTGTTCACGTTCACTGTTAGGTTCAGTATTTTGGACAATGCCCACCCGCTGTCCCACTCTTGAAACTCGTCGAGCGCCGCCAGAGTGGCCTCCATCACGCGTTCGTCGTACCACTCGCGAAGGTCGGACGTGGGCAGTAGCCCGTGGTTCCTCGTGGCGATCGTCTTTACCGCCGTCTTCTCGCCCGCTACGAACTCCGCGTTGAACGCGGTGTTCACCGTGACACCGTTCAATGTAGCGAGGCTACCGCGCACGCGCTCGATCACCATGTCCCGGGCGTCCTCGAGGAATCGGCGCGGCTCGACGTGGTCGTCGTTGATCACCGCACCGGTGAGCACGCGACTCTTGAACGCCGTCTCCACCCCCGTCCAGGAGAGTCCGGTCTGCTCGCCGAGTCCCGCGCCCACGTACGAGAATCGTCGTCTCAGACGGTTCCTTACGCCCTCCAGTCTCGCGATCCTCGCGACCGCGGCGAGCCTCCGCCCGGTCACCGATCGTGAACTTCCTCCCCCGCGCGCGCACTCTTCCCGCGATCCTCGCAGGTACTCGTCGCACCTGAGTTCCCAGTCGAGGTACGCGCCAAGCGTCCCGACGCGCCCGGCGAGCTCGGTGAGCCCGCGCTCGTCCATCGTCCCCGCGTTCCTACGCCTCGGAGCACTTGCACGCACGTCGCTCGCACGTCGAGCAATGACGCTCTATGTCCTTAACGTCCTCGTTCATCGCCTTGAACCGCTCGACGTAGAACGGGACGCCCTCGTACTTCGACAGTTCATTTGTTAACTTTGCCCGTTCCTCCTCCCGCTTCGACCGTTCGTTATGATATTGTCTTTCATCTATCGACATTTCGTGATTCACTCCTATCTTTCGATTATGTAGGTATAGGTCGTTCGGTATGTACCGTCCATCACCGTCAGTCCGCACAACCGCCCGAGGCCGGCGGGAATCGTGACGCATAGCGCTACGTCCCTGTCCTCGACCTTATAGGCGATGTCCTCCGTGTAGTATCGCCAGTCCCACGATTCTCTTCGCGTCCCTGTTTCCACGTCCTTGCACTCTCTCAACATCCGCGTGTACAGTGCCCTTCGCGCGTGATACGGCCAGTCCACGACGCTCCTCTTTTGCATCGCGACTCCCTGCCTCGCGGAACGTTCGCTGGTTCGACCGATCTCGCGGTCGCGCAGAAAACGCGCTACCGGGACTCGTCGAACGCTCCCGGGCCCTGTCTCTTCCGGAGTATCGTCCCCGAGAACGTCGTGCACGTCCTCGAGAACCTCGGCGACGTCCTCGAGAGGGCTCATGCGTTCGTTGAAGACCCAATCCCGCATCCTCGCGCGCCTACGTCTGTGTGGCCTTGTCGCGCGACCCTCGCGCCTCGATCGCCCGACACACGGGACAGTCCCTGATCAGTGGCGCCGATCCGTCAATGTGCGTATCCTGCTGGGGCTGGTTGTAGTGCGCGACGCACCTGCGGTACCGTCGCATCTCGGGATCGCGCCTCAGGTGTTCCGGTAACCTTTCCCACAACCCTTCCACGTAGTCGCCGTATCGTTCCAGGAGAACGATCTTCGGAACGTACCGCAACTTCTCGCTCGTCAGACCGAGGATCCCTCTATCGTCCGGCAGCCACAGGAACATCGTCGCGATAACCTCGAAATTTTGAGAATAACCGTTGCACCGCGTCAGGTGAAAAGTTTAGGCGTGAACGCGTTCCCGCGAACGCGCGCCTACTGGATCGGTGCGACGCGAACGATCGTCGCCGATGCTCATTCGGATTTACGAACGGTCGTTGAAGCGCGCGCTTCGGACGATTTAAGCGCACCAAATGGCAAATCGTGCAGGTACTCGATGTAGTCGCGCACCCATTCCCGCATCGTTTCCTCGGTCATCAGACCTGTCCTGTACTGCGGTACAATCAATCCGGCAGGTGACTCAATATATAATTATGAAAGACTTCCGTTGAACAGGTTGGATTCATCGAACCTCGCTCCATCCACAGCGCGCACGTCTCCATCAACGTTACTTTCATGTGCCAACCCTCGCTCACGCGGCGCGCGGGCGCATCGTCGTCGCTCTTACGCCTATTCTGATTCCACAGATACTTCGACAGAAAGGCGATTATTCCTCGTAGAATTTGCACCACCGATCGTAACGGATTCCAGACCCGATACACAAAATCGAAGGTGTTATAGAGAATCGTATCGAACTCTCTAAAAACGATATCCAATTCCGCCTCATCCATGAACTGCTCTCCCAAGACCCTTCTTGCCTCCTCCAACTCGTTATCGGCGTTCGACGCGTCTCTCGATCCGGGCTTCTTCAAACCGGACTTTCCGGGCTCCATGCGACCAAAGGTTAATCGCAACGGGTCGTTCAAGGACCATCGACTCCGACGCGTTTGCTCGATCGGACGCGCTCCGCTCGTTATATACGCTTCATTTACGGAAAACCGTTATCAGCGGATGACCAAAAATAACGTCGTCGACCAGGACGCCGCCCGCTTCCGTTGATAAAAAATCGAACGGAAAATCCAGTGGAAGGGGAAAAACGTCGCCCGCTTCCGTTGATAAAAAATCTAACGGAAAATCCGGCGGAGTGGGTAAAATGCCAACCGCTTCCGGCGATAACGTGCCCTAACCGAAAATCACGTCCTGTGACCGAAATCATCGTCGCCCAGGACGATAACCGCTTCCGGTGATAACTGCTTCCGGCGATAACGGACCCTAACCGAAAATCACGTCCTGTGACCGAAATCATCGTCGCCCTGGACGATAACCGCTTTCGGCGATAACGGACCCTAACCGAAAATCACGTCCTGTGACCGAAATCATCGTCGTCCAAGACGACGCCCACTTCCGGCGATAACGGGCCCTAACCGAAAAAAAAACATCATCGTCCAAGACGACGCCCACTTCCGGCGATAACAAAAACCAATAGAAAATTAAATGGAGGGGGAAAAACCAATACAAAATCAAGGGGAGGGGAAAACCCCACCCACATTCCCCCTCCCCTCCCCCGGTCACGTGGTATTTCCACATGGCTGGAAAAGTGGCTCAGAACTCTCCTAGTATACCTACTAACTCTCTCTTCTATTACTTCCATCATCATCATCATCATCTTCTTGTCTGGCCCTCTTACCACTTTCCATCGAATATTCACACTTTGTCAATTTCCTCATTTGATAACGAAAACATCGTTTGGAAAGTTAACTTACGAATTTTCTGCTTTTTGCAGTGTGTGACATTATGCAACTAGAAACACACAATAAATAATAAAATTTTATTTATTTCTCCAATAAATTTCTTATGTAAACACTACAGTACTGCAAAATATTTTGATTACCACTGCTCGTGCAAACAAATATGAGTCATGACACTATCTTACATTTTCTGCCCTTTTTCTGATTAAACGTGCTTTGATCAATGTATATAACAATGTGTAATAACAACATTCTATATGGAACAGAATAAAAAAAACTCAACATTACGCAAATAATATTTAGAGTCGACTAGACTAGCAACTTTATTAAAAAGTAATACAGGTAGCACAAGAAAATAACATATGCTATCAAAGTAACATAAAAAACTACTTAGCCGTTAATAAACAACACATTAATTCAGAATGTCAAAGGTAAAATAAAATTTACATGTCAAACGGTAACTTAATATATGTATAACGTCAAATTCAGTAAAATAAAACTCTTATGTGACACGACTAACCTCAACACACGTATAAACAACTGATAACATTTATGTTCCGTTTGATCTTATAATAGGTATCTCAACATTAAGATCAAATTATTCCTTTTCATTATAAGAAAGTTTGTAAAATTAGGTTAGGTTATAAGTTTCATACGAAGAGGACATTTATTTAACGATTGAAAAGGAAGAATAAAAACAAGGAAAAAGAAAATAATGCGTGGAAAGTATACATAATAAAAACTGTAATTATAAAAGCGCAAAAAAACAGTTACTTGCATATTTGGTCTGTTTGCACACCGGCACACCGCCACACCGACTCACTGACACACCAACTCACCGAGCCTCACAATTCACACCTTCACTGATTGTGAGCCTCAGCCTTCATCACATTTATTAAATTAATTCTGCCAACTGTGTATAACATATCTGTAATTGGTATTGCCAACTATAATATATTATTCTACGCTACGTCTTTGTGATGTAACAATTACGTGTCAAATTTAATTTCATATTAAGAATAATATAAATTTATTTGCAATTTAGTTTTGAAGTATTAACTACAAAACCACAAAAAGTTTTCTGTCTGCCAACAGGCAGATAATTACATTATTTTGTACGTTACGTCGTATAGCAACGTGCAAAATACGTATCATATTTTTCTGTGACTTTGCGACAAAAATAGAACGTCCCTTGCACGTATAGTGCTGACAGGGTATATATAAACTAGAAACTGCGGTGTAGTATCAATTTATTTATACACAAAAGTATAATCTGTTTCTCGTTGCTTCCATATATATAAACTACAAACACCGGTGTAGTATCAATTTATTTATACACAAAAGTATAATCTATTTCTCGTTGCTTCCATATATATAAACTACAGTTGTAGTTATATGTATATACACTGCAGTGTAGTAACAATTTATGTATACGCAAAAGTATAATCTGTTTCTCGTTGCTTCCATATATATAAGCTACAAACACCGGTGTAGTATCAATTTATTTATACACAAAATTAAAATCTGTTTCTCGTTGCTTCCATATATATTGTTTAAGATTCATAAATGTATCAAATAAGCGAGAAATTATAATCGCGAGTCTTCAATGTATCTCAAGCGGGAAACTTTCGGATCGCTTCGGTGTTTATCAAAAGCCGCGCGGACAGAGGCAAGGCCAAACATTATCGTCGATTTGAGTATATAAATTTGAACGCTAGATCAGCTGAGAGAGTCGGTGTCCAGTCACCAATCGATCTGAACCGCTTACGAATTAACTGACAAAGCTATCAGCTATTCGAACGCAAGTTCACCGCGAATTACTCTGCTTCGCTTCTGGCCGACGCATTATCTGAGTGAAGGATCTCTCACCTTCCAAATACCGCCTTTTTGCTTATTATTTTTGTTTATCGTTGTTTTGTTAAACTGATTGAGTGTAAGAATAAATTGGAAAACCCAAAGGTGTGTTTCAACCTCCGCTCACCAGTGCCGCCTGCCTATCAGCCCGAAAAAGTTCGCGCTCGATCCGCTCAGTGGAAACTCTCGCGAACATTTATGGTCCTTCGAGCCGGATTCGCCAGTATCCGTTAAATCGCGAGTGATATCCCCGTTTCCGCGCAGTGATCCGACAGTCCGATCTTGGATCATGAGTCTCGACGCTGAAGGGTTGGTAAGCAGCCAGAATGAGATCCATCGGCGCATTTCTCGATCCATGGAAAACTTGAGGAAGATGGGCGTCGCGAATATCACCGCGAGCGCCATAGATGCCAAGGTCGCAATCCTCGACCAGCTCTGGGCGAAATTCGAGAATCAGCATGAGCGTATAAGAGCCGAGTTGAAATCAAACTTCGACAGGAGTGAGTACGTTCAATCTAATCTGCTCGAAATCGTCGAACTCGCCTACGTACAACAACGGAGCAAGCTGCTAGAGTACGCCAGACGATTTTGCGATGAGCCGCCGAAACTTGCTCAACCGAAAGAGCAAGGTGAAGAGCATGCCTCTAAAACCGCGCTTCCGCGTATAAAGCTTCCGCCGTTCTCCGGAAAATACAAGGACTGGCTATCGTTCCGCGATCTCTTTCAATCCGTAATCGGGAAAAACCCAGCGATCACCAACATCGAAAGATTTCATTACCTGAAGTCCTGTCTGCAAGGACCCGCGAAGAGACTGATTCGACCCTTGTCCGTGACCGGAGAGAACTATGACCGCGCGTGGGCTCTTCTAAGTGAGCACTTCGAGAATAAAAAGGAGCTTATTCGCGCCAATTTTTCCACCTCCGTAGCAAGGATGAAGAGCGAGTCCGCGGAAGAGCTGAGCCGAATCTATCACGCGGTGCTGGCAACGGTCAACGCGCAAGAGAGCATCGGACGTCCGATACGCTCTCACGGCATGGATCTCTTCAATCATCTCGTGGTGGAGCTTTTCGATTCTCGAACGCGCCTCGAATGGGAGTCCTCCATCTGCGATTCTGTTGAGCCGGCTAGATTCGACGCTCTAACTAGCTTCATTAACAAGCGCATTCTAACGTTGAACGCTGCGAAACCCAAAACAGGTAGCAAGGTTAATGTAGAGTCGTCCCGCTCCGCGAAAGCTCATTTTACGAAGCCCGGATTCGATGCGCAGTGTGCGCTCTGCAAAGGAAAGCACATGCTTATGACGTGCAGCGATTTCAAGGCGAAGACAGCTAACGACCGAATAGCCTTCGTGGAGGATCACCGACTGTGTCTGAACTGCCTGGGAAATCACGCCCTGGCTAAGTGTCAATCGAAGAAAACGTGCCTGTCGTGCAAGGCGAAACATCACACCCTGATTCATGACGCGTTCGTCTTAACCGCACCCGAGCCGGTGAGTGCACTATCGGCCATGCATCGCTACGATGACCGGAAAGCAATCCTGCTTGCAACCGCGCGAGTGGACGTCGCTGACCGCGACGGAAATCCGCATTTCGTTCGGGTCTTAATCGATCAAGGGTCCGAGGTTTCGATAGTGTCGGAATATCTAGTGCAACGACTGCACTTGCCGCGATCGCGCTCGGCCGTCTCCATATTTGGAATCGGCGGGTCACGCTTGGGTCAGACTCGAGGTAAGATGACAGCCGCATTAACATCCCGCGTAACCGGAGCCCAGTTAAAGATAGTCGCCTTCGTGCTCCCGCGTCTCTCGCTTTATCAAGGGTCGACCGCGAAAACCTACACGAGATAGACGCACATAAAGGAACTGCCATTAGCCGATCCCTTCTTCTCGAACAGCGATCTCATCGAACTGCTTCTGGGAACCGAGGTCTGCTCTGTCATATTGGAGGAAGGAATACGCAAGGGCGAACCTTCGGCGCCCATCGCTCAAAAAACCACTCTTGGATGGATTCTTTCGGGCGGATGCGACGCCGCCGCGAGCCACTGTAGCTACCGCTCTCTCCAATGCTCCGTGGATCACGAATTAAGCGAGCTGGTGCAACGATTCTGGAAACAGGAGGAGGAAGGCGCCGCCCCCGTCGCATTGACCCCGGATGAGGAAATGTGCGAGAACCTGTTCGTTAGTACTCATACGCGGACGGCCGACGGACGATTCGTGGTCAGACTGCCGTTCGCCCCTAGGCCAAAGTCCTTAGCGGAAACGCGGAAGCCTGCGGCCAGGCTGCTGAGCTCCATGGAACAAAAGTGTAGACAACACCCCGCGTTCGGAGATCTTTACCGATTCTTCATGAAGGAGTATGAGGACCTGAAACATATGGAGAAGGTCGAGCCGCAATCACGAAGCCAGGACAATCCCGAGACTTGCTACCTACCGCATCACGGAGTGATGAAAGAGTCGAGCTCCACAACCAAGCTGAGGGTCGTATTTAACGGATCACAGCGAACAGAATCAGGTGAGAGCTTAAACGATTTCTTACTCGTTGGCGCAAATCTCATACCCGCTCTGGCCGACGTTCTGTCGCGATGAAGATTGCACTGGTACGTTCTCGTGACAGACGTAGAGAAAATGTACAGACAGATCCTCGTGCACCAGGACGATCGCGATTATTTGAGAATCTTGTGGCGGTACGACTCGACCGGCGAGACCAACGAGTACCGACTTAAAACCTTGCCATATGGGCTCGTGTGCTCAGCCTTCGAGTCCAACCGCGCATTACATCAGCTGGCAGAGGATGAAGGAGCGCGCTACCCTCGCGGGGCGATTGTATTGACTCGAGATTGCTACGTGGATGATGTCGTAACGGGAGCCGACACACTGGACGACGCGATTACGATTCAGACGGAGCTTCGGAAACTGTGCATGGCGGGCGGATTCCTTTTGCGAAAGTGGGCCGCGAATCACGACGAAATCCTAAGCGGAGTTCCGCCAGAGCACCGGCTTTCCAAAACGTCACATTCATGGGAGGACGAGGCTCACTCCACCCTAGGTCTACGATGGCATCCGCGTGATGACGAGTTCTCGTTCTCGATTAAGCCAATGCCGCTCGCCGACTTCACCAAAAGACGCGTTCTTGCTGAAACCGCGCGATTGTTCGACCCACTTGGATGGATCGCCCCCGTCGTGGTTCGGGCCAAAATTCTGTTTCAATTCACTTGGCTGCGGCAACTCGAGTGGGATGATCCGCTCCCCGAGGCCGACTCCCGCTCGTGGAAGCTCTTACTAACGGATCTCCTGCTGCTCGAGGAGATTCGAGTGCGTCGCTGGATTGGATGCGGCCAATCGAATCAAAGTATCGAATTACACGGATTCGCCGATGCTTCCGAACGAGGATACGCTGCCGTGGTCTACCTCCGCGAGACACGGGGATCCAGCATCTCCGTACACCTTCTAACGGCCAAGAGCAAGGTTGCGCCGGTCAAACAGGTGTCCCTGCCACGGCTGGAGCTGTGCGCCGCCGCGTTGCTAACTCGCCTCGCCGCGCACCAACGTACTTTGCTCAGTCTGATTTCAGCTCCGATATATCTGTGGTCCGACTCCCGAGTTGTCCTCCACTGGATCCGGGGCCACACCTCCAGATGGAAGACATTCGTGGCTAATCGAGTCTCCGACATTCAGACCCGGCTCCCAGAGGCTCAGTGGAGACATGTCTCGGGCAAGGACAATCCAGCGGATTGCGCGTCGCGTGGAATAACTCCGGGAGAACTCGTCACCCACCCGCTGTGGTGGTCGGGTCCAGCCTGGCTCCAGCTGGATGAACCTCAGTGGCTGAGGGAAGGAAGCGAGATGTCGGAGCACGAGGTAACTGAAAGGAGAATGCGAGTCCATGCAGCCGCTACCGACGTGGTGGAGGAGCCCGAGGTCCTGCTGTGATTCTCCTCGCTACTCCGGCTGTTGAGGGTGACCTCTTGGTGCTTCCGCTGGCGAAACCCTGCCGCTCGCACCCGTGTTCAGTCTCTCCAAGCCGACGAACTCGACCGAGCCCTGCTTCACTGGCTCCGCATGGTGCAAAGCCTGCACTATCCCGCGGAGATCGCCGTGCTGACCGGAGGACGAGTGGTGGCGCTCAGGAGTTCGCTGGCCAAACTGAATCCATTCCTCGACGACCACGGCGTGTTGAGGGTAGGAGGCCGCCTCAAACATTTGGAGCTGCCGTTCGACGAAAAGCATCCGATGATCGTCGCGCCGAAATCCTGGCTTGCTCGCCTCCTGGTCGAAGCGTGTCATAGGCGCTCGCTGCACGGAGGGGTGCAGTTGACATTGAGCATCCTGCGGCTCCGGTTTTGAGTTTCACGCGCTCGATCGGTGGTGAAGCGGATCCTGCACCGGTGCGTAACATGCACCCGGTGGCGATCCGTCGTGCCGCAGCCGCCGATGGGAAACCTGCCACGCGGACGAGTCAACGCTGCGAGACCATTCTTGCGAACAGGCATCGACTACGCCGGGCCAATCTTTGTTCGCACTACAAAGGGTCGAGGACATCGGGCGCACAAGGCGTTCATTGCAGTTTTCGTTTGCTTGTGTACCAAGGCTGTCCACCTGGAAGTTGTGTCCGACTACTCGGCGGAGGCCTTTCTCGCGGCCCTCCGTCGTTTCGTTTCTCGTAGAGGCCTCTGCGAGGAAATTTATTCCGATTGCGGTACCAACTTTGTCGGCGCTGACCGAGAGCTGAAGGAGCTGTTACGAGTATCGACGGCGGGCGGGCGCGACGTCGCCGACGCAGTCGCTACGACGGGCATCAAGTGGCATTTTAACCCCTCTGCCGCGCCACATTTCGGAGGACTTTGGGAGGCGGCGGTAAAATCGACTAAACACCACTTACGGAGAGCGATCGGTGCATCCACGCTCACCTTCGAGGAGATGAGCACGTTTCTCGCTCAAGTGGAGGCGTGCTTAAACTTCCGACCACTGTGCGCGCTTTCGGACGATTCGGGCAACGTCTCCGCGCTCACTCCCGGGCATTTTCTAATCGGCACTCCGTTGCTGGCCGTGCCCGAGCCTTCTTTGTTGCAGGAAAGGAAAACCACGCTCTCCAGGTGGAAGCACATTCAGAAGATGCGAGATCACTTCTGGCAACGATGGTCTCGCGAGTACATACACGGACTAGCGTTCCGACCGAAGTGGCTGAGAGGAGAGGTGAGCCCAATCGTCGGGTCGTTGTGCCTAATCCGATCCGAAGCAACCCCCCCGAGCAAGTGGCCGCTCACCAGAATAGTCAAAATTCACCCGGGAGACGAAGGCATCGTCAGGGTGGTGACTGTGCGAACGGCTAATTCCGAGCTCGTGCGACCTACAGTAAAAATAGTATTGCTACCGATAGCCACGGACGCCCCGTTGCCTCCGGGAACGCAACCAAATAGATTATAATTCTGCGCGTTTCATTTGTTGTAGCGTCCGTCATTCATGGCGGGTATGAGCTTGCCACAGCAGCGCAAGCTAAAATTTCGGTGTCCGTGTAGTGCGACCAGCAGGCCCCCATATTATTCTGTTCGGCGCTGACCGAGAGACTAGTCGGTCATGTGTCCAATAAGGTCATAAGTCGCTCATACGGAGTCGTGGCAATCTTCGATTCCCCCTCGTCATACTCGCATTGGTCAAGCTGATTCGACTTGGATAAGCGTGTGGAAGCATCCTTCGTCATAGTATGACGAGGCGGGCGGGAATGTTTAAGATTCATAAACGTATCAAATAAGCGAGAAATTATAATCGCGAGTCTCCAATGTATCTCAAGCGAGAAACTTTCGGAGCGCTTCGGTGTTTATCAAAAGCCGCGCGGACAGAGGCAAGGCCAAACATTATCATCGATTTGAGTATATAAATTTGAACGCTAGATCAGCTGAGAGAGTCGGTGTCCAGTCACCAATCGATCTGAACCGCTTACGAATTAACTGACAAAGCTATCAGCTATTCGAACGCAAGTTCACCGCGAATTACTCTGCTTCGCTTCTGGCCGATGCATTATCTGAGTGAAGGATCGCTCACCTTCCAAATACCGCCTTTTTGCTTATTATTTTTGTTTATCGTTGTTTTGTTGAACTGATTGAGTGTAAGAATAAATTGGAAAACCCAAAGGTGTGTTTCAACCTCCGCTCACCAGTACCGCCTGCCTATCAGCCCGAAAAAGCTCGCGCTCGGTCCGCTCGGTGGAAACTCTCGCGAACATACATAAACTACAAACTGCGGTGTAGTATTAATTTATTTATACACAAAATTAAAATCTGTTTCTTATGTACGACGACGGCGACGACGGCGACGACGACGACGATGTTGCACCATGTCGACGACGACAACGACGACAACGTTGCACCACGTCTTACATATAATTAATTAATCTACTTACTGGGGAAAACCTTTGCCGGTGCCGCTGTCGCCGGGAGGGCCAGGGCCGGAGCCGCTGTCGCCGGTGCCACTGTCACAAAATACATATATATATATTGTGTGTGTGTGTGTGTGTGTGTGTGAATAAATTGTACAATAAATAAATATTTTATAAAATATAATGTATAAGATATCAACTCACGTTCTTCCTCCATGGCTCTCTTTTTCAATATGGTCGCTTCGTCTTTCTAGCTGTGGCGTTACCGCAACGAATCATAAGGCAATTGTTTCTTTGTGGTGAATTTTCATATATTGCATCCTAATGAACCAATAGCGCGCGAGCATGGCGGACGTGGGGGGCGCGACGGGCGCGTCGTTAATATTAAAATTACTATACTTTATATTAATTACTTTATTTTATAAATAAATGTAACCAAAAATAAAATAAATATTATATAATATATATTTTATCTATATTATATAATATATTTTTTATTAATATATTATAGTTTTTTATATTTATGTATTTTGCATGTAGTACTAAATGCGATTTACACCATATATTCTTACCTTCGATGTTATTTCAACGATAATCAGAATTGGGTATTATTACACATTGGGTACCATCACGAGAGAATTGACAGAAATTGGAGGAGTTGTGAAGAAGTGTGATACTTTTACGTGATGTTCATATGAATTACGTGATGTTCATGTGAATCTTTATGTAAATCCACAATTCTTTGTCTAGGCATATTCGATAAAACCATATACGTTTTATCTTCTGTATCTTTTTGTTATTACCAATTGTTACATTCTCAATGTTAGCAAAAACCAATTAACATAAATCAATAAATTAACAATTATAATAGTTGATATAATAAAACAACGTTTGCTCAAGAAATTCAAACTTTATTTTTATAGCCGTTTATCCTAATGTACAGAACGTTGATAAAAGTAACAATCTCACATCGGGGAAAATTCGTGCGGTATCGTCCATAGACCTATAGTATCTTCAAATGCTTTATAGCTATGAACAATTGTCACAGCCACAGGAGTCATCTTCCACAGACAATATATTTCTATAACTGTATAGCTACTATTATCAGGACACTATACATATGTACAAACGTCAATATCTGTATTATATCATCACATAATATAATTAAATTTTCTCTTTGTAGTCATCATTAACGGAAATCTCTAAGGATTACAGCGCACTGTACATGGAGTGATGTTATAAATATAATTATAATCTATAATTACGATATACAATTGTACTAAAGGTAAAGGTATTTCTCTTTCTACATCCAATACACACTTCAGGAAGTTATTTTTTAAACGATGTAATCGTAATTATGGCACAGTATATATTTCTGTAAGCTGTATGTAAAAATTATACATACGATTATCAGAATAGATATTTTAATAATAAATGTTATACTGATGTCACTTTAAGACGTATTGAAAAATTCTGGCACTATAAAAAGAAATCTCAAATTACTTTTTTGGATGTGTATGTAAAACTATTAAATGTACTAAAAATGTATAAACTAGACTGTGCACTGTCATCTCTTTGTTTCTCTTACTTTCCTTCTCTTCAATGTTTTATATTTAACTGAAAACTAAGATTTTTATTTGAATTTGTTACCTAAGGAGAATACTCGTGTTACGTCCCGACTGTCCGTGATTATAACTGCAGGTATGCTTAGATACGTGGATACTTCCCGAGGATCGCGAAGCTAATTGTTTTCGGAGGCGAGGGAAAGAAATCCCGTCGACTCTTCTCGTGATCGAATTACTGTCGGGTCTGAAAGCTCAAAAATATCCTCTCCGGTTGAGTTTAATTGATCGAGCAACTCTAAATATCCGTCGGAGCAGATTTCGCAATTGTAAAACGGCGCGTACCCAGCAAGGTCTCTATCGCAAATAACGCACGTAGGAACGTACCGTCTCAACCCCACTATTAAATCGTGTTTTAATAGCAAAATATAATTTTGTTTTTGTGAAGGAAAAATTCTATTAACGAAGCAAATGGTACAAAATAGAGAACCGTCTATAGGTCGGAGATACGCCGTATATCTCATGCACGCGACCATGCCGGATCGCCGTTGATACTCTAGTACTAAATCGGTACGCCGGGAAGGGTTCGATATTCCGCGACACATCACACGTTTGGTTTACGGTTTTATTCCGTTGTGATTAGAACTTGTTTGTACATATATTAAAACTCTTGGATGGGTAGTAACACTGGATACGAACTCGGAATCTCGATTTCTTTACGGTTCAACCCGAACAACTCTCGTAATTTATAAACAACTCGACGAGGATCACCCTTACGGATGTTGCGGTAATCAGGATAATTGTGGTTCAAAGTGAGTTCGCGGGTTACGTACGGAATTTGCTTTGATAATGCTCGGTCGGCTTCTAGATTCGTTAATTTTTGGATGAGAAGAAACGTGTCCTGATTATTTGAGTAAGCAAGTCGGAGATGATAACGGAGTTTCTTTTCTTGGAATCTGCGCCCCTTTTTAGTAGGCATGGAAATGAATTGAATTATATTTATCCGCGGATTCCTGTAGGATTATAGTCGCAAATTAGGGCCACACTCTTCGGCAGCGCCAGTTGCAAATCCTCCAGAAAATCAGAATGAACAATTTGAACGAAAACAAGAAATATAGAGAAGAAGCTTCATTAATTTTCCGTAACTGTTCCTTTAAAGTAAAGCTATTTATTGATACTATATGAGTGTGATGATCGGGTTCGGAAACGCAGTGTCGCAAATAAATCTACCTTGTCGTGGCTCTGGAGTGAGAGCAGTCGCCACAGTCTTGCTATCACTAGATGCTCGGAATTTATTCTTAAACGTAGAGATCGGACTCGACACCCAAGACTACGAAAACGCTTAACGAAAATGATTACTTATTGCTGCACTTATTACTGAATTCCCTGGCCTTCTGCAGGCCCTTTTATATTGTGGACGAAGAGGTGGGTGGTTGAAAATATCGATGGTGGGACTGATTTTCCACCAATAATGTTTAGGAAAATCGGGCCCGCGTCTTCGTCTCGACGGTTATCTCGGTTTTGTGGAGGGAGGCCCTTCGCGTAAACATCCCTGTACAGAACCTTAATACCTAAGTTGATTAATTACGTAGTTCGCCTTATGATTATAATATTTTCCTCTCGATATTAATTTCCTGATTGCAAAATGGATCTTCTGGGATTTTGAATGGTTGTATCTATTTTTAATCCAAAGATATGTGTATTAGAAGAAATAATGCTTATTTTGAAGACTGTAATCGTATTAAATTCCGTCTATATGATCATTTGCATTCAGGAAAATAATAATATAAAATTTCCTAAATTATAAAATCACTATATATATATAATATGATATTATATATATATTTTAAGGTTTTAGAACGTGCTAGAAGGTTCTAGAAAGATGCTGGTATGCGCGGATGTTTACACTATTTATTCCCGGGCTCGCGATAACGCTCGCTACGGCTAGCAGACTTACTTGCCGGAGCCTTCGAAGATCGTTCGAGAACCTTCCATCCGATAAAGGGTTACTGACGTAACACTCGTCTAATTATAAATTGTAATTATAAATATAAATTGTAAGATATCACAGTAAAAAGGAGAAAATTAAAAAATTATCAATTTTTTTATCGTTAAAATGTTTTAAAATTAAAGTTTATCTAAGATTTATATTTTTGGCTTCTATCGTTTGAGAATTATGCTTTCAGTCACTTTAAGCTGCGTTCCTAAAACAATAACATTAACAGCCACACTTTATCGATATTCGTTTATGCTATTATCATGATCTATGACTTATGTCAAAAGGTTTTGATAGCATCAAAACACGTATAGAGGTAGGTACGTATTTCATAGAAAATGCATATAAAGTATATATTTCTTGAAAATAATAGTGAAATAATGAAATGTTAAATACTAGGAAGAACAAGAAGAAGAAAAGTGAGTCCAGAAGAAGAAGAGGAGAAAGCAGAAAGAACCGAAGAAAGGTTATATTAGGTTATTTAGGTATGTTGAGAAGAGAAATTTTATTACTATTATTCCATACAGCACTAAAAGATTCCAGAAACATTGCATTACATTGACACATTGTAATATTGCATGATAGGAGCACGATAAGATCATGGATAAGAGATGAACATAACCAGTTTTGCTTTATACTAAACTGAATGTATTAATAACCAATATTGTGTGTCCCTCTTTTATCATCTTTTATCGTGAATTGTTATTTATAATATAGTTTTCCATGGATTACAGATCAGATGTGCTGACATAATTATTTAAGCTTCAATATTATTATATCTTTATGGTAGTAGAAAAATGTTTGCTTTTAGACTAACAATTTTATTATAAAATTATTTGTATCTATTAGAACGATATGAAGATGATGTCAGAAGTTAATAATTAAATTAATAATTAAAATAACAATTAAAAATTAAATATTTGTGTCAGCACAGCTGAGTGTAATCCATGCACAACAATATTATAATGAAATTAATATTATGAATAAATATTTATGATGAAAGTTTCTAGGGACACACAATTGATTAGTAATAATACAGTGAGTGTATTACAAAACAAAAAAAGTTATGTTCCTCTCTTATCAATATATCTGGAAGGTTGTGTGCTGTATGGGTATATATTTCTATATATGTGTACAGTATATTAAAAATCATAAAACTGTACATAAGTTTACTTCATACTCTTACTATATGATCAAATTTTGCTTTGCATCTTTGATAAAACTAGTATTAACCAGTTAATTCGGGTTTTCACGGATTTCGGGTTTTAATGGTAACATATATACTTTTCTTACGCATAGATTTACAGGAGCATGTCAACTTTGACATGAATTATATACAGTTTTATGAATTTGTAAAAGAGAAACTTGATTTATTAAAAAACAATATTAATTATTTACTATCTCTATATGCAAATCATGATAAGTTCTTACATTATTAGTTATATAGTTTAAATAATTTGTTTCAGATTGGTTGTCTTAAAGCAGTGCTCGGAATTAGTTGCACATTTCGGCCCGATTTCAGAGGCGACGCCTACTATCCTCTCCTGCCCCCTCGGGGCTGAGCGGCCGGGCTGCCGCGGCGAGCCGGCCGCGCGCTTAACGCTGTTTCTCAGGAGCGTCTCTATATAAAAAGTATGCTATGTCGTACCTTCCGTCAAATTGTCATTGAAATATAAATAATGTGTATTTTTATAAATAATTAAATGCTCAATTTTCTATCATTAATGTATTATTTTAATTACATATATATAATTATAAATATATATATTTATTATAATAATATATAATATACTTAATTTTGATATTTATTTTTTTATACTTAATATAATTAATTTTGATAATAGCTTTCCGCATCACCCGTGAGGTACTATTGTTGATGCGTTTTTTTAAAGTGGTTTCCCCAGTAGGCCTATTCCACTAAGAGATGAAAATGATAATATGTGGCTTGGCAGGAAAGCAAGATATAAAATCATATAAAGTTGAAAGATGAAGCGGAAAAAACAATTTAAAAATTTTAATTTGACCTTCTAGGTCGCTTACATGAAGCTACTAGGGAGGATACATCCACAGAGAGTTTAGAAGAATTAATTAGCATCAGCGAGGACAATGATGTATCGCTCAAGGAAGAACGCTTTTCCGTTTTTGTTAATTTCATTCTAGAAAAAGAGCATTCGCATAAATATGTGGATCCGAACATGGAGAAAATTCGAAGACCGAAATTTCGAAGACGTGGATAACGTGATACATCTAAAATTTTGAAAAATTCGACCCCATTTTCTGGACGTGCCTTTAAAAAAAGATCACTTTGCAAATCGCAAAGTTCTTCCTGAAAATCTAAGCTTTGCTCTTGAATTTGGACAATGCGTGGGTTCTCGAAAAGTATTAAATCTTTTCTTAGCGTTTCAAAATCACGGAAACGCGTATCAAATTGATTTATTAAAGAATCAATTATAGCGAAATGTTTTTCAAACTTACAATTTGATCCGTGTTCTTCAAAGAGAATCTGGCAAGAAGGAAAAAAATGAAAAATATTATTTTCTAATTGATTTTTAAATAATACTAACTTTTTGCGAAAAGAATTGACATGACAAACTAATTGCGAAATGATTTGATTGGTCTTTTGCAGCTTTAAATTTAAAATATTTAAATGATTTGTCATGTCAGTTATTAAAGCAAGCTCGCAAAGTGAGTCTACATCTGTGAAGAAAAATTTAAATTCCTCAAATTTTGCAGGTACTTCGTCTTGCAAGAAAAGGAAGATCTCTTTTCTTATTGCAAAGAACTTTTCTAAACACTTTCCTGCACTGAGCCACCGAACTTCACAATACAGAGGCACATCTGTGTAAATTGCGTTATGCTCCTCCAGAAAGAGTTGAAACTTTCGATGAGAAAGGAATTTTAGACCGCCTTTAATAGTATTAATAATTTTTGTGACAGTTTGCATAGAGGTACACAGTTTCGCAACTTTCCCACATAACGCTTCTTGATGAATAATACAATGAATGACTGGGAACTTTAAATCTCGCTGCTTAATTTGACCGAAGAACCCGTTTTTTGAACCTAATATTGCCTTTGCGCCATCAGTTACGATAGCGGAACATTTTAAAAAATCACTATCAAATTTTTGAAGTGTTTGGTTAACAGCTTCGAAGATATCAATACCTTTCGTTGTGCCATGTAGTGGGACAAAATCTAAAAGCTCCTCGACATATGAAAAATCGGTTTGCACGATTCGAGCAAAAATACTCAATTGACTCACATGCCGATTATCGGTGCTTTCATCAAGACATAATGAAAAAAAAGAACAAGATCCTAATAAAGATTTTAATTTGTTTTGTAGGGAAGAAGCAATATCATCTATTCGCGATTTAACAGTTTTATCACTTAATGGAATGCTAGCAGCTTCTTCAAGAGTCAAAGAATTTCCAAACGACTCCACTGCTGTGATGATGCATTCCTTTATAAATTTTCCATCGCAAAACGGCTTGGAATTTTTCGCGAGAAGATTTGAAATAGCGTACGATGCTGTAAGAGCTTTTACCGAAGGTGTAGCATTATCGATATGAGAATTCGAACTACAACATTCTTGATAAACTAATTTTAAACCTTCGATTAGATTAGATTTCTCCTGATCCACATATTTTGAGTACTCATTAAGATGTTTAATTTTAAAATATCTCTCAAGGACAAATTTTTTAACAATGGAGGGTTGATAACCACACAGAAGACAGGTGGTTTTATTATAAATAGATGCAAAAAAAATTTCTTCCCATACCTTATCAAAAGATTGCACGTATCTTCGCTCCATTTGGTCCATTGGTCGATTAATAAGCAATGTCACACTAGTGTATCTCTATCACTATCGCTCTTATGCAAATAGCACCTTTTTCCGTAACGTGGATCTTTAAAGCTCGAACGAGACTCTTACCATGCTCGTTTCGCTGGTGAGATACCGTTGAGAAACAACAGAAGCGATAAAACAATTGCATATCGCACTGTAGGAATACGTGCCTGAGGCGCGAAATTAAAAGACCCATATTACAAGACCGAAAATGTTACTTGATAATAGTGATAGTGCTACGTGTAATAGCATAAAGATACTACTGCTTATTATATTTCGTCATCATCTTCATTATCTTTTAGTAATTACATGGTACAACAACGGGTATTGATCTTCTTCGAAGCTGTTACTTAACTCTCCAAAAATTTGATACTGATTTTTCAAAATGTTCGACTATCGTAACTGATGGCGCAAACGCAATGCTAGGTTCAAAAAACGGATTTTTCGATCAAATAAACCAGCGTGATTTAAAGTTTCCTGTCATTCATTGCATTATTCATCAAGAAGCGTTATGTGAGAAAGTTATGAAACTATGCACCGCAATGCAAACGGTCACACAAAAATTATTAACATTATTAAATATTATTAATATTAATATAATATAATTATTAAAATTGCAAGATTCTCTTTGAAGAACACGGCACAAATTGTAATTTTGAAAAACATTTCGATATAATTGATTTTAATAAATCAATTTGATACGCGTTTCCGTGATTTTGAAACGCTAAGAAAAGATTCAATACTTTTTAAAACCTCACTTATTGTTCAAATTCAGGAGCAAAGCGTAGAATTTCAGAAAAAACTTTGCGATTTGCAAAGTGATCTTTTTGTAAAGGCACGTCTAGAAAAGGGAGTCCAATTTTTCACACTTTTAGATGAATCGTATTATCCATATCTTCTGATTTCTCTTTCGACTTTATATGATATCTTACGATTTTACTTTCCTGCCAAGACACATATTTATCATTTTCATCTCTTAGTGAAAGAGGCCTATTGGGAAACTTAAAAAATATGCATCACCAATACCTCACGGGTGATGTGGAAAGTTATTGTTAAAATCAATTATATTACATATTATATCAAAAATGTATATAATAATAAAACATATATATTTATAATAATATACATTATTATAATAATATATATTATTATAATATATTAATAATAGAAAATTGAGCGTTTAATTATTTATAAAAATACAAATTGTTTATATTTCAATGACAATTTGACGGAAGGTACGACATAGCATACTTTTTATATAAAGACGCTCCTGAGAAACATCGTCAGGCGCGCGATCGGCTCGCCGCGGCAGCCCGGCCGCTTAGCCCCGATGGGGCAGAAGGGGATAGTAGGCGTCGCCTCTGAAATCGGGCCGAAATGTGCAACTAATTCCGAGCACTGTCTTAAAGTAAGTCTTATCTCTCTCTCTCTCTTTCCCCCCTCTCCCTCTTCCTCTCCCTCTCTCTCTCTCTCTCTATTTCTTTCCATTTTCTTTTCTTTATTTATATTTAAATTAAGGCTACTTTGCGCCCATACAAGGTCGCTTTACGCCCGTATATATACAAGGATCGCTTTGCGCCCGTATCTATACAAGGATACAAGGTCGCTTTGCGCCCGTATATATATATATATATATATATATATATATATATATACATACATACAAGGATACAAGGTTGGTGAGAGTAAAAGAAATGTTGCATAGTTGCAAAACAATTTGTAAAGAAATTTAAAATGTCTCGAAAAGCAAGGGACGTTATTTTGATGCCTGCAGAAAAAGATATAATTACCAGAGGAGAATGGCTTAGTGATATACATATTAATAATTTCCAACGACGTTTACAAAGTTGTTCAGATTATAGACCTGTGGATACAGTGCTAATACAGTATCTTGATTCAATAGAACCCATACCGAGAAATAAAAAACATATCCAGATACTACATAATTCGTTGGGAGGAGGACATTGGGTATGTAGTTATTATGATACAAAACACATATGTATTTACGATTCTTTAAATAATAAAATGTTACATGAGCATCATAAACAATTCTTGGCGAAATTATTCCCAACACATGACTTTATCAAGTATCCTGTCAAAGTTCCTACTGTGCAAAGTCAACCCAACGGTAGTGATTGCGGTGTTTTCGCAATAGCTTTTGCAGTTTCATTGTTATTTAACATTAAACCAGAAGAAGTAAGGTATGATCACAGTTTAATGCGATTGCATTTAATAAAAATTTTTGAGACAAATATTATTGAGCATTTTCCTCAAGATTTAAACTATGGCGTTCCTCAGAAAGTGCTTCCATTAGCAGTGGTAAGAGCAAGAGAAGTTGAAGCGGCCCGTATACGTATAAAACATCAATATGAAAAGAAATATGACATATTGAATCAATTAAAAGAAAATAAAAATTCTCAGCAATGTATACATAATTTGGAAAAGAATCATGCTAAGAGGAAACAGCAGTATCTACAAAATATAGAATATAATCGTGCTTAAAAGCGGTGTCGATATCAACAGGATTTAGAGAATAATCGTGCTCAACAGCGGCGTCGATATAAGAAAAATTTAGTAAAAAAACGTGCGCAAAAACGAAAACGTTATTTCATGAATTCTGAGCGTGAACGAGAAAGACAAAAAGATTTATCTTCTGATCGTAAGTGGCTTTATAATAAGCGATATTATCAGAAAAGAAAGTCTAATTCGATACTTGAAAAAAAAATTATATTGCCGAAAATATTTGTAAAAAATATGTCAAGATTCGAGCGAGGAATTTTATAAAAATTCGCGATTCTCCGGAAGTATTCGTAAAAAATATTTTACACAAGCTCAATAGTACGGATTGCAGCAAAGGTTATATTGAAAAACGATTAGAAGTTGAAAAAGTCATACGCTGGTGTATGCATCTAAGAGACTGTTATATTCGTAATATACATAAAATGTTAACTCTGCTTAAAAACAAATCAGAAACATGTTTGACTCTTGTTGCAGAATGTTCTACAGTTGATGACAAATTACGTACACTATGTGGCATATCTAGACATACAGCTTCGTCTGAAAATTATTTTGTTGATTCAATTTATCACGATATAATTTCATTTGAAGTCAATATAAGGGAGCCTCTAATAATAAATATGAAAGGACAGACTGAAAATATATTACCCTTGATGGAGGGAAGAGCAAAAAAATCGTGGTTGTGCAATTCTTTACGTAAAATTAACGATCCGCTTCTAATTGATCGATATCAAAAATTTCTAGAAGCTATAAATATATGTACTTTGAAGAACGTATCAAAACTCATGCAAAATATTTATGAATGTACTGTGAAAACTTCAAATGATAAATTAGGCCATACGCATACTGGTATATTAATTTCAATCTTTGTAAAGCGATGTCAGTTCCAGTGCAGTTATTTATCGCCTCATTTCCCCAAAGTAAGAAATATTAAATGTTTTATATATCAACTTAAGAATTTTTATCAAAAATTGTTGCATTTGGACGAAGCATTATATTCTGCTGATTTGAATATATTAAATAAAATTGTAATTTCAGCACAAGAAAAAGCAGATATGTACAAGCATCAGCAAACTGAAATAATTTTGAGTGATGATGATATTATTTCTAAATATCATAATGCATTTACGGTTTTGAAAAAACGTTCACTGGACACACCGCGGTATATTTGTATATCGTGTCAGAGACTTTGTTATAAAAGAAGTGTTTCTAAACTTATTGAACTTAAAAAAGCACGTACTAATCCAATTTGGAAAGATTTGATGGCATATGTAGAGCAACAAAAAATCAATCCGCAATATATGTCATTATTGTAATCGGAAATTTCGTAGCGGTTTGATGCCTGCTTACTGCATTCTAAATAATCTCTTTGTAAATGATGTACCTGAGGTAATATCGTCTCTTAATGAATTTGAGAAATTGCTTTTACAAAGGGCTAAAGCTTTTCAAACTGTTGTTAAAATGGGAACAGTTGCTAAGAATAAGAAAATACCTGAAAGACATAAGATACAAAAAATTAAAGGTAGGACATTTCATTTACTACTTCCTTTACAACAGACTTTGAATAAATTATGTTCTAACACTGATCCAATAAACTTAAATCACGAAGTTATTTTACTTCGAAATGTTCCAACTAAATCAAAAAGTATCTCGGAAGATTTAGTGGATATTAAAAAAGTATTTGAAGCTCTAACATGGTTGAAAAATAATAATCCTTTATATTCTAAAATTGTATTGCCCGAAACCCACGATAAACTATTTTTGGGGAATTTGGATAATGTGGAATTTGAAATGCAACAAACAGAAAATGATGCAAGAGTTTTATTGAGGAACGAATGTGAATCGGTAAATAATTTAGAAGTACATATGGAAGAGATAAAAGATGATGTAGAAGTTACATTTGATGACCAACGCAAGGCAATGTTGACTCAAAAAGATAAAGATGATAGTTATGAGCAATATACTATAGTTCCTCTACATGAAAGGAAAGAAAATCAAACTGCGAGTGCCTTGTATCAAGTGTTACCAATTCAGGATTCACCCTTGGATAATCGGGAAAAAAATTTGGATTTGATGTGTTTTCCAGATTTATTCTCACTTGGTTGTAATGGCGAATGTGATGAAACTAGACCGGTGAAACTTCAGGAACATGAATATGTTAAATGTCGTTTTACGTCTAGGCATCCACAATTTAGAGTAAATCAACAATACTTGTTTTATGAGTTAAATAAGGCGATTATTCGTCAGTTACGTCGTGGAATTTACCATAAACTGAATATAACTAATCCACGGATTCGTTACACGGCCGTGGAGTATTTAGAGGCTATGTCGAAAGAAATTTTGGAATCCGACTTAAATACAATGTTTTCTTCACTTCGAAATACGGAACAATATTGGCGTAGACCGAGAAGTGATTTGTCTTGTATGGCACAACATTACGGACCTGCGACATGGTTTCTAACATTAAGTCCTAGTGAATGGCTATGGGACAATTTAGGTGAATATATTCGTGAAGTAAATGGATGGCAAAACTCTTCATTGAGTACCAGTGCACTTGTTGCTAAAGATCCTGTATCAACGTCGAGATTTCTTGATAATAAATTTTGGGCAATGCTTGATTTTATTTGTTCCAAAGATTGTCCGATCGGTGAAGTAACACACTATTTTTGGCGACGAGAATATCAAGGTAGAGGTATACAACATTTCCATTTACTAATTTGGATTAAAGATGCACCGATTTTCGGTGAATCTTCTATTCAAGAAGTGTCTGAATTTATTTCAAAATACATAAGCTGCAAACTGCCAGATAAAAATATTTCGCCATTATTGTACAGACATGTTGATACGCATCAACGACACAAACATAATAATTATTGTCTACGTTCTAAAAAAGTAGGACGTAAAGTTGTTCGTAGGTGTCGGTTTGGATTTCCTCGTCCCGTTACTGAAACAGTAAATATGAGAGATGTGCCAACTGCAATAGCAGGTAGAAAACAATTAAAACATAAAAGCAGATTGTACGATCTTCCTCGAACAAATAATGAAGTCGATATTAATGATTATAATCCCGTTATTCTTACTGCATGGTAAGAAAATATGGATATACAATTTATTCGTGAAAAATCGACATTGCTCACTTGGTACGTTACCAAATATTTGAATAAAGCAGCGAAAAGTGAGTTATCTGATTTTGATCTTGCCAATTGTAAGAATGATCAAAATAAATCATTGGCAAGTGTTCTTTGGAATTTTGGTTTACGATCCATAAGCAATAGAGAATGTGGAGCTCTTGAAGCTGCTGATACATTGCTAGGTATTCCTTTAATGGGACTGATCGAAATATGACGATTAAATGGTTAGATGTTAATGTAATACGGCAGAGGAAATTAAAAACTCGTAAAGAAATTGAAGCTCTTGATGGTGAATCTACAGATATATTTCATCCATCTTTAGTAGATAATTATTATCCGAATAGACCGGAAGAATTAGAATCTGTGTCTCTTTATGAATTCGCACAATGGTATGATATCACGACAATCGAACCGCGAAATAATATTATTGAATACTATAAAATAGATAATAGTCATTACCTTAAACGGCGTCAACGTGGATGTCTTATTAATCATTATAAACATAATGTTAATAATCGACCGGAAGAATATTTCTTTTCATTACTGCTTATGTTTAAACCATGGCGGAAATTAGAGGATCTTAGAGATAGTTGTGATACTTATGCGGAATCATTTCATAAAGTAAAACTGCATCTTACGGAGGCATTGCAATACCATGAAAAGCTAGAAGAATTAATAAAAGCATTTGAAACTGCGCAAGAGTTAGTTCGGCAATTACTAGATGAAGAATTACAAAAAAACGTGTCTCAGGATGACCCTGACAATCCGATAGGCGTTCAAAATATAGAAGCTGGTGAAGCAATGCAAGATTTTAGAGATCTTGGCAATAAAATAGATGAGACAATTAATGTGTCTCAAATGATAGCACAATAAAATACGGATCAAAAAAGAACATTCGATAGAGTCATTGATACTATAAGGTCAGATAATTCGATATCACGATTGTATGTTAGCGGAGAAGGTGGAACTGGAAAGAGTTTCTTAATTAAAACAATTAAGTGTTGGATAAAACAATATCTCAATAAAGATACCGCTATAGCGGCACCTACTGGCATAGCAGCGTTTAATGTAGACGGTTTGACAGTTCATAGATTGCTTCAATTACCTGTTGAACATGGTTTTACTCCAAACTATAAACAATTGTCTGATCATGTGTTAAAAGTTTTACGAGCAGATCTCAAGGATGTTGTTCTTTTTGTGATTGATGAAGTGTCAATGATATCTAATTTGACTTTAATGTATATACATCTTCGATTGTCTGAAATATTTAATACTAATGATTGTGAAGACGGTTGGTTCGGTCGAAAGCACATTCTTTTATTCGGCGATCTGCTTCAATTACCTCCTGTACGTGAAGATCCTATTTTTGTACGATTACCAAATGACAAAATTAATAAATGTGTGGGTTCTTTAACTGCTGTTAATTTATGGACTACATTATTTGATTATGATGAGTTGACGATCAATATGCGTCAGCAAGGGGATAATTCTTATCGACAGTTGTTGTCAAGAATTCGTATTGGTTTAGTGACAAAGTCTGATTGCGAGATTCTTGAAAATCGAAAAATATCGTTTAAAGGTGATTCTTTTGAATCTAGATTAAACGAATTATGTAATTTGATTAATGATTTTCCGTTGGACATTGTTTGTTTATTGCCTACTCGTCATACGTGTGATGTTCTTAATGCTGCAATGTTAAACCGCATTGCTTCGAAAGAGATATTATTAATTGCCCAAGACACGATTGACTGTATACCATATGTGAGAAAGAAAGTATCAAAAGTATTATCGAATAATGATGATGATAATTCTAAAACTGCTGGACTTTCAAAAGAAATTGTAATTAAGATTGGAGCAAAAGTTATGATAAGGCGTAATATTGATGCTACCTTAGGTCTTGTGAATGATACAATAGCTAAGGTAATTGCAGTTGTACAAAATACGTCTACCGATGATGTAGACAAAATAAAGCTTCTTTTACCATCAGGATTAGAATATTTAATTGAAAGAGTGAGCGTTAAATTTGAAGTGGTGGATAGAGCGTTTGTTACTAGAAAACAATTTCCATTGTGTCTGAGTTATGGAATTACCATTCATAAAAGTCAAGGATTGAGCTTACAAAGTGCTATCATGGACATAGGCAACTCTATATTTAATTGTGGTCAAGTTTATGTTGCATTATCACGAGTAACATCTGTAAAAGGGTTGCATTTAGTTAACTATGATCTTTCGTCAGTAACAGCTGATGAAAATGCTATTAGGGAATATAATCGACTAAGAAATAAGTACAAACCAGAAGCAGAAATAATTACTGTTGCACAAGAATGCTATCGCAAAGTGAAAGATGTTCAATGGGCATTGTCAAAAGTAATTGCTTCAATTCAAGAGAATTGTCAAAATCAAAAATTACGGCAAAATGTTGCTTGGGTTTTACATGGCTTACAAAATACAGACAATGTTTCGTGTTATGCAAATGCAGCATTACAATGTCTTATGCATTTAAGTCCTATTAGAAAACAATTGGTGAAGTGTAATAAATCAGATGTTTTAAGAATGTTGATGCATGATATGAAAATGGAATGTGCAATTTGAATACATATGCAGTACGGCAATATTTAGGAGAACCGTTTTCAATAACTGTAAAACGTGATGTGTTCGAGTTTCTTACAATCCTGTGCACTAAATATGATTGTATAAGACAACTGGTAGAGCATCAAGTAACTTCTACTAGTCGATGTAAATCTTGTGATTATACATAGGAAGTTACTTGTAACGATGTAGTTATTTCAATACCTATTAACAATTTGGGGAAAAAAGCTACACTCTTAATGATTTATTAAATGTTACATTTTCACATTGGTGTGAATCAGATGGGTCATGCGAACAGTGTACAGGAAATGATATTTTGTTTAAGAACGAATTAACAGTAACGAAAGATATAGTTATTATTCGTTTAGTATTATTTTCATCCCAAGATGATAAAATGGTGAAAGCAATACGTAAATTTAATATATGTACTATTCCTACAACTAAAGTTTTAATAGCTGGACAAACATATAAGCTTATGAATGCTATATTTCATAATGGTTTATGTATTGAGGATGGTCATTACACGAGTATATGTAGAGAAGGAATGTCTCATAATTGGACTGAAGCTGATGATGCACAAATTAAAAAAAGACAATGGCCTAAAGGTGCTAAAGATATTTATATATTATTCTTACAAAAACTTGATAATAAATAAAGTATATATCAGCGCTCGTATATATACAAGGATCGCTTTGCGCCCGTATATACAGGGTGTCTCGCGTAAGTTGTCCAATCGCTCAGCTGCAGGTAGATCTCGTTAAGTTGAACGAAAAAGTCTTATACCATTTTGCATTTTGCACGCAAAATTTTGAGATATTAATGAAAGAAGCTGAGCGAATCGTTACGTGCGATACGGCGCAAGGCGGGTAGGCGGGAATAGTAGGCTTGCCGCGCGCGCGACGCGATGGCTGCGAGTATCGGGTTACAGCGGCAGGCGGAACGACGCGTGGATAATGATTTCTCGGCGTCTCATTCACGCGCACGTGTTGACAGTCTCGTTCGCCAGCCGAGAATGTGTTGTCACACATTTCTTTTTTATACAGTTTTCAAGTTTTATTAATTTATTAATATTATTATTATTACTATTACTATTAATTATATTAATTTATTACTATTATTAATTAATATGGTTAATAATATTAATTGATATTATTACTCAGTATTTTCGTGCTATCTTTTCCACACCACCTGGCGGTAGATAGCATGGCGCGTTTTTTTTAAGTGGTTTCCTCAATAGGCCTAATCCACTCTAATTACTTAATGTAATAATTGTTCGAAGTGCCGTCCTCCCTCTTGTACACAGATTTCGGCTCTTCGACTAATATTGCGCGTCGCACGGTACGCCATGTCCGGCGTGATGGTATCGAAGGCCGCAACAATAGCTTCACGGACTTCTTGTTCTGCACCATCACGCCGGTGCTCTATCGCATTTTTAATATACCCCCGTACGAAATAAGCTAATACATTTAAATCAGGCGACCGTGCCGGCCAGATGATTGGGCCACCTCGACCCATCCACCTGTCCGGAAAACGCGCGTCTAAAATATCCCGCACTTGCCTGCTGTAATGTGCAGGAGCTCCATCGTGTTGATAAATCTACTTCTGCCGTATGTCGAGGGGAACATCTTCAAGGAGCAATGGAAGTTGATTCTGAATAAAAGCCGCGTACAGTGGTCCGTTTAGCCGCGGCGGAAGAAGATACGGACCGATCTGAAAATTATCATGAAACGTTAGCAGATAGGAGCGGAAGAAAAGTTGAAATAAAAGCTGAAATAAAAGATGTACTCACCACTCGATTTCCAATTACGCCAGCCCAAACATTTATGCTCCAACGATATTGGAATGTACCTTCTCGAACGGCGTGCGGATTTTCTTCTTGCCATTGCAAGAAGTTGCGTGAACTAAACACGCCGTTCGGTGTGAAGGTGGCCTCGTCCGTCCACAGGATGCAGTCGGGAAGGAAATATTCCGCCGACACTGCGCGAGGAACCCTATACGTATTTCACTGATAATTAAGACGAATAGGCGATAAATACACTGCAAATGTCAAATAAAGATAATAGAAATACCTTCACAAAAAAAGACGCGCGATTGTAAATCGCCGGGAAGAAGCTGCTGCACCCGTTGGTAATGATACGGATGCAGTCTGTTCCTCTGTAATGTGCGATGTATTACATCCTTGGATATGCCGAGTGTATTTGCTGCTCGACGCACACTGTATCCGGGATTTCTCTCAAATTCCCGTAGAATTCGTTCCTCGTCGCGGACGTGCAGATGCACTGCTCTTCCGGGTCGTACATTTGAAAGGAGAGACCCCGTTTCTCGCAATCTTTGGACGTTTCGTAAGATTGTCCTTCGCAACGGATGTTGACGTTCGGGGAATCTTTCCGCGTATAAGCGTTTCGCGGCCAATGCATTTTCGCCCGCCATTCCATACGTGATAATCATATCCGTATATTCACTTGCGGTAAATTGGGCCATAATGCAATAAAAGCTCGATTTGCCTCGTACGGAACCAAATCGTGCACTGCAGCGTAAGCGTCGAAGACGAGCATTTCGACAATAAACAATTGACGCTCGCAAACTGCCAGTGCCGGAAGAAAGACATTCTGTACCTTTGACTTAATTTTATAACTATAAAAAATTCTCTATAAAAACATCGAAAAATGTCCAAAGATTATGATGCGAAACAGGATCTGTCGATTCAAACCGCGTACGATCTAATGCAATAATGCGTCACCACGTTTCTAAAGATGTTTTTATAGAGAAATTTTTTAATGAGTAGCGAACTTGCAAGCTGCAGTGGCGCCGCACGCCGACCATGTTGCGCGTATTATCATTAGCGAATACGAATTCGCTGTGTGCATTAGTTGCGTGATGGTTAAGTTATTAAACGGTGGAATATTCGAAAAGGCGAAAAAAATTAAACCAAAATATAGAGTAATTGAAATTCAATACGCAATAACGTATTAAAAAAAAGAGTTTGCAAAGTTTACGGAGTTTTAAGTTTTTACGGACTAAACCAAAAACATATTAACAAGAAATCTTTTCTTCGCCAGGGAGTTCTAAATTTCAGATGCATATTTTAATCGCGACATTGGCAATATCTGATGGTCGGATATAAAAAAAATAAAAAAATATATATTCGACCATCAGATTATTGCCAGTGTCGCGATTAAAATATGCATCTAAAAAACATATTATTATGCCATAGTGAATTCCGCCGTGATGAATGTCTTTATTGGCCACCTATAGCTTTATTGCGTATTGAATTTCAATTACTCTATATCTTGGTTTAATTTTTTTCGCCTTTTCGAATATTCCACCGTTTAATAACTTGACCATCACGCAACTAATGCACACAGCGAATTCGTATTCGCTAATGATAATACGCGCAACATGGTCGGCGTGCGGCGCCACTGCAGCTTGCAAGTTCGCTACTCATGCATAGTTAAAATATATTTTCGATTTTTTCTAACATGTAGAAACAAAAATGCATTATTACACGTTTTCTTATAAATAAAACCTCTCCACTAGAAAAAATTTCATGTTTATTAGTGGAAAAATAAAAAAAGTTGAGTTCTAGAACTCGTATTTTTTATGCAAAAATTTTTTTATGCAAAAAAATTAAGTTTAATGTCGGTAGATAGCTTTTGAAATTCTGTACATCTTGTATATTTACAAAATTGCGCTATCATGCTTCGTTCAGAAGTTATAGCCGAAAAACGAAAATTTCATCGATTTTCGAGGGTTGATTTCACCCCTTAAACATGTTTCGTTGCCAATAAAAAAAACACGGATCGAATATTTTGACCCCCTCTACAAACCCACCAAGTTTCATTAAAATCGGAGAGGGACACCTGGGATACCTTCCTTGTAAGTCAAACTTCTGTGAGTCGAATTATACACGAAATATGCAGTTTAATTGCAACATATCTACTACCACAATATGTTAAATTTCCTTTAATTCGAGAAGAACAAAATGCAATTAAGCAAGGGTATGTATAATGATGATGTATACATAATACATTATTATCTTTTTATAAATATACAAGTATATGCATAAATCGATATTTTAGATTCTATGAAAAGTGGGGATGCCGTGGTGTTTTGGGTGCAATTGACGGAACACACGTTGAGATCCATATCTCCACCTGTTGCTGATGAAGATCATCCACCGTTTGTATATATTAACAGGAAAGGAAAACATTCTATAAATGTGATGCTGGTACTTATTTATTTACATTCTTTTCATGTGTGATTTTATTATACGTATAATAAAATATAAATTTTTCAGATTTGTGATTCAAATTGTGAAATTATCGGGTGTTCTGCACGGTTCCCTGGTTCGGTCCATGATGCTGCGATATGGCAAATGAGCAGCATTAGACGTTTTTTAAAACAAAATTATGAGGATGGAGATCAACAAACACATTTAATTGGAAAATTTATATAATATATAACGTTTTAGTTAAAATATTAGGTAAAATATAGTGTATAGTTAAAATATATGTATTAATATAAAACATGACACGTATTTCTTTTTTTCAGGAGACAGCGGTTACCCATTAGAACTATGGTTGTTTACTCCATTCGGGAATCCAAATGAAAATACTCCCGAAGCAAGATTCTACACGGAATTAACTTCTGTTCGAAACGTTATTGAAAGGATTAACGGCATTTTAAAAGGACGTTTTAGATGCCTTTCTAGACATAGAACATTGTTATATCATCCTACTCGAGCGACAAATATTATTTATACTGGTTGTGTGCTCCATAACATTGCATTAAATGCAGGATTAATATTACCTGAGGACGATATTGAGTACAGAGATCCTGTTAATTTGTTTGATAATAACGCTGGAGGTAAAAATGAAATAATAATGAAAATAACGTATTTTATATTTATATAGTACTAGAAACTTGTATTTTAAATAAATTTTTCGTTCTAGATGCAGGCAATGATGCATATAATTTAGGAAGAGTAGCTAGAATAGCGTACATACGAAATAATTTATAAGTAATATTTATTTTATCATTTGTGCTTACAATAAACATTGTACATGTATTGTATATACAAAAAATAAATAATGTCTGTCGTCATTTGTATTAACAAATAAACATTGTATATACAAAAAATAAATAATACTTTTATTGTAATGAACGTTAAGTTAAAACAATGTGATTGCACATCTGATATTACAGTCAAATGAAATAAAGTATACTTAAAAATCAAACAGTTTAGCTAATCTTTGAAAAAGAACAATAATGAAAAAAGGAATAATCTAACTCTAAGCGCTGTTAATGATTAATAAATTACATGTTTTTATCAATGGATTCAAATCCTGGATTAAGTAATTTAAATTTCGCAATTGTAAAATCTAATTTATTCTTCTTGTATTCCAAGTTCTTTTTTAAAATATTAATATAATTCTCCGTAAATTGTTTAAAAATATTATTAAATTCAGACATAGTTTTTGACGATTCAACATTACTCTCAAGCAATTTTTCTGTCAGTACCGATAATGGTTTTACTCTGGGAACTGAATACCTTTTTTTTGAAGTCATAGTGGTACCGCTCTTGGGAGTTTTTGTAGTTATTTCTTTCGAAACTGTTTCTATATTAATGGTAGGATTATTTTGGGAGACGCTTTCATTGAATAAATTTTCTGCATTCTCATCTGTGAGTATTATGCTATCTTTGACATTATATGTTAAGTTATCATCTTCTATATACTGTATATTTATATTCGCTGCAGTATTATCTGTGGTAATATTTTCTATATTATCACAAATAGTATTGTCCATATTAGTCCCATCAGTGTTAATATTCGATGTAACTTCCAATCCTTCATATTGCGTGACATCATTGTTACCAGTAACAACAATTTTACCCCACGCAGACAGCGCACGTTCTTCAAGTTCACTCAGAGTTATGTCTGATTGGGGACCAGAGCCTGTTTGAGATCTATGCTGACATTTCTTTCTATATTTTATACGGGTAGCATATTTCCAATCAGTAAATCTCTACAATATACAGGATATTATAAATTTAAGACAATTATTAAAATAGAATTATATGTACTATATATAAACATAACTTACTTTTTTCCATTCATCAGGAGTTAAGTTTGGACCATCACCTATTGCGTTTAATTTATTTGATAAATTAAACGCTCTTCCTATTTTTGAGGAATATAATTATCGCTCAAAGTGGGATTTATTGTTCCGCTTCTAAAGGCGTAATCGTTTTCCAAAAATGACAAATAGAGTTCGTATTGTTCTTTTGAGGTATTTTGTGTTCTCTTCCGTTTTTTTCCTTTTTTAAATTCCTTTTCGCAAGAACTGTAAAAAATCAGATTGGTATTTCATTCACAATTTTAGGTTAAGTTATGAATATTATGGATAATCTGTATATAAAAGTGATAACTATTGAGAAATATAAATAAAAAATTTAATTACACATAAATTGATACGTACCTCATGTTTAAAACATCAGAATATAACACTTCACGCAATGATATATATTTTATAAACTTTGTATGAATAATGCACATCTCTTAAATGACAGCTTTACAAGATCTGCTTATGTAGAAGTGCTTCGACTATGATTGGTCTCTTGTATTAAAAGCGTCCAATCATAGCGATTTGTTCCACAGGAACGCGTGGAACCGGAATATGCTGGAATATTCCGTATCGTACGTTTTTTCATTCGTCTATCTCTATGTAATACAGTATTTTTGTGCATTCTCGTACTTTGCACGAAGTATAAAAATTTCTCCCAACTTTTCTGCGATGTACAATCGTTCCTTGAAAGCCATTCTGATTGATTATTTATAGTGACTTTAAACCTTTTGCGTGACAGCAAAGATGTAGTCAGTTTCCTTGAATAAAATTATATAATAAGGTTTATAAAAAAAGCAATACAGAATAAAGTAAAAAAGTAATAAAAAGTAAAAAGAATAATAAAGAAAGAAAAAAATGTTATTTTACCTTTTCTTTGTTTTATTCATGTCATTTATATGATCTGACTGTGAATTCCTAAAGTAAAATAAAACAATTATGTGTACAATAGGGACAGAACCATATTATAGTCCAAATATTTAACGCGTTTTACTGAATGTACTCACTCGATAATTTCTGATGATTCCATACTCGTGTGCAAATTTGTTTGATCTGCTTGTGAATTCCTGAGGTAAAATAAAAAACAATTATATGTACAATAAGGACAGAACCATATATTGTAGTCATAATATTCAACACGTTTTACTGAGTGTACTCACTCGACAATTTTTGGTGATTCCATACTCGTGTGCAAATTTGTTTGATCTGTTTGTGAATTCCTGAAGTAAAATAAACAACAATTATATATAATCAGGACAGAATCATATCTAAGTTTTGTGATATTATCTTTTGCTGATCTTACATTTGCAAAATTGAAGGAACTGCGTCTCTTTTTAATCGCCTTCGTGACAATAAACATCCTGTTATAGAGATAAAGTCGCTCATTATAAAATGATCACTGCAAGCAACAGCATTTTTGTACATTACTTCTTTTCCAATAGCTAAAAATCATTTTGCTTTTTTAACTTCATTTTTGGGAAAACTGGAAAAATGTATTTATATCCAATTAGATTAGTTTGCATATTATTTTGATTATTAATTTCTTTTTGTTTAAATCCATAATATAATATTCAGTTTTTACAAAAGTTTATACAAATTTTATAGAAAAATTAAAGCTAAAGTTTATATATTTATTATAGATATTATAGATATTATAGATAGATGTTTTTATTCAGTAATATACATATTGGCGAATTTACACCGATTGTTTAATATACGTATCAAATAGTAAATAACTAGTAAATTCATATAGTCATTGCATGATCAGTTCAAATATGCTAAATGATATGCGATCGATATAAACTAAGCTATTATTTTCTTTAACATTCTGTAGCTCATTCTTTTGCACATTACTAAAGATATATTTGAATATGTAAATATTGCTGTCATATTTTCTACAAAATTATCACAGACATTATTTTCAAGCTAATTATATTGTATGAAACAATTATTACGTATCTCAAAATATTTCAATTACTTACGTATGAAACGATCGATATGCATTCATTTTATACTCTGCACCGCACACACAACAAGATAAAACCATGATGATTTATAAAATTATCTTGCTCTTTGCTCTTTTGAAACGCACGTGCACACATCGCACACTTCGCTAAGTTTTGAGGTTACTATACCGCGCATACTGGTGCGCAGACCATACCTACTAGAGAAAGACAGATAACCAAATAAATTCGTGCTATCCTTTTCTTTGTGGAGGACACCCCCCACTACCTCATAAGCAGTCTATCTTTATATATCTATGGTCCAGACTCCTACTTCTAGGGCCTCTCTCTGGTAAAACCACAGACTTCTATATATTACTAGACTGCTAACTCGATGACCCATATTCAGAACGCGCTTCTAAAAATATTAGCGCGCTTTTTGTCGTTCTATCCTTGTTTTATGCCTAATGAAGGATAAAGATATAACGACAAAAAAGCGCGCTAACATCTTTAGAAGCACGTTCTGAATATGGGCCCAAGGTCCGTAGATGAAGGGGAGATAGTATAGAGGTCTTCGCACTCACTTCATAACATTGGCCCCAATATGACGGCCACTATCGTACAGATATTGTTTGCATTAAATGTAGTGGTGCACTTAATCCTTAGCTGGCACTGTGGGGTATTAAACCAGCCTAGTTCAGCTTCAATTTAAGTCCCCCTATAGTACGAAAATGGTACTTGTGGTACCATCTCTTGTTAGGACGAAACGCTCTTCCTCCTGGAGTATAGAGCGTACTCCTAAAAGTGTTACTGTAGCTGTGACAGTCGAGTGAAACGGACCGGGGTCATCAGGGACCCCAGTGTGCCAGCTATAATTATTCGAAGATATTTTTTCTGAAGTTTTTCATTGGTTTTCGTCATTAGTGTGTAGAAAAAGGTAAGATCATCATGTTGTATGATGTTTAATTTTTTTTTCAAGAGCGTATAATATTATTTCGGTTTTATTAAATGGCGTATCAGTTACGGCCTCGACCCATACGCCAGCAGCTACTCGAGGAGGATCGTAAGAATAATTTGGACGAAAATCCCTCTGATGAAGATGCTAGAAATGATTCTGAACACTATGAAGAAGATTCTGATTATTATATATTATTATTATTTTTATATTTTTTACAATTATATCCTTTTATATATAGTCCTTTTTGATATTATTCATTCATTTTTCTACATTAATTGAGTACAATTTACTTATATCTAATAAATAAACAAGTATATTTTGAAAAAATAAGTAGTACTTTTTTGGCTGAAATTCGTCTCTTCAACTCTCCAAATAAATATCTTTTTTGAAACGACCACTATCAAATCATTTTTTTCCTTAAAGTGTTGTATCTTAAGAGTGTCAAGTTACATTTTTAGCTCTTAATATGCAAAAATGGAAGAGTTATGAAGTTTTGAGTGAAAATAGTCATTTTTTGGTTTTTTCTACGTTCTCCAATTTTTTCATACTCAATATTACATTTTATCAAAATAACCTATGGACATTTATTAAAACAACATTCGAAGACTATCTTAGAATTTTTTCAAGTGAAAAAAATCAATAGCTTCCTCGTAGCAAGCATTTTAGTGGTTGGGGTCTGAAACGGCCCAGTGTGCCAGCTATGTGATTCTGATGAAGTGTGCCAGCTAAGGGTTAAATGTATTGGTGCAGTAAGTTAGAGTGCCAAACATTAGAGTGAGACAAATAATATATATTTGTCTCACTTCGTGGATCCAAAATGGCGTCCATGCGAAGACCTTCTCTATTGTCTTCTGTTCATCTACGGACCTTGTATGGGCCAGTATGTACAAAGCAACTATATAAAGTAATCCATTCTGCGCATGCGCATAGCGATGTATGTTGTGAATACATAAAGATTATTCGATGAGGTTAAGTTTGATTAGATAAATTAATATATGTGAATATATTAATGTGAATATGTGAATATATATGTGAATATATATGTGATAATATATAATAATTAATAGTTTCTAAACAATATATAATGTACAAAACATGTGTGTCATAAGAAATAAGTGTAACTGATGAACAACGTGAAATAAATATATATTTTTTTATAAAGAAAAGACATAAACACAATTATTTTATGCTTACATATATATATTTTAGTATTTTACAGCGGTTTGTATAATAAAAGCAGCATACGCAGCATGTAGAGGGGATGGTCACGTGACGCGCTTGCGCACAATGGATTACTTTGTACATACTTTTCGAGGACATTTTACATAAGCGAAATGAGGGGAGTTAGTAGTTTAGTAATATATAGAAGTCTGTGGGTAAAACGGTATTAAGTAAAACGGCGGCGTGGCCGCTTTCAAGTTCCTCTCTGCTAGTAGAGTCTCTATCTATGAAGAGTATATAACCTTCCTTCAATATAATCTTATTAGTGTAAAAATATGCAAAATGGATGTTGCATACGAGGTTGTACAAACAAAGATAAAAAGGACTTTATATGGCAACTTTGCCAACAAATTCCGAAAAAGAGCATTATGGATATCAATACAACTATATTGTTTTCTTCAAAATATCAAAATTATGTTGTTTCTTTCAAATTTCCCTGATAGAAAACTTTCTCTGATTTTCTCAGGATTTCTCAAATTTTCTATAAGAATTGAAACGTTTCTCAGAATAACTCAAACAATCTAAGAAATTCTAAAAATTTATTAACATTTCTCATACATTTTCATACATAGATATAATAAAATATTCTGAAAATTCTCATCCAATTATTTCTAAAAAATTCTGAAAAATATTGTTGATTTCTCAGAATATTTCATAAATAAGTGGATGAGAATTTTCAAAATATTTCAGTATCTCTATGTATTAAAATTTCTAAAAAATAGTAATAATTTCTCAGATTTTCTGAGTTATTCTGAGAAACGTTCCAATTCTTATAGAAATCCTCCATTTCCCTCCCGGGTATGAAAATGGAAAATTCTGATTGATTTATTTCCTTATGCTTTATGCGTTATGCGTTATGCGTTATGCGTTATGCAAAAGTCTGTGCTCCCGCCTATACCGTGGTACCATGGTGAAAGAAAACAAGGTGTGCTCATACACATGTAATATCTTTCATCAATAGCCAATGAGAATTGATGCCAAATTCTGCCATCTTGCCACGACAATTTGAATTCGAAATTATATTATTGTTTTATTTACTTATTTTTGTGTTTTTACTTAATTATATGTACTTAGAATAACAAAACAAATTTAATTTTTATCTTGTACAATAATAAAAATTGATTTTTTTCATGTTTATACATTATAAAATGGCCGTATCTGGCATCTGCGCAGAACCGTACGAAATTCGTCTAGAGTATGAGCACACCTTGTTTTCTTCCACCATGCGTGATATCATCATCATTCTTACATCATCGATCACAGTAGTCCGCACTACTGATCTATCCGGTCTGTCTGAGTACTACGCGTTAAAATTATAAAATACGAAGTGCGAAAGTTGTATAATTATGGATACTAATCGGTATTATAAAAATCCATTTATGGATTATTCCAGTGTTACTGGTTATAATATAGTCGACATTGATAATAATACGGTATGACTTAACTTTTTATACGTGTCATTCAATAAGTGAAGAGATAAACTGAAGAGGAACTGTAGTGCAAAAAACTATCGTAATAACGAATACGAATTAAAAATTATAAGTTCTCACTTAAATAATGTAATCTACTTAGCGCTACGAATGCTTCAGAACTTTTCACCCTTTTTTCTGTCAAAAAGAAAGAAAGAGTTTTGAAGCACTTGGAATATTAACCTTTTAACTGGGGATTAACTCGTCATTGGAAAATGTATTTCCAGTGCGTATGACGAGTTAACTCGTCATAGAACTTTGAAGACGACGCATGTAAATTTAAACTCGATACATCATTCGATTTTTCTTGGTATCATACTGACACGATATCTTTCGATGTTTTTCTACTTTCATTTGTGAATGCACTTTTGGTAAGTTAGCTCCCCAGGTTAATTACCAAAAGCAGCTATTTGACCAATATCTCTGTTAACATAACCTCTATACACTACTGTCAAAAAGTTTAAGACCAAAAAAATTAATAGATTTAATAATATATAGTAAATAACGGCACCGAGCGTAGCTGGATGTAAATTGTTTATTTATTACTTTTCCAAAATATAATCAATATATCAGACGTTTCGGTCACAGCATTGGACCATCTCAATATGGTAAAAAAAATTTGTAATCCATAAATCCTGTTACAATAAAGACACAATATATAAATATCGCATTAAATAAATGATTAAACATCGATACATCACACAAAAAAACCAAAAAAGGCACACCACGGATTGTAAAATTCGCAAGATCTTGTAAAAATTTAGCGCATTCAAGAGAGTCACAAAACATTCTGAGAAAAACCAGCATGATCCTGTCACAGATTAGGAACATCGAATGCACACATAAATTATCTTAAAGAAATCAAAAAGTCAACAAGCAATAATACTAACATAACACAGTTTAGCCCATAATTATGTAAGTCAAAACCAAAGTCAAAAATAGTCCAGAAAGTAAAACAAGTAAAAAATCTTTGTCATGCTCTTCTGATGTTATAATCGTGACTGAGATCATCGGAACGGAGCTAAGGTCGATATCAAAAACAAGCAGAAAAATAGGCAATCAAGGTTACTGAGAAGGAAACAGGTTTAAAACAGGAAAATAAACCTCCGGTAAAGACAAGGTATCGCTTTGTAAGTTGAGTGGATTGGACTGTCTTTTAATATTAATCATCTCAGAGACCAGTCTTTATTGTAACAGGAGTTATGGATTAAAAATATTTTTACCACATTGAGAATGGTCCAATGCTGTGACCGAAACGTCTGATATATTGATTATATTTGGAAAAGTAATAAATAAGCAATTTACATCCAGCTACGCTCGGTGCCGTTATTTACTCTACAGAAATTGGCGAGCTCTTTATGACTTAATTTAATTATATACTTTCATCCCCAAAAGATAATGTTATCTCACTTACTTTTATAATATTACTAGCTTTAATGCCCGGCCTTGCCCGGTACAGTTTGCATTAAACAGTGTTTAATTACCTTGTAGAAGGTATAGATATATAATAGTATAGATAGATTATTTCCTCTAAAAAGAATTATTTAAAAAACTAAAGACGTTAAGACCTTCTACTTGTCAAGACGAACAAAGTGATATAACACACTTGTGGATGCAGTTCATGTTTATGGAGAAAACGCATTTCAAAATATGCACTTTCAAATTTATATAATAGTATATAGAGTATACAGAGTATAGATATAGATAATATGATCATATAGCTATTTATCAAAGAAGAAACAGTCAGAAGAAATGTTATGTCATTTCTATCTTAATCTCTATTTGTTACTTTAAATAATAATTTAAATAATTATATATATTATTATTATTATTAACATATACACACTTACACACATTACATATAACATTATAATTATTTACTAAGAAACTTATATTCCAGATTGATGATAATTTTAAATCGCTATTGACATCAAAAATCAATGAATTCATGAAAATATTAGAAAAAAATGATAAAATATGGTACAGTAACAATGACTATTCAACGTACACTGGATTAGCAGGAATTGCATATATATTTTACCATTATGGGAAATATTATAACAATTCTGCATATGTCACAGTATGTATAAGAATTTATATATTTATAGAACTTAATAATATATCTCCTTGCAATTTAAAATTATGTTTTACACTAATGTAACTCTCTTTTCATAGAAAGCAATGGAACTATTAGAAAAATGTATTGCAGAATTCAAAAGCAGACATGAAATAACATTTCTAACTGGAATTGTAGGTCCATTATCATTGACAGCAATAATGTTACATTCACAACAGAAAGAAGAGCAAGCGAACCAATTAATTCTTAGGTATACTTGAGTAGACTTTTAATATAGAAAATAATGGATTTTTATTTATTTAGCATGTTTATTATGGCAATTTTACAAGAATTTATTTTATTAAAATAAGTTGTGGGATTATAAAAAGATAAATTTTAACTATACATAATTTATGTTAAACTTGAAATCTATAACGATATTTGAATAAGAAAACTTAATCAAAAACTTAAAATTCTTTTAAGCTTAGGAATAAGGTGAGTATCTCTTGTGTATGTGTAAAATAAATGTATTATAACATTTTGAACATTTTACAATAATGAAAGTTAAAGTAACTTTAACTATTGTTAAAAGATTGCCAGTTAGTAATTTTCGAGATTACAGTTTTTTAAGGAAAGTAACACTTAAAAGATTTATGATAATTGGAAATTATAATTAGCTTTAGAAAGATATTGATTTATTAATATATTCGAAGAAATTAAATTGCAAACGGAGTAATGTCTTTGATCCTAATAAATAATGTTTATATATGTACACATATAGATTTTATTTCTTAATTATTAAATTTGTTTCATGACATCTCTTAAAGTTGTTCCATTTGGTGAAAAAAATTGCACATAAAGTGAGTGGTAATGGAAAGACTTGGCACATAACTTGAAGTTTTTAAGTTTTAATAATTCGATATTACATGTTAAAGTATGAAATTAAGCTCTAATTAAAACAAAAGATTTGCAAATTTTAAAAAATCTTTACAGATATTATAAACGTAATAAAAATATAAGCCGTATCATATTACACAATCACTTTGCAATCATTTGTGATATTTGGTACCAGAAACAGCAGTGCAGGGATTTTTTAATAAACATATTACAATTGAAACAAAGAAAGGAATAGTAGAGTCATTGAAATTCAATAATAATGGCATTTCGAATCAATAAAAAGAATAAATATAAAAAATGTACCGAGGAATGAGTATTTAATATCATAACAATTGAACAATTTTTAATACTGATGGACTTCATCAAGAAATATCCTACTATGTCGGCAAATGAAATAGTTTTAAAATCGGGATAGAAATTGTTCAAGTCGTAAATACAGCAGAATGAGGAGTTAAACTTATGCATAACTTTAATCAGGTTTTATCGAGAAATGAAGAGGAAAAAACAATTTATTCTTCAAATCGTGTCACATCATAAAGCTCAGTATCCAGAAATCTATCCTTACTAAAATTTGTAAGATTATGTTCACATAGTATTTTCATCTCTGTTATTTTCCTCATGTGCTTAGTAAATACAGTTAAATATCAATGTTTATAAATAAAAACATTTCATCTTCAAAATTTTTCTATCAGATTTTCTCACTTTTCCGGAAAAAAATTATGTATATTTTACCTTTACTAAAATTGTATCACGTTATCCGATTGAGCTTGACATTTTATAAATAAAACGCACGATTTTTTATTTCTCTGAAACGACTTTAAGAGGCGTTCAAAAAAACCTTAAAAAAGATTTTTCATCAAACATAGTTAAGATCCATCTTAACATACACACGCACACGCACACGCGTCCGCGGTGTACAAACGTGCGGTGTATGATATTTAGTTCTAGATAGTATTAGATAGTAGATAGAAGTTTCTTTAAGCAGTTCATCCAAATATGTATTTAAGAAAGTAACATGAAATGTTCCTGTTAATTTGTCTTGGAGAAAAACAGATCCAATTAAATTATCGCTTATTAGGTTATACATTAGAGCTATACACTTATGTTGCTGTTATTGATATTTTAATTGAAGAGCAGTATGTGGATTTTCAATCCAATGATAATTCTTTTGTAATCCAAGTAACAAAATGACGTCAGAAGACGATGTAATAACATTTATAGAGTAAAACTAGATTATGTCATTATGTCGTCTTCTGACATTACTCAGCTGTTTGGAAAGTTTATTATCTTATGAATAAAAAAAGTGTAAATCCAACTTCATCGATGAAGAATAAAAAGTTCTATATTTGGGTAAGCATCTGCTTAGAATCAAATATAAAAGATTATTTTGGATTGAAAACTTTAGAAAGTTCTTGTACTCGTTGAATATAATATAGAAACAATTACTGTTTTTGCAAAATTCTTTATTACCCAAAACATTCTAAATCGTCGTTATTCTCCAAGTGTAATCTTTGTTAAATATTAAAAGATTAAAATAACTTCCAATTATCACTTCAAACAATTACCAATTCGAAATATATTCCAATGATTTGATATTTAATAAATTTCTTATCGAAGCAATGAACTAAAATAACTTGTAGAAGTTGTAAGATAGCGTTGTGTATAAGATATTGAGCACTGTTTGTAAATAGTTAGTTAAAACTAAAGCCTGCGGCATACGATACGATTTTGTACTAGATCGCATGCGAGATATTTTGCTAGCAGTCATACTGGCATCGCAACTTGAAATATTGCGTACTGTGTGGTGCTAGTATGCTAGTTTTGCTACTAAATTCGGTGCTATTTCATACTTAGTGTTTTATTACTAGTTACAGACAATATTACGACAAAAATGCAATAAGATAAATACGAGGATAAATATAAAGACAAAAGTTATATATAAGTAACTAGCTGACGCTTGTTCCTCGCGCGCTCGGTATATTTGGAAAATATAAAGCATAAAGAACGTATTTTTTTATGACGCGCACATTTTTAGAAGTTGCAAGACGATTGCACATAGCCTATGTTACTCAGGAAGATCTAAGCTATCCACCAGTGAAAGATTTTTTCAAATCGGTTTAGTAATTTCTGAGATTACCCCGAACAATGGAATAAACAAACTTTACCTCTTTATTATATTAATATGATTATGTATTTTATTTATAATTATGATAATATTAATTGAATATGTATAATTAATTAAAAAGGATAGATTTTCTAATCATTATAAAACTTAACTTAAAAATGTTTATTAATTATTTCATAATAAATAAACAGTAATTTCAATTAAATTTTAAGTACAACTAAATGAATATGTATTGTTTTATTAAGCTTTAAAAACTTCGTGAAAGAATTAAATATATTTAATTGGTGAAAGATACACATACGTGTATGTATGTATGGATGTATTTTATGGATGTGTGTGCCTGTGCGTGTATGAAACTTATTTTCTTTGATTTGGATGCCATAATATTTGTAGGGAATATCTTCTTCACCTAGTGGAAGTTGCAAAAAGAAAATTAACAGTTACTATTCTTTTCATTGTAGAAAAAGAAAAAAGAAAGCAGCAAAATAAAAGAAAGATTTGGACCACATATTGGCTACAACGAAAAAACACAACTATTAGAACAAATTAGAAATGAAGCGACTAAACTGGCAAGAAAATTCTTTATTCACAAACGTTTCGACCATGCGGGTTGTGGTCCTTATCAAGTGACGATGTTACAAACTAAAAATAATAGTAGATGTTAAACAATACAAAACTTCACGCAAATTTACTCACAATAACATAAGAACTGGACTTTACAATATGAACATCCTAGGAGAGAGGACCAATTCTAGTTTCAAGCCGTCTTTTAGTTTGTCCTATATACATTGCGTTACGATCATTACAGTTAATACGATACACTAAGTTGGTCTGCTTGCTATGTTCCAGTCTATCTTTACCTTTGCGTATGAGACAGTCAAGTTTTTTCGGTATTGTATATAAAATCTCAAAATTATTCTCACGCATAATACGACAAATCTCGTCACTATAAGGCTTACAGTAAGGTATAGTGATGAATTGTTTTTTTATCTCTCTCACGGGAAGTCTCCACGTTGCCATTAATACGTGCATTAAGTACTTTAACATGCCTTCCAATTATTGTTTTAATTAGACTTAATGGGAAACAATTATTAAGCAATATATCTTCTACTATTTTAATATTTGCATTGTAGAAACACACGCTTGACAATAAAATAGCATGGTCAATTAAATTCACAATAGTGTTAATTTTATATTTGAGAGGGTGATTCGAGAAAAAATTATAACGACCGGAAAAAGTCGATTTCCGATACCAATTAGTTGAAAGTATCTTATTTTCTGTGTGTATTGTCGTACTTAAAAAATTTATTTAAAAAGTATTGTTTTTGGTGAGCATAGACGCAACATTAATAGAAGTTCGAATAACTATTCCGTAGTGACTGAACATCATCTTTCTGGCAATCATGATTTTGATTAGTCAAATCCGATCGTGTTGCACAAAGAAAAGCACTGACGTAAGAGATAAATTGCGGAAATGTTTTTTATAAAACTGTTTGACAACACAATTAATTTACAGAATGATACTAAAACTTTGAACTCCGTATATGACAGTCTTATCTGACATTGACAATGTTTTTCACCCTTGACTTGTATTTATTGATGTTTGCTTCGTGTTTGCGGACTTGCTAGTGTGACATTTTTGGTTGTTTGATCTAGACGTGCTTTGTAACACGTCCTCTCTCCTAGGATGTTCATATTGTAAAGTCCAGTTCTTATGTTATTGTGAGTAAATTTGCGTGAATTTTTGTATTGTTTAACATCTACTATTATTTTTAGTTTGTAACATCGTCACTTGATAAGAACCACAACCCGCATGGTCGAAACGTAGTTTGTGAATAAAGAAGTTTCTTGCCAGTTTGGTCGCTTCATTTCTAATTCGTTCTATTTATACATTGGCGCATAGAAGAGTTTTGGTTGGACACAAAATATTAATTCAACACATAAGATAATCTGCGCATGTGAAACCAAAACTATAGTAGCTTTTTAGTACTTTTATAATTGAAACACGCAGAGCACTTCGTTAAACAGTATGCAACGACTCAATTAACAAAACTAGTACAAAAAATCATAGCGTGTGCCGCAAGCTTAAATAAATTAATTCCGTCTGTTGACAGAATTATTATTATAGCAACACAATTGCTATAACTAGAGAATTATTGCAAAACAGTCGCTATAACTAGAGAACAAGGACAAATAATAAACCATATATTTACCTAAACTTTTATTATTATTATTTTTAAATGCTAAATTTAGTTTTTAAATAATTCTCTTATACGGGGTGTCCCATAACTCTTCATTAATATTTCAGAGGGTGAAAGGGGGTTGAATATTGAATAAAAAGTTCTTTTTCCGCTTTTGACTCAGACCATTATTTACCGAGTTATTAAGGGGAAGCTGGAGTCGTCTGTATTACCGATATTTTTTGTTTAAAGATACCTTTGAATTTGCTTTACAAATTTGCAAAAGTCTTTCACACGATTAAAGTACGCAGAAAAATGATGAGGGCGACAGTCAATAGGACAGTCTTTATAGGAAAAACAAAATAAAAGTAAAAATAGCACTTTGTCTTAACATGTAGTGCTGTCACCTGACAACAATATTGACTTAATACAAAAAATCTTATATATGCCAAATAAGATTGTCGCCCTCTAGGGACAACATTAAAGATTAATATTATGTAATTGGAACTAAGATTAAAAGCTTAGACAAAAAGATTGCATTAATGAAAATTTCATAAATGCAAATAGATGCAGATGATAAAAAAGAGCAGTAATTCGTGCAAAATTAGATGCCGGATCTTACAAGAGATGGAGCTATAATCAGTTTAGGCCGCCGGCAACATACAATACAAGCGAGCGAGCGTGTATGTACACACGGTTGCTTGCTTGTGTAGTATGTTGCCGCATGTGCCAGCAATTCTGTCGGTAATGTCAGTCACTATTTTTTTAGTTGCATCGAAATGGTGGCGCTATTGCAAAAAAGTTCACTAGCCACTCCAGCTTCCCCTTAACAGTTAAAGTTGTCTAATCAGACGGCGCACGGTCGGAGTACGCAGAGGCATAGCATGCTATGGGATCCCTCACGCTTACCGTATCTTTCCTTGGTTAAAATTCTATTTTAATTTTTCTTATTTTCTTATAACAAATAATCAATAAATCGATAGACAAATAAATGAATGAATAAATAAGAAATAAATAAAAATAAATACAGAAATGTACCCAATTTCTGATTGTTTTTTATTTCTTATTTATTCCATAGCATGCTACGTCTCTGCGTACTTCGACCGTGCGCCGTCTGATTAGACAACTTTAATTGTTAATAACTCGGTAAATAATGGTCTGACAAGGGGGAGGTCGCAGTTGACTCTTCACCGATTTTGATCTACTTTCACGTGGTGAATCTACATCGAAAATAATTAGTGTCGTGTCGAGAGGGCTCCGTTTGCCTACATTCCCAATTGCCTACAGCTTCGTTTGCCTACAACATTTTGCCGACAGCTCCGATTGCATACAGAGCGATTGCCTACAAGCGCTATTGCACACATGTAATAATTAAAAATACGAATGTACGTTTGCGCACATGACATTATTGCGCACATACATATTGCACACATGACTTTATTGTACACATACATATTGCACACATGACTTTATTGCACAGAAGAAATAAGAAAGTTGCATTATCATTTTGTACACATAACTTCATTGCACCCATGCATATTGCGCACATGGCATATTGCGCACATACACATTGCACACATGGCTTTATTGCGCACATACACATTGCACACATGACTTTATTGCATACATGAAATAAGGGATAATGTTCCGAAAACGACTTACCTCCGATTTCGATGAAACTTGGTACAAACCTTCCTTTTTGGTCAAAATGAAAGCCCTTAAAAGGATTTTGTGCGACTAATATGGAAAGATCACTTTTCACCATCAAATACCAGAAAAAGTATACGAGGCGCCTTAAACGAGGTATGACAGGTTTCTATAAAAAATTGAATACTTCTATGCAAAGTAGGATGCTTTTATTTAGATTATGAGAAGATTAAGTTAAAAATAACCTAACCCAACCCAACCCCGATTTTTTATTTAAGGTCGTCCTTCGTCTTGCAAAGTACAGGGTGGGGAAAAATTATTGGTCAAGCTTTCGCCAGTCGATTCTACTCGTCGAGATCGTCAACATTGCATCATAAACATGGTGCCGCAAAATTAACTTTCAAGGTCATTTTCAATGTCAAATTTTTTTATTAGCTTTTCATCAAGGGCGTTTTGCTATTAATGTGTGGGCAGGAATTGTCGGAAATAATTATGTCGGTCCGGTTTACTTGCCGAATCGGCTGAACAGCGCCCGGTATCTGGCATTCTTGCAACGTGATTTATTGCGTCGATTGCGGAGACTTATTCCTCGCCATCAATGCAATAACATTTATTTTATGCACGATGGTGCACCACCAAATTTTGATAGGGAAGTGCGAGCCTATCTTGACCGATTCTTTGGAACCCGGTGGATAGGACGCAGACCTGCACCACACTTGTGGCCACCACGCTCTCCCGACCTGAATCCTTTGGATTTCTTTTTTTGGGGAGCGCTTAAGGGCATCGTCTATAGGTCAGGTAGAGCGGTGAGGTCGGCGCGCAATTTGAGACAGCGAATTGATGAGGGGTTGGCCACATTGGCTCGAAAGGGAGATGTCTTAGCCAGGGTGAGGGAAAATCTGAAAGAGAGACTGCGAGCTTGCTTGCGAAATGGCGGTCACCACATAGAGGCTGGTGAGCAAGCACGAATGCTCAGAGCTATTGGAGCCAACGGATCAGTCCTCTATGTTCCTCGTTAGACACGCGCGAATAAAACATTTTTTCAGGTAGAAGGACTAACTTTTGACCCATCGTTCCTTTGAGAATTTTTTTCCTTTCTACGAGAAGAATTTTTTAAGATAATAAAAAAATTTGACCTTGATTTTGAAGGTCAAGGTCAATTTTGCGGGGCCATATATGGGGTGATCTTTGCCGAACGCGACCTGGAGAATCACTTGATGGAACTGCGACCAATAAATTTTTTCCACCCTATACATGCGTGGATACCGTGTGTTCCGCCCCCCCTAAGGGGGGGGCTCCACTACTGTTAACAATAACCTAACCCAACCCAACCCCGATTTTTTATTTAAGGTCATCCTTCATCTTGCAAAGTACATGCGTGGATACCGTGTGTTCCGCCCCCCCCTACGGGGGAGCTCCACTACTGTTAAAAATAACCTAACCCAACCCAACCCCGATTTTTTATTTAAAATCGTCCTTCGTCTTGTTCATCTTTTATTGTATCTACATAATAACCCTCCTTTCATATAATCTAACTCAATTCATAACTTCTTTCATATAACATAATAATAAGAGTATATAATAAGAGTATATAACAGTTAAATTCCAGTTTCTGGTATTTGATGGTGAAAAATGATCTTTCCATATTAGTCGGACAAAATCCTTTTAAGGGCTTTCATTTTGACCAAAATGGAAAGTTTGTACCAAGTTTCATCGAAATCTGAGGTAAGTCGTTTTCGGAACATTATCCCTTATTTCATGTATGCAATAAAGTCATGTGTGCAATGTGTATGTGCGCAATAAAGTTATGTGTACAATGTATATGTGCGCAATAAAGCCATGTGTGCAATGTGTATGTGCGCAATATGCCATGTGCGCAATATGCATGGGTGCAATGAAGTTATGTGTACAAAATGATAATGTAACTTTCTTATTTCTTCTGTGCAATAAAGTCATGTGTGCAATATGTATGTGTACAATAAAGTCATGTGTGCAATATGTATGTGCGCAATAATGTCATGTGCGCAAACGTACATTCGTATTTTTAATTATTACATGTGTGCAATAGCGCTTGTAGGCAATCACTCTGTAGGCAATTGGGAATGTCGGCAATCGGAGCTGTCGGCAAAATGTTGTAGGCAAACGAAGCTGTAGGCAATTGGGAATGTAGGCAAACGGGACCCCCCCGTCGTGTCCGAGCGTTTCATTGAATGCGCCTTATAAGTAGTATTTTTTTATACTTAAATTTCGAAGCAATTTGACGCTGTCGATACTATAGGTTATAAGACATAAAGAGAAAGGCAAATTCGATGAGTGTCGTATGGCACAGTCGGTAAGAGCAATGGTTCGTAATAGCAAATACGCAGGATCGAAACCCGTCGTGGTCACTTTTTTTTATTTTATATGTAATATGTATTATTTACTATGTAAAACTTTGATACATATATTTAGGTATACATATATATTTTTTATAATTTGCTGTGTGAACTGTGATCGTGGAATAAATGAAATATTTTTACGGAGAAGTAACTTTACTTTTATTTTTGAATTTTTGTCTTTACATATTGTCTGAAACTCTCTTATGTAAAACAAAATCTCATAATGGTAATATCCATGTAAAAATTTCATGAAGACTAGTAGTCTAACGCAGGTAGAAATTTTGAAAATGTATAAATGTCCCTTAAAAATAATAGTAACATCCACGTAAGCTTAGTTTATATATAAATACATTCCCATAACTTTTTGTTAATTCTTCGATAGTCTGGTAGTCGACAATTTGTGTAAAGATAGAAAAACAGAATGTACTGTCGACTACCAGCTCGAGTCTGTTTGACTTCTGTTCTGTTTTCTGCTATTCTGTCAAGGTGTTTTCGCCCTAATAATAAGAGCAATGGTTCGTAATAGCAAATGGTTGGAAAAGTAACGGCCATTTTTGTCCTACATGTGGTAGAAACCAGACGCAAGATTTACATAGTAAATAATACATATTACATATAAAATCGAAAAAAAGTGACCACGACGGGTTTCGATCCTGCATATTTGCTATTACGAACCATTACTCTTACCGACTGTGCCATATGGCACTCATCGAATTTGCCTTTCTCTTTATGTCTTATAACCTATAGTATCGACAGCGTCAAATTGCTCCGAAATTCAAGTATAAAAAAATACTACTTACAAGGCGCATTCAATGAAACGCTCGGACACAACACTAATTATTTTCGATGTAGATTCACCACGTGAAAGCAAATCAAAATCGGTGAAGAGTCAACTGCGACCTCCCCTTGTGAGCTAAAAGCGGAAAAGGAACTTTTTATTTAATATTCAACCCCCTTTCCTCTGAAATATAAATGAAGAGTTATGGGACACCCTGTATGCACATATACATATATACATACACTCTTATACATATTACAGGGCATTGTACAGTCGTGGACACTGAGGTTGTGACACCTTTTTTTTAATGAGTTTATAAACACGCAATCAAATTCAGGATGCGAATCATTCCCACACAGCACACTTTATTTGAGAGATATCCCATAGATATCATTTTGGGATATAGCAATAACCATACGATATCCCAAGATAATTTCAGTTATCCGTGGGATGTACAAAATATGCACAAGTGTCCGCCTAAAATCCGCCTAGGGGATATCCTACAAATATCGCAGACGACATCCAGAGGATGTCTGAGTGATGTTATGAGATATCCCATACAGTACAAAAGTCCGAGAGACATCGAAGGGATATCTAAAGGATATTTTATATCCTGTGGACATCCTTACGATGTCCTTCAGACTTTTGTGCGTGATGATATCCTGACATGCGGATGTCCTGCAGATATCCTGTCGATATCACGCGATACGAAGATTTCAGTAGGATATCGTAAGGATATCCTTTTGGGATATCCTAGATGCTACTTACTTGGATATCTCTGGAATTGATTAGTAAATCTGCGACAATTTGGGATATCCTCAGGATAAAGTGTGCTGTGTGGGTTGTAACGCGCGCATGCTCGATGAACGATCATGATGTTGTCAAATTTGCGTATATAGTAATATTGTAAAAATAAATAATAGCTACCGATCACATTTCATTTTTATTATAACAGTTTTATTATAGCTTGGGCTATAAAAGGCGTTTATTCTAACTTGAACATGTATAGAATATCTCTATGCGCGTTACAGTGATTCGCATCCTGAATTTGATTACGTGTTCATAAACTCATTAAAAAAAACTGTCACAACCTCAGTGTCCACGACTGTACACATATACATATACATATACATACCTGTATACATATTGCATTAAACAACTTCAAAGTATAAAATACTTATGTTTTTATAATTTTCATTATACATAAATTTATGTTATAAATCTTAAACACACACACACACACACACACACACACACAGAGGGTATCTCATTTTAATAGATCGCCCTCAAAACCTTTTTTATTTGTGATTCTAGAAAAAAATGCTTCAGACAAAGGTTATTTGGTTTGAAGGGGGGCATATGATTTCATGTATAGATAACATATTTTAATATAAAATTCGACGCACTTTCGATTTTCGTTATCAGACTTGGGTGTTTCCATCAAAATCAAGCTGATCTTGAAGAATGATCACCACTACGGATAGATCAAGATCACGTTAATAAAGCACGCTAAAGGGAACAGAAAGTTATTGTACGTCTATGCCATTGTTCCTGGCTAGCGCTAAAAGTAGAATTCGAATAAAAACTGTATTTAAAAAATTCAAGGTAACCTTAACCTTGAGAACAGCGTATCGAAGTCAACCATCATCCTCTTGTCTCAAATTTAATTGCTTTAAGATAGTTGACTTTACCTTCATCTAATAAGTTTCGAGCCTCCTAACTCGGAAAGTACTTAATTAAAAAATAATTTGTTATAGTGTTTCGAAAACGTCTCGACGAGATCTACAACTTTCGTCTCAAGGAAAAAATCAAGTTCCATTTAAGAAATTAGTCATCTTAACAATTTCTTAAAAATGGCGACATGTATGACACGAATCACAACGGGATCATATGTTCCCCTTCAAACTAAACAACTTTTATCTGAAGCATTTTTTTCTAGAATCACAAATGAAAACGTTTTTGAGGGTGATCTATTAAAATGGGACACTCTGTGTATAATATAATAACACTATAATACATATATATAATAAAATATATATAGGGTATCCCAGAGCAAGTGCGACAGCCGTTAATGAGAGATTCTTGAAAGTATTTGGAAACGAATTTCCTAATAAAACAAAATGTTGAGACTACAATAGTTTTTAAATGAGAAGCGTTTAAAGTTGACTAATTCAATCGTCTATAGTTCGCGCGCTCAGGCACGTACATTGCACAGTAGTGACAGGCTCTAACAAGTAAACCTACCCAAGTGGTACACTCCGATTTTTTTCAAATTTGGCAGAAATGTAGAACTTTGAAAAATATTTGACCCATATTTTTTCATTTGTGCTCTAAAGCGGTTTTAAGGGTAGTTATTACCCTTCCAATTTTCACCCTTCTATATCAATAAGTACAATAAAAATATATAAGAAACAAAATTTAATGCAAAATATATTTTTCTGGATCGCTAATTGTGAATGTGAAGTCGGATTTGCAAAATTATTTGTTTAAATAATAAATTGTTTCAACAAAATAGCAAAAAAGGTGAAAAAAATACAGTATAGTGATTTGACTTTGTTATAAGTATAGTGGGTGTTTTACAGTATAGTGATAGACGTTTGTTATAAGAGTTAATATATTATAAGAGTAAGTGATACTTAAATATGGCGTCAAATTTGTAAAATGCATTGCTTTAAATTATTCGAACAATAAACGGTTCAAACAAATCAGGAAGAAGATTGAAAAACATTGAAGTGTGTTGTAGCGGCTTAAATTATATAGATTTTGGAGTTGTTGATTACATATGTTGTTGACGTATAATATTTCTTGTATTGGGTTTTATATATGTTAGAGTGGTAAACTTAATTTAAATTGAGCGCCTCCGTTGTGTTTGTTGATTGGGCTGTGAGCCCGCCATCTTTTGTAACAATCCCGCTAAAAGTGTTCACAATAAAATTTACTTTCGTTCGTTCGCTACGTTAGCTTCGAGTGTTTGCATTATTAATCCTGCGCTAAAATCCTGCTATAACAGATTATGGGCCCAGGCAGCCCCAGTTAAAGTAGAATCGCGAGTGAATTATCTCCCGAAGGACTGTGGTGATATTCTCTCGCCTCTCGCGACAGTGTGTCTCTCCAACGAGATAACCTAGAAACATATCGCTGCGCGTGCCGGTACAAAGAGTCCACGAGACGTTTTTCATCATCCTTCTTCGAAGTGACTAAAGATTGATAATTGATTGTGTCGAAAGGCAACGTCGAAATGTCGTCGAACATTAGTCATGGTGTGCAGTTGGTAAAGAAGCTGAAAGGACGTGAAAACTATCCATCATGGAAGTTCGCCATGCAAGCCTGGTTGGAACACGACGATTTGTGGGAATGCGTGACCAGCCCGAATGAAAGCAACAGTGGTAAGGTAACGAAGGCGAAATCAAGGATCATTTTGTCAGTGGATCCGGTAAACTACGCATATATACAAGACTGCACAACCGCGAAGAAAGTGTGGGAAAGACTTCAGGTAACCTTTGAAGATTTTGGTTTAACGCGTAGAGTAGGCCTTTTGAGAACCTTAGTAACAACACAGTTGGAAAAGTGTAAGAATGTGGAAGAGTACGTCAATGTAATTATGACGACTGCGCATAAATTAGACGGTGTTGGTTTCAAGGTCCCAGACGTTTGGATAGGAACGTTGTTGCTCGCAGGTTTGCCTGATATGTATCGCCCGATGATAATGGGCTTGGAGAACTCGGGCATGGACATAACGGCTGACCTCGTTAAAACAAAGTTACTGCAAGAAGTGAAGAATTGCAAAGGTGCGAAGAATGGAAACAGTGACGCAGCGTTTTATTCGAAGAAAGAAAAAGGAAAAGCAAAAGCAAAGTCGAAGTCAACGGTGCTTTCGATGTGACGGTGTAGGACATTTCGCTAATCAATGTCAAGCAAAGTTGGTTAAAAACCAAGTGCAAAGGAGAGCGATGAAAAGAAACCCTCAACGAGCAAAGGTAATAAAGCGTTTTGGGCCTTTTTATCATCCCAGTGTATTACAAATGGCATCTGGTATGTCGACTCGTGCGCATCCTCTCACATCACTACGTAGGGTGCCGCGAAACGGAATTGTGAGCCTTGTTTGAGTAAAGAAATAACATTGGCTAACAATCAATGCATTCGAGCGAAGTCCATAGGCGATGTTAATCTAAAGATGCGAACCCATAGCGGAATACAGCAAATTACGGCACGTGAGACGCTCTACGTACCGGAGAGTTCAGTCAACTTATTGTCCGTCAGCAAAATGGTCGAGAAAGGTTTGTCAGTCCATTTTACACCAAAGGGTGGTGAGATTTGCGATGAAAATGGAGATAATATAGGAACCATGTCGCTGGAGGATGGAATTTATAAGTTAGACACTGTGCCGGAGAAAACCTTTTACTCAGCAAGCAAGTGCACAGCGGAGTTATGGCATCGAAGGTTAGGGCATCTAAATTATCGAAGTGTGATGTCCCTGTGCAAGGATCCAGATACGGGAATAAAATTAGATCCCAAGATAAATTTTAATGAGAGCCCCTGCATTCCATGCATTGAGGGAAAGATATCCAGAAGGCCTTTTTCAACGGATGGAAGACGTGCAAGTCAGTTACTGGAAATCATCCATTCAGATCTTTGCAGACGATGGAGACTACCTCGTTCAGAGGATCAAGGTATTTTATGACTCTAATAGACGATTATTCACGCAAAGTATTCATTTATTTTTTAGAAGAAAAGAGTCAAGCCAAAGATGTTTTCATGGAGTTCAAAAGTTTAGTGGAGAATCAGATCGGGAAGCGGATCAAATCATTCCGAACTGATAATGATCGAGAGTTCATGCACCGTGAGCTGAAGGATGTTCTACGGAGATCAGGAATTAGACATCAGTTAACCGTTCCCTACGCGCCAGAACAAAATGGCCTGGCGGAACGCATGAATCGCACCGTGGTCGAGAAAGCAAAGAGTATGCTTTTCGACGCAGGTCTACCAAAGGAATACTGGGCTGAGGTAGTAGCGACGGCAGTCTATTTAATTAACAGGTCTCCAGCTTCTGGTAATGGAAAAAAAATTCCTGAGGAGATATGGACCGGCAACAAAGCCAAGTTGCAACATCTAAGAGTGTTCGAATGTAAGGCGTTAGCCCATATACCAAAAGAGCGACGTCAAAAATGGGATACGAAAGCGCAAGAGTACATTTTCGTAGGCTACGACGACAACGTCAAAGGATATCGATTAATGGATCCCGAAACTCACGACGTAGTGAAGCGTAGAGACGTTGTTTTTTTTAGAAGAACAGCGATCGGAAAAGGAATTAAATGAACAGAGGCAAGGCGAAAGTCACGTAGGAGTGTTCTTAGACGATGAAGTCTACCACGCCGAAAATGGCGGTAGTGAAGATGAAGACGACGAAGGTTCCGAGACACGTGAAATTGTGGAAGTGTCCGATTCATCGACTCTGGTAGAGGACGGTTCAGACTCATAATATGAAACGAGTCTCAGCGGAACACCCAGTTCAGACGACGATGCACCAATGAACGTGGCAGATCCCTCAAATCAGGCAGCGCTGAGGAGAACGCAACGGAAGCCGAAACCGATCAACATGGAAGACTTCGTGACTTATCTTGCAGCCGAAGCGGATACCGAAGACCCGCAAACGGTCAAGGACGCCTTAAAAGGACCAGATCGTAAACGATGGAAGAAAGCCATGGAGCAGGAGTACAAGTCACTCATAAGAAACAAAACGTGGTCAGAAACAGAACTTCCACCAGGACGTAAACCCCTCGAGACTAAGTGGGTATTTCGAATCAAGCGGAATTCGACTGGTAAAATTGAAAAGTATAAGGCCCGCCTAGTGGTCAAAGGTTGCAGTCAGGCGGCTGGCATAGATTATCAGGAAACCTATGCACCCGTAATAAGGTATGCCTCAATTAGACTTTTGTGTGCCTTGGCCGCTAAATATAAGTTACAGATGGAGCAGATGGATGTAAATGCTGCTTATTTACACGGAAAGTTAGACGAGGAAATTTACGTCAGGCCACTGGAAGGAATAGTCAACCGAGATCAGACCAATAAGGTATGGCGCTTAAGAAAAGCCATGTACGGTCTTAAGCAGAGCGGTAGAGCATGGAATAAAACGCTCGACAAAGTACTTAAAGAAATGGGCTTAGTGCAATCGAAGGCAGACCCGTGCATTTATTACCGCAGATTCGGAGACACTATTTTAATTCTCGGAGTTTATGTGGACGATATCGTTATCCTTGCCAGCGATAGCGCCGTGATGAAGTGGACAAAGAATAAGTTGTCCAAGAATTTTGAGATTGCAGACCTTGGTAAAGTCAATCATTTACTGGGCGTGCGGATAACCAGGAACGATGACACTGGAGAAATTCACCTCGATCAGGAAGCATACATTCGCAGCATGTTGTCAAGATAAGATGCATAACTGCAAGCTAGTATCGACGCCTTATGATCCAGACCGGAAGCTCACCGAGGACGACCAGTCAGCGAATAAGGCAGAGATCGACGAGATGAAAAACGTTCCATACAAAGAGGCTGTTGGAAGCCTTTTATACGTAAGCCAATGGACGTGCCCGGATATTGCATATGCCGTCGGTTTAGTCGCCCGATTTAGTCAAAATCCAAGGAGGATTCACTGGACAGCAATAAAACGGATTTTCAGATATTTAAAGGGAACATTGTCCGTTAAGATGTCTTGCACTCAGCAAGGAAATCCAAAAATCCAAGGCTACGTTGATTCGGACTGGGTAAACGAGTTGAACGATAGACACTCGGTATCAGGAAGCTTTTTCAAGTTGCAAAACGGACCAATCTCTTGGCAAAGCAAGAAACAGCGTACCGTAGCTCTGTCAACGACAGAGGCCGAATACATGGCCTTATCCTCGACAGTTCAAGAGGCACTCTGGCTGCGAGAACTGGCCAAAAAACTGGATCCAGATGCGGTATCTACAGGGATAAAAATCTTTTGTGACAACAAAGGAGCCGTGGATCTTGCTAAAAACGCAGGATACCGACCCAGGACCAAACACATAGATGTCAGACATCACTTCATCAGGGAGCACATAGAAGCAAGCGTGATCAACGTAGAGTTCCTCCCGACTGAAGAGATGCTAGCCGACGCATTGACCAAAGGACTGCACGGACCTAAATTATTAGGTTTCAAAAAGCAAATGGGATTGAAAGATTAAGTTTTTTCATATGTGTTAAAAGCAATTTCATTTTTCGTTTATGAGGGGGTGTTAGAGTGGTAAACTTAATTTAAATTGAGCGCCTCCGTTGTGTTCGTTGATTGGGCCGTGAGCCCGCCATCTTTTGTAACAATCCCGCTAAAAGTGTTCACAATAAAATTTACTTTCGTTCGTTCGCTACGTTAGCTTCGAGTGTTCGCATTATTAATCCTGCGCTAAAATCTTGCTATAACAATATATATATAGAAGCAAAAGCTCATAACATTTAGAATATATTTACGTTAGAAAGAAACACTAAAAGAAAACCATAGCATAGGCACTCGCCACCTCATTCTTGATTATTTTCTGCTTCGGCAGGGAGCGAGTTTTTAATACCGAATGTGACAATTTTATTTGCAAATAAAATTATTAAAAATCTAGTAATACTGTACTTCACATTTTGTTTCCTTACTGTAATAAATAGGTTTTATATACAATATTAAAAGAGAATCTTTATGTCAACAGCACATGTAATGAACAACTTCAAAATTCTCTATAATTTAAACCGCTATAACACACTTGAATGAAAAAATATGGGTCAAATATTTTTCAAAGTTCTACATTTGTGCCAAATTTGAAAAAAATTGGAGTGTACCACTTGGGTAGGTTTACTTGTAAGTGCCCTGAGTCTGAATCATATGCGATATTACAGTATATATTTTTAATACTTCTTTTCATTTATACACCGATAATGAATGCGTTGAACATTCTATTCATTCGTGCTAACATTCAAACATTTTATAATGAGATCTTAAAATTTAATCTGTTATTAAGAAGCAACGTGCACCGAACTGGCAAAGCTATCACATGTCAGCCGAGTGACGTTGCTTATCCTCCTATTCTAAAAAAGGCGTGTTAACATCGTGAAGTTCTTTTTTGAGGCCTCTTTTCCGCGACGCTGATTGGTTCTCTCACTTGGCTCGAACTTCGTGTGACTTGAACTTCGTGTTGCAAATGTCAAAATGTCATAGTAGCTGTCAGTGCGGTTATATTGATAATTTTATTTATTATATTATTTTTATTTTTATTTTTTTTATTTTTTATTTTACTTATAGTGCGCGTAGCGCGCGCCTGTGTGCTAGTAGGATAAAAATATGCAAATCAATAACACAGTCGATAAATTACTGTTTGATGTTTATGATAAACTGAGAAAGATTGAATACATTGCTAAAGCAGAATTTCTCCGTGATAATTTATCGAAAAATCGACTTCAACAATTGTTATTATTAACGTATCTTTTTTAAGAAGCAAAATAACAATTTGTGTTTATAACAAGCTCTGTAATTAAAAGTTTTTATCGTTATGATATAGCGATAAAAATAGCATTTTAGAAACTTTAATATTGATTGATACGCTTTGCGCTATAGCTATGAAATTGACATTTATTGTAATAAATATATACATACAAATGCAACTCTTTATAACCCAGCAAATACAAAGTAACAGTAATATACATGTTAATTATAATTTCCCAATCATTAATATAAATACAACATAACATACGTGTTATGTAACAATTACATTGTTGAGTGGGAAAGTATAACTAACATGTATATTACTGTTACTTTGTGTTTGTTGGGTAAGACATAACAACCATGTATAAGATGTTATTTTTGCCTTTTTCTAAAATAAATAAGTTGATTTAATAATTGTACAACATCTAAAAACAGAACTTTTTATTATAGGAGATTTTACAAGAGAATTTACAATTCTACAAGAGAAGTTATAAAACCCATCATCCATTAGGAATAATTATGAATAATTAAAGATATTAATAATGAAATAATGGAATAATTGAAGATATTGATTGAAGATCTTAGAACTTAGAATATATACAGAGTGTCCCAGACCTATCGTATAAGCCGTGAATGATAGATTCCTGAGTTCATGTGGAGACGAAAATTCTAATGCCAAAATGTCGAGGGTGCTATAATTTTTAAACGGGAAAGGTTTAAGTTTACCAATAAACTTGTCAAAATTTCGCGCGCTCAGGGACATCACATATCAAAAGGGCCCTTCTACATCACTTCACTCAACTGGATAGAAACATGTTAATGTGTTCGAGTGTTAACTCGAAATTATTATTCACTTTATTTCTTTGTGCACTGTTCACAAGACCGACTATCAGGATGATAATAGTTTCTAAATTGTCATACGGAAACGCGATGCACGTCGAACTTTCAAAGCACTCGTGCGAAGCGTGTAACGAATAAATGACGTTTCTTCTGTGATGAGAGAAAATCTATACGATCGGTATGAAGTTTTCTGCATGATTTTCTGCATGAAATGTTGCTAAAGAAAAAATTTATAAGAAAAGAAAATATTAACATATAATATTTGGTAGTATTATTTATTAATTTATTAATTTATTTAAAGGAACAAGTATCATGCTGCGCTCGAGTACATCCAGAATCTAGAAAGATCAATTACAACGTGATTCTCATCACAGAAGAAACGTCATTTATTCGTTGCACGCTTCGCACGAATGCTTTGAAAGTTCGACGCGCATCGCGTTTCCGTATGACAATTTAGAAACTATTATCATCCTGATATTCGTCTTGTGAACAGTGTACAAAGAAATAAAGTGAATAATAATTTTGAGTTAACACTCAAACACATTAACATGTTTCTATCGAGTTGAGTGAAGTGATGTGGAAAGGCCCTTTTGATATGTGATGTCCCTGAGCACGCGAAAGTTTGACAAGCTTATTGGTAAACTTTAAACCTTTCCCGTTTAAAAACTATAGCACCCTCGACATTTTGGCATTAGAATTTTCGTCTCCAAATGAAATCTACCATTCACGGCTTATACGGTAGGTCTGGGACACCCTGTATACAGGGGGTTCCGTAAAGCTCAATCAACGCTTAAGGGTAGATACCTGAGGTGATTTTAAGACGAAAATTCTAATACTAAAATGTCGAGGCTACAATAGTTTTCAAATTATTAGCACTTATAGTTAGCGAATCAGACCGCCTAAAGTTGGCGCGCTCAGACGTGGCACAACGCACAGTGCTAAAGGCGAGAACTGACTGTCGCCCTTCTTGTTAATATCGATACAAAGATTACTTATTTGCAAAGATTATGATTGCTTTTATTAATAATTCTACAAACGCGCATTGTGCAGTGTAACATTTTCTTTTTCTTAATATTCAAAGTGAACATTTTTTATTTTTATTCATTTTTATACATAAAACGCAATACATTGTGATACATAAAACGCAAGCTGTCAGATGACATTTCTTTCAGAAATCTGTTCTCAATTTCATGTCCTACATACAAAATTATAGTTATCAAACAGTAGATATGTAGTTAGCAAATAATAAGTACTTATTTTACAATTATTTAACATAAGCAGCTACTATTGCTAATATCCAATACAACTCATTCAAATACACTTTAAACGTTTTATTAAAATAATTCGAAGGAGCAAGAAACAAATAATAAATAATTAATTGTACAATTAATTAACATGAACATTACAATAAGTGTTCAAATTGAGCACCATTCGCATCAATACAAATTCTTGCGCGTCGCAATAAACTTTGTTGCGCATTGCGTATCATGTCGGGAGATATGCTCGCAACTGCTTCGACAATGCGATGATGTAATTCCTCCCGATTGCACTGGCTCCCGATAAATAAAATTTTTTAAATGTCCCCAGAGGAAGAAATCGAGAGGAGTTAAATCGGGTGATCTCGCTGGCCAGTGTTGTGGTCCACCGCGTCCTATCCATTTGGATAAGTTGCATCCAGAAAACGCCGAATATTTCTGGAGGAATGCGTTGGTGCACCATCGTGTTGGTAAATCATGTTTCTTCTAATGTGCAATGGAACATTTTCTAATAAAATCGGTAAATTATGTTCTAAACAATCCCGATAAATTTCACCATTTACCCTAGGAGGTAGTTCAAATGGTCCAATCTGTAATAAAATAAAATTTTAAACTTATTATTCTAATAAATGTTCTAATATTATTCTAGTATTCTTTTAAGATAATGATTCAATATATTACAATTTTAATTTAATTACTATTACATCATATTAAACATGTTTTGAAATTGCCAATTATTAATTTTACGAAAATTTCTGTTAACTTTATGTGTGTTACATTTTCGTAAAATTAATAATTGGCAATTTCAAAACATGTTTAATATGATGTAATAGTAATTAAATTAAAATTGTAATATATTGAATCATTATCTTAAAAGAATACTAGAATAATATTAGAACATTTATTAGAATAATAAGTTTAAAATTTTATTTTATTACAGATTGGACCATTTGAACTACCTCCTAGGGTAAATGGTGAAATTTATCGGGATTGTTTAGAACATAATTTACCGATTTTATTAGAAAATGTTCCATTGCACATTAGAAGAAACATGATTTACCAACACGATGGTGCACCAACGCATTCCTCCAGAAATATTCGGCGTTTTCTGGATGCAACTTATCCAAATGGATAGGACGCGGTGGACCACAACACTGGCCAGCGAGATCACCCGATTTAACTCCTCTCGATTTCTTCCTCTGGGGACATTTAAAAAATTTTATTTATCGGGAGCCAGTGCAATCGGGAGGAATTACATCATCGCATTGTCGAAGCAGTTGCGAGCATATCTCCCGACATGATACGCAATGCGCAACAAAGTTTATTGCGACGCGCAAGAATTTGTATTGATGCGAATGGTGCTCAATTTGAACACTTATTGTAATGTTCATGTTAATTAATTGTACAATTAATTATTTATTATTTGTTTCTTGCTCCTTCGAATTATTTTAATAAAACGTTTAAAGTGTATTTGAATGAGTTGTATTGGATATTAGCAATAGTAGCTGCTTATGTTAAATAATTGTAAAATAAGTACTTATTATTTGCTAACTACATATCTACTGTTTGATAACTATAATTTTGTATGTAGGACATGAAATTGAGAACAGATTTCTGAAAGAAATGTCATCTGACAGCTTGCGTTTTATGTATCACAATGTATTGCGTTTTATGTATAAAAATGAATAAAAATAAAAAATGTTCACTTTGAATATTAAGAAAAAGAAAATGTTACACTGCACAATGCGCGTTTGTAGAATTATTAATAAAAGCAATCATAATCTTTGCAAGTAAGTAATCTTTGTATCGATATTAACAAGAAGGGCGACAGTCAGTTCTCGCCTTTAGCACTGTGCGTTGTGCCACGTCTGAGCGCGCCAACTTTAGGCGGTCTGATTCGCTAACTATAAGTGCTAATAATTTGAAAACTATTATAGCCTCGACATTTTAGTATTAGAATTTTCGTCTTAAAATCACCTCAGGTATCTACCCTTAAGCGTTGATCCGAGCTTTACGGAACACCCTGTATATGTTCTAAGGTGAAGATATTGATAAGGATGTGTCGGCTTTTCTCTGGTATATTGTTGAATAAATAAATAACAGGAACAGGGAGAAGAAACAGGAATTTAATCTTATAGGGAGTTTCATCCTTTATATATCTGATAAGTTCAGTTTGAACAGATTGATCTGAATCTGAATTATTGTTATCAATCTGAAAAGATCTGAAAAGATTGATAACAATAATTAACAGAATGAAATATTTTCTATAGAAATGTGTTTATATAGTACTTTTATTTAAATTTAATAATAATTGAAAGTATGATTGAAAATTAGATTTTAGTACCTATTCATAAAAGATGTTCAAAAGATGTCCACCATTACATTCTATACATAATTGCGCACGTCTTAACAAATTCCGACGCGCACTTCTGAGCATTTGCGGTGTAATAGTTGCAACTGCTTCAATTATTCTTTCTTCAAGTTCAGCGCGATCATTGATACGTTCTCGATAAATATACTGTTTTATGTGCCTCCAGAAGAAATAGTCTAAAGATGTTAAGTCCGGTCAGATCTTGCCGGCCAATTAATTGGACCTCCGCGTTCTATCTACCTTTCAGGAAAGTTAATATCTAATGTACGACGCACGTTCATGGAATTATGTGGTGAAGCTCGTTGTGTTGAAATATTATATTTTGCCGATGATACAAAGGTATATCTTCTATTAAATCGTCAAAATCATTTAACAAATTTGAGTAAATGTCTCCCGTTAGCCTCATAGGCAATTCAAAAGGACCAATCTAGAATTTAATATAAAAATCGTTACGTACTGGTGTAATTAAAATAGATTTGAGAATAATCTGAGAATAACTTTTAATAACTAAATAATTAAATTAAAAATTTAACTCATAAAGGGTTCTAATTATGTCATTATGACAACTAATACTATTAAGACATTCAGTATACTAGCCCATAAATTCCTGAAGTGATGTTGATAGCTTCTTACATGGAAGTGATTGGGATTTTCATTTCCCCAGAGATGATTATGGGTTAATTATCCTCGTATGGGTATTAATTCTCGTGTAAAACACGATTCGTCAGAAAATAAGATAAAAACCTGCCTAAAGCCAGGTTTTCTTTTTGCTCCAATAATCATGTACAAAATCTTACTCTATGTACATAATCTTGTGGCAATAAATTTTGTACTTTCGTAAAATGATACGCATGTAACTATTTTCTTTTAAAACACGCTGCACTGTATTTTTTGACATATCTAATTCGCGGCTTATTTCGCGTATACTCGTAGATGGTGTCTCTTCAATCACTTGTAGAATTGCTTCTTCATTTTAGATCGTATGAACAGGACGTTCAAAAGCCATGTTTCTTTTATCCGATATTACCGATCCCATTTCACGCACACTATTTAATAATCTTAAAATTGTGATCTTATGAATCGGTGTACGATTAGGATAACGTGCATTGTATTCCAACCAGTGGTGCCAGACTTGACGGGCAGTGGCGCCGAGCGACACACGTACACGGTTCTTCGTTATTTTGACATTCGCCGTACATATAAATTGGACAACTTTAAACGCTTCTCATGTAAAAACTATTGTAGTCTCAACATTTTGGTATTAGGAAATTCGTCTCCAAATATTTTCAAGAATCTCTCATTAACAGCTGTCGCACTTGCTCTGGGACACCCTGTATAATAAAAATATTATATATATATAATTAATATCCCTAAAAATCCTTTTTAAAAAAAGAAAAAATATACGCCAAGTACATAAAAACTCCCAACTTGTCAAAACTCAAAACTAAATATAAAATCAATAATTAACTAGCCAAGTATCTAGAAGCAGTTTGAGTATTTTACCCAAACGTTTTCCATGCATTCTCTCTTATCGCATGACGACATTGAAGTACTTGGCGTGCCCGGATCGCAGTGGTCATGTATTCTTGTAAATTTGTACAATATCTTGATTTGTATTGTATCTTGTATCTTCATGATTTTCAATAATGACTCGCAAATGATTTTGTGTCTCTTATAGGTAGGACAGGACGTTTTAATGTGATCCAGGTACGCCAAGTACTTCAATGTTGTCATGCGATAAGAGAGAATGCATGGAAAACGTTTGGGTAAAATACTCAAACTGCTTCTAGATACTTGGCTAGTTAATTATTGATTTCATATTTAGTTTTGAGTTTTGACAAGTTCGGAGTTTTTATGTACTTGGCCTATATATATTTTTTTTAAAAGGTTTTTTAGGGATCTCACTCTTTTTTGTAAATTTTAAAAATTTGACTATATTTTAGTTTTACATTCTTTTGAACATATAATTAGTATTACATAATTTCTTTTTATATATTTTATTATCGATTATTTTGCATGCTAACACGTACATCGTTCCAATGTAATTTGTAATAAGAATTGTATTAAGAATAATCTTTTGATTTTTATATAATGTAAATTATTTTTATATATTTTATACTTTTTTCTGTTTTGCTAACAAAATTTCTCTATGTGATTTACAATATTTTTTATTATAACTTTAACAATATAACTTTACTTTCACATAAATCATTTTTGCGAGTTTTATAATTTTAATCAATGAATGTGGTAGCGCTCGACATTATGCATGAAATTCGTGGTATTGGTGCAGTCAATCCCTTTCTCACTAACTAATATGACGTTGCACCACGTCGATGACGGCGACAACAACGACGACGACGTTGCACCACATCGACGACAACGACGACGATGACGTTGCACCACGTCGATGACGGCGACAACAACGACGACGACGTTGCACCACATCGACGACGACGACGATGACGTTGCACCACGTCGATGACGATGACGACAACGACGACGACGACGTTGCACCACGTCAGCGACGACGACGATGACGTTGCACCACGTCGATGACGGCAACAACAACGACGACGACGTTGCGCCACATCAACGTCATCGTCGTCGTCATCGACGTAGTGCAACGTCATCGTCATCGTTGTCGTCGTCGTCGATGTAGTGCAACGTCGTTGTCATTGTTGTCGTCGTCGTCGATGTAGTGCAACGTCGTTATCATTGTTGTCGTCGTCGTCGACGTGATGCAACGTCATCATCGTCGTTGTCGTCGTCGTCGATGTAGTGCAACGTCGTTGTCATTGTTGTCGTCGTCGTCGACGTGGTGCAACGTCATCATCGTCGTCGTCGTCGTCGACGTGGTGCAACGTCGTCGTCATCGACGTGGTGCAACGTCATCGTCGTCGTCGTCGATGATGTTGCTTGCAATTACTTGCAATTTATGTCTTTATCGTGAAATAAAACATTTCCTATGTATCACATTTTTTATAGTATTTGCGATTTATATCTTTATCGTAAAATAAAACATTTCCCATGTCTTATTAAAATCATTTTTAATTCATAATAAATTAAATCATGCATGTGTGAACAGCAGCTTGAGGGACAAAATCGCTTTGCATGTGTATGTGCGAACATACGTACGTGAGTCTGAACCAGAATACGGAAAACTGAACGTCACGATTCTAACGTACGATTATAATATCTCAGGATTGACTGCACCAATCTTATTCGAACTGATCACGATCGAAAGCTCGCATTCACATTTTATTATACAAGTGCCGTTAGATTTTTGATTACGACTTTAATTCCTGAGATATTTTAATCATAAGTTGATATGACCTGTCAAATGGCATGAATTCCAGATAAGCTACTTGGTAGCGCGCGACGTTTATGCAATGAAATTGGTAACACTCGATATTATACAGTGACTCTCATTGTTGGGAACCTTATTTTTAATTATGTACTTGGCGTCGCGACGCTACCGCGTCGCTTGATAATTAATATATTGTATATATAATATATATATAATCAAATATATATATTTTTACTATGTATATGTATATGTTAGGCTCAAAGACCGAACACGCTCGCTGAGCGAAAAAACCGACCATAACGCGTTCTCACTTCTCAGGTTCAACCACAACGCGAAATTCGTGTCGCGGCACTTTCAAAAACGCTCATAACACGTTGTGGCATATTCAAAAAGGCCACAAAGCGAAATTCGTGTTGAGTAGAAAGCCTCTAATCAGAGTGGCGACATAAGGTAACAGCTTTCTGGTTGGTCCGCCATGATTTTTCTTCAAACTAATTCCATTTCTTAATTAAACAGTGTAATATAAGATTAATTTATTTTATAAAACACGCATGACGTATCAAGGTTATAAGAATAATGTATAGCGCTACTACCATACTGCAGAGTGAGATAACATATCTCTCTCTCTCTCTCTCTCTCTCTCTCTCTCGTAGGAATTTGAAGAAAAATCATGATGGGCCTTATGTCACTACTCTTATTAGAGGCTCTCTAGTGTTGAGGTTCTTTTGATAATCGATCAAAACACGTTGTGGCAACGTGAAAATGCCACAACACGTTGTGGACGCTTTTAGATGCAGCTAAGATGCAAAGTGATAAAAATTATAAAGAAAATTAACAGTTAGCCTTATTAATCCTATGGCTCTTACAATAAAATTAATTAATTTCTGCAATAGGAACTTCCACTTATTATTTTTTTATTAATATTGGGTTGGCAAATAAGTTGGTTCGGTTTTTTAAGGTGGAATAAAATACAATTTTTTTGATACACGAAATAAATTTTAATCAATTATATATTGACCATTTTTATTGATGACTTCTTGCCATCTTTCCACCAACTTCATTATGCCGCGTTCGTAAAACATCTGAGGCTTATCGGCGAAAAACCAATCCAGGTGTCTTTTGACGTTCTCTTCATCCTTGAAGATTTTTCCGTTCAAAGAGTTCTGCAACGACCGGAATAAATGATAATCGGAAGGGGCCAGGTCCGGTGAATACGCAGGATGAGGCAAAACATCCCAGCCAAGACTGAGTAATTTGTTCCGAGTTGTCAATGATGTGTGAGGTCTGGCGTTATTGTGGTGGAAGACACCTTTTCGATTTATCAATTCTGGACGTTTTTTGCGGAGTGCTTGGTCCAATTTTGTTAACTGCGAGCAGTATATGGTTGAATCAATCGTTTTGCTTGACGGTAACAGCTCGTAGTAAATGACACCTTTGAAATCCCATCATACGGAGAGCATGATCTTCTTCGGATGCAATCCTGCCTTCGAGGTTGTTTGTGGTGGCTCGCTGCTGTGTCCCCATGATCTTTTCCGCGTTACATTCTCATAGACGACCCATTTTTCATCTCCTGTCACTAACCGCTTCAAAAATGGATCGTTTTCTTGACGTTTCCGCAGCAAATCGCAGATGGATATGCGAGTGGCCAAGTTGGCCTCGGTTAATTCATGCGGCACCCACACATTGAGCCGAGAAACGTATTCCAGTTGGCGCAAATTGTTTTCTACGCTTTATATGAGATATATTAAGTGCTGTAGCAATCTCTCGCACCGATTGGGATGGATTTTTATCGATGATAGCTTTGACATTACTTGAATCAATCTCGATCGGGCGACCGGAGCGAGGCGCATCATTGACGTCAAAATCTCCAGAACGGAATTTGGCGAACCACTTTTGACATACGCGTTCTGTTAAGGCATCATCTCCATAAACACGGCATATCTTTTTATGAGCCTTTGCAGCTCGTTTGCTCTTCTTGAAATAATAGAGCAAAATATGACGATAATGCACGTTATTTACTTCCATTTTTACAGCTACGCAGCACACACAATATTGATGTTAGTCAAACCAAAATTTACAGAAAGGTTATGTGAAACATGTACTTTTAAATGCACTCTGAAGTTGCGCGATAGTATCGAGAAAAACAAGAGTGAATTGGAAAGAAGTTGCACCGAAGCAAAAACCGAATGAACTTATTTGCCAACCTAATAGTAATATAAACTGTTGTTTCGAGTTGGTCTCTTTGTGAGAGTTGTTATGAAAAACAAATTTGCACTGAATTGACAAAATCATGAATAAATTTCTTTATTTGATTAAAATGTTTATGTGATTACAATACTTTTTTCATATATAGCTATTAAAGAATTCATAAAATAAAACAATTGACAACAAATTGTCTGTTAGACTGAAAATTATAAAAGAAAATAGTTACTTTTTAATACTATGGCTCTTTTTATTAAATAAAATTTTATGATAAGAACTTTCATTAATTAGTATTTTTCATTTAATAAACATTGTTCAGAATTAGTCTTTGTGGAATTATTAAAAAATTATTTATTTTTGCAAGAACTATTATTGTGACATTTGGAATTGCACTTTTTATTTTTAGAGAAACACTTGCATTTTTTGTCAATGCAGTATCTTTTACAATGGCAGCTTATAAATCCTTGCTTGCTTCCAGATGAAAACATAGAGGCCGAACGAAGAGTTAGTGAGGTCGAGGGTACATCTTGCAGTTCAATGAAATTGTTCTCAGCATCTATAAATTCATTGCGAGCATAAAGTCGCTCAAGGAGTCCTTCTTTGGTACCTAATTGATAAAGTCCTGATGACTTAATTCTGGCAACAACAGCTAAGACATTTCTGGGAGCTGTACGTCCTCTGTCAACGTCAGGCACTCTGACCGCAACATGAGGTCCAATAGCAACTTTAGGATATTTTGAATTAGAAAATGAAATCATTTTTGTGCTTGTTGTTCTTGACCAGCTTTAGCATATTCTCTCTCAACGCTGATACTGTTCTTACTTATACAGAGCTTGCAAGTAACGTTCTGTCCAAAGCCCTCATTAGTCTCATCACTTTGTCCACAAGTAACGTGAATATATTGATGACACCCTGAGCACTTGTGGGCTCCTGAAGTTTCGTTTTCACAAATTACACAATAAATTTTGTTACCTTTTTTTCTGATTCTTGTGTAACCTCATCAGTTTGAGGTCCATTTTTATCTTCATTAGATTGTTCGTTGACTCTTCCTTCATCATCAGTCTTATCTTGATCATTGTTCCTTACCAAAGAAAAAAGTTGTTCCAATTCTTCTTCAGTTTCCTATAGAAGAATACATGTCACTGGAAAGAGAGGAATTCGCAAGTCCGATCTTTTGCGCTGATCCAAACATAGCCTCATAAGGATTTGTCTTAATTACCGAATGAAGAGCGCGATTCTTCTTACTTTGAATAAATCGGAGTCCTTCAGACCATTTTTCCGTATTATTGTCAGCCATCCACGCTACTAGCATGTCACAAACATCTTGATTTGACCTTTCAACTGAACCCTGACTCTGAGAGTGTCGCGGTTTGCCATAAACAAGCTTCATTTCAGGCCACATATCGACCAAACTTTTAATCATTTTATTTTCGAATTCACGACCATTGTCGCTTTGAAGTATACATGGGGCACTGAATAAATAAAATATGTCCATGAGTTAGTAGGCCTCTTCCTCGGCAGTTTTCGTCTTAAGAGCACGAAGAATTGTGAATTTGGTTAAATGGTCTTGATAGTTCATAATGAATCAGTAATCTTTATCTGGCTCTGACTGCATGTCAATCAAGTCCACTTGACATCGAGAGTTTATGTAATCAGATAGAATAGGTTGTACAACTAATTCATGTTTCTGTATCTTTTTCTTCACTTGACACTGCTCACACAGAGACAAAAAAAGGTTTATCATTTGACGGGTAACATTACAATACTTATTTTTTAGTTCAGCTTCCATAACTGAAACATAAATAAGAATAATGTAGAAAAAGATTAGATAAATATGTACAATTAATTATTTATTGACTAGAGAATAAAAACTTTATAAACTACTATTATATCTAACATGTCTAAATATACTTCACAATATCAATATTGTGCCAAAAACATCTTGGAATTCGAAACGTAAGTTTGTATTAAAGCTATTCAAATTTCAAAAATATACCTACCTCTTGTTCTTTTATGCCCCACGTTGAGATATACTGCCTCCAATACATCAAATAGGTCATCCGCCTTACAGAAATAACGGAGTTTATAATCGTCCGTGCCATCAGAACTACTTTCAATCAATTTTTCAGTATCAGCAATTTTTAAGATGTCATATCGTTTTACACGACGATACTGCTTTGACGATAGTGGTTGCTTATTTTTTCGAAGTGATTGAGCTTCTTTTACTTCTTGAAGTAACATTTCGTACCGCTCATTGTCGATAAAAACACTTCGATCAGTGCTTGTCTTCTTCAACTCATTCAATTTATCATAAAAAATCTTTTTAGCAGACATGATTAACACATAAACTAACAATACGTCCACACTCTAATATCACAATACTCTAAATGAAGTGACGAACACGAATGAATCCGTTAGTTGTTCGAGCTTACATTTGTTTTATATCGTGTCATGGCTACGTCCAATAAGCGTCCACAACGCGTTGTGGATTTTCACGTTGCCACAACGCGTTTTGGTCGATTATCAAAAGAACCTCAACACGAATTTCGCTTTGTGGCCTTTTTGAATATGTCACAACGTTATGAGCGTTTTTGAAAGTGCCACGACACGAATTTCGCGTTGTGGTTGAACCTGAGAAGTGAGAACGCGTTGTGGTCGGTTTTTTCGCTCAGTGAGTTTGGTCTTTGAGCCTAACATATATAATAAAAATATAGAAAAAATAACACTAAGTTATAGATTTATTACGTCAAAAAAACTAATCTTAAAATATATTAAAGCTGATTCTGATTTTTAGGCTAAAATCCTTCTCTGTTTACATTTTGGATAAACATAATGATATCTCGAATGAATTATTATATGGAAGAACTGGATATCTAGCTGCTTTGCTTTATATAAATGAAAATATATCTCCACTTTGTATTGAAGCAGATCTTATAAGAAAGGTATATTATTCCTTACACGGAAATTCACGGAAGTATTCCTCTCCGATTTTGATGAGCTTGAGATATGTTGTAATGTACACAAAAATAGCAAACACTTCTTTTTTAGAGGTACTCATACACAGTTTTAAGACGCAAAACCCCTTTAAAGAAACTCCTTTAAAGAAATCGTTTTTTTTTTCTTTCAGAGTGTATAATGTTGAAATTATAAAAGATAGGAAAAATCTTTCCAATAAAGATTGAATGAAAATTCAAAAATACTTTACAATGCTAGATTCAGATTATTTAAAAATATTATAATTTTTAATGTACTCCTATTTACTGTAACTGTAACGCCTGTGAGTAACGTACTCACCATTTTTGTTTTAACGTAGCCAAAGAAGTTCCTTTAACGCTTCAGAAATTGACATATAAGTACTTTGTTTCTGATGATGAAAGAGCAGTGATTCGCTGCAGACTCGATGACCAAGCGATCAGTCCACCATGAAGTAAAAAAACATATCCTGACGTTGATCTTCTTTCCTTTAGTTCACCAGCGTAATCAGAGTCATAATATCCAACTAGTTCATCTGAAGACTTTTCATGAAAGGATAATGAAATATTAATGGTGCCTTTAATGCTTCATGACACGCTGCTGTCCAATGAAGTGTACGGAAAACTGGTGGGATGCTCAACAGACTCACTATATACTTGAAATATAACGCAATATATATTTTAATACGAATACAAAATCTTGCGACTCGCAACACGACGTGCTCGGTATCGTGGTCTCGCAGGATCTGATCTTTTTCGTCCTCGCGCTCCTTATAAATCCTCGGAAAACGTTTGCGTGAAACGCCGCATCTTTTGACCTCGAGCCGACATCATAACATGCCGAGCCGAATTGACAATAGTCGAGCCGATGTGATAACAATCCGAGTCGGTCGCTCGTAAATCTTACATCTATCAATCGCCGATTCTTTTAATGCGGCCGCTTCCAAACAAAATAAAATAATAAAACGTCGCTTATGTTCATACCGCAGCCCTACAGAAGTTCCTGCGAATTGTTTGAATACCTAGCAAGCTTGCTAACAGCGAATGCAATATCTGGTCTTGATATTGTAGCAATATAATTCAAACAGCCGATTGCTTCTCGATAAGGAAAACTTTTTCTCTTATTCTTCGTTTCATTGAGTTCACTGCCATCCAAATCAATAGAAGAATCCATTGGAGATCACAGGTTTACAATCTTCCATGCCAAAACGATGCAACATTCGAGTAATGTATCCTTGTTGATTAATATACAGTATCCCTAATTTCCAATTTCGAGTTATTTCCAAGCCAACGTAGCAAGATGGTTCATGACACGTAGCTTCGAACTCTGATTTTAAAGCAGATATGAAAATATCTAATATTTCTTCCGCTTGCATGTTATCAATCTGTCATCAACATATAACGACAAAATCATCCAATCATCTATATAATCATCTTTTACAAAAACACATTAATCTGATTCTGATTGTCTAAAACCATAAGAAGTGACAAATTTGCTAAACCTACCATTTCAATTCCTGGGTGCCTGTTTGAGCCCGTAGAGACCTCTTTTTAAAAGACAGACACGCTCTGATCCATCTTTATATCCCTCGGGTTGGTGCATATAGATCTCTTTTTCCAGGGAACTATTCAAAAAAGTTGTCTTGATATCAAATTGTGCCAGTTCCATATTGTCTTTAGCAGCTATAGCTAATACAGTTCTTACCGATTCATAACGTACTACAGGCGCAAAAGTCTCGAAATAGTCTATACCTTGAGTTTGACTAAAACCTTTTGCGACTAACCTCGCCTTATAACGTTTAATCGTACCATCTGGCTGCAGCTTTGTTTTGAAGACCCATCGACATGAGACTATAGGTTATCCATATGGTAATGTTTTAAGTTCCCATGTTTGATTTTTAAGCAGCGATGACATCTCATCATCCATTGCTTGTTTCCAGAGAACAGAATCTTCTCTTGAGATTGCATCCTGATATGAAACCGAATCCAACGACACTTTCATTGCGGCAATATGAGCTGACTTATTCCGTCCTATCCCCTAACACTCGATCTGAAGTAGAAACTGGTTTTTTATACGACTTGGATCCTAGCGGTCGTCCTTTTTTCTTGGGTAGATCAGGTGACGATAAAACTTCAATTACATCTTCTGTTGCATCTGCAAAATCATCATCTGAGTCTGCACTTGTTGTGTTATCCTCAACTTGCAACTCTTCAGTAGTCTGTTCTTCAAAATCCTTCTCTTGCTCTTCAAATGGCAAAGGAAAAAGAACTTGATCAACTGTATCCGTTACATCCTTGATCACAACATCTGCGACTCTTTCCACAATCTTCCTCTCAAGATCGAAGACTCGATATATCTTGTTAGTATAACGATCGTATCCAACACACATCATTATTTTCGCCTTAGGATCCATCTTGTGTCTCATTGTGTTCGGAACATGTACAAAAGTTTTCGCTCCAAAAACCCGCAAATGTGCAACATCTGGTTTCTTCCCGTACCATTGACTGTAAAGAATTGTATTTACATTTCCGCAATGTGGCATACGATTTCGAAGATATGCAGCTGTTCCGATAGATCTCTGTCCACAATAGATGACGATCTGATTTTGAGAGATCAGTATTAAACAGTAGTGATCGAGCAGTATCACACAAAGTGCGGTTTTCTCGTTCAGCCATACCGTTGCATTGTTTCACATTAGGCGGTGACAGCTCATGTGTAATGTTCATTTCCTTAAGAACTTCCTTCACCTTATCATTAATATATTCGGTATCATTATCAGTTCTTAATGAAATCGCTTGTCTTCCAGTTTCTTTCTCGGTTTCTAAGAAAACTCCTTTAAAATTATTGATACCTCTTCTTTCGACTTCATAAAGAAGACTCTACGATAACTAGAAACTTCATCTTTTATAGTTAGAAAATACTTACACTTATTCCAAGATACTACTCCAACATGGCAGACATCCGAATGAAAACGTTCACCAGGTAAACATTTACGTCTCTCTCGAATAGGATGAGAACTAATAGTCTGTTTTCTCAAATGACAATCATTTCTCTTTGTTAAAATTACATCGAGACCATCAACAAGATTATTTCTCACTATTGCTCGTATTACATTGTCATTGACATGACCAAGTCGCTGATGCCATAAATCAGTTGACTGAGCACTCTTTATAGAAACTGAAGGTGACACAACGCGAATGAAGGGAATGTACTGATTATCAACTCTTCTTCCACCAAGAATTGTCTTCCATCCATCCATTAATCGCATAATTCCATTACCATGATAAAAACCATAACCTTTCGTTTCCTCCATAAACGTCGTTGAAAAGAGTGATTCATTGCTCATATTCTCACACTAATATAGAGATTCCCATATTTGTTTTTTCCAGTCTCTTCCATTAATTGACTTCTCGATTTTAACATCACCAACATGAGTAGCTTTTAAAGTCTTACCATCAGCAATGTTTAATACAAGTAGCGGAACAACTTTCCGAAGTGATGAAAACCATTCTATTTCCAGTAAGATGAACACTCGCTCCAGAATCTGCGATGATTGTACATCTCTCATTACCCACTTTGAAAACAGATGATGCTGATAACCATTCTCGGTTTCTACATCCTTTGATTCTTTTGTCCCTTTCTGTGGTTTTTCCGATTTCTCTAACTTCGACCTACAGTCTCGTTTAAAATCTCCGATTTTACCATATTTATGACATTTACCTTTAAATTTCTTCTTTTCAATACCTTTCATTGTCTGATCATCCGTTGAACTTGAGTATGACTTAAAGGCTTCATCCACTGCATCTGATCGTCCTGTGATATTTCTTTCAGCATTAGCTAGTTTGATAATTCTTTATTTACGACCAAGAACTGATGAAACAAAATATTGGTAGCACTACGTTTTGACCTCAAATTAGGGTCCTTATCAAGTGCGAAATAGTCACTTTCTACAAAAAAAAAATATATAACACAAAACTATTAAAGACAAAATTATAAAAAATATAAAAATATATATAAAGAATTTCTGCGGGGTTCTGACAATAAAAAATATATAAAGGATTTCTGCGGTAATCAGACAATAAAAATTACAAAAATAACGTACTTCCAAAAAGCAACTATCAATTATTTCCAACGGGAGCAGCGACACAAACAAAAAGACACATTGCGAAGACACTGAAACAGCGTCTTGCTCAGTTCAACACCGAATGACGAATTCACGCGTTCCGAGATAGATGTGTTTTTCTCAAAATATTGTTGTATACAATCGGTAGGTTCTCCGTGTCCTTTTGTAAGTTCAAGGTATTATTATGCTGCTTTATGAAGACCATCTCAGCAATTTCTCATTTCTTGAGGTGGTCTTCACGATGCAAAATATGAACATTCGTCCAGTCAAATTCGTGGTCATCTTCAAGCCTATGTTTACTAACCACAGACATGTTTACCGACTGTTTCCTAATATCGGAAATATGCTCCTTAATCCGCGTCTCAAGATGTCGCTTTGTCTGGCCCACGTAACACACGTTGGAGATAATTGATGGTTGCTTTTTGGAAGTACATTATTTTTGTAATTTTTATTGTTTGATCGCCGCAGAAATCCTTTATATATTTTTTATTGTCAGAACCCCGCAGAAATTCTTCATATATATTTTTATATTTTTTATTTTTTATAATTTTGTCTTTGATAGTTTGTGTTATGTATTTTTTTTTGTAGAAAGTGACTATTTCGCACTTGATAAGGACCCTAATTTGAGGTCAAAACGTAGTGCTACTAATATTTTGTTTCATCAATTCTTGGTCGTAAATAAAGAATTATCATATTTCAAATCACTGGTGTCGAAGCTAATTTGGATCTATTAGCTAGTTTCTCCAAAAAGGCCTCCAAAGACATTTCTATCGATAAAAGTGACCAACTTATAACACAGTTGTCATAATCCTTTGGCAAACATCCTAAAATCTTCGCCATTAAAAGTTTTTCATTTAGCTTATTTCCAAAATCTACTGATTCTAAAGCTTCAATTTTACGTGCAATAACTTTCAATCCTGCCACAAACGTACCAACTGTATCATCTGATTTCCAGGAATAACTAAAAAACTCACGTAATAATTCTAATAAAACATTTAATGTTTTCGGCTCGTAAAAGGCTTTATCCTTTTCATGATATCTGCTGACGTCTCACAGTCACATACTTGATCAAACGTGTGTCGTCCAAAGTCGATCGAATAATAGACCGCGCCTTACTATCCTTTGCTTTCCAGTCATCAATTTCGCATTTGTAACAACGCCATCCTGAGCTTTTATCTCGATTGGCTTGATTGTACTTACAGCAGCGATATTCCAAATTCGATGACTGTCAAGGATATCACGCATTTCAATCTTCCAACGACCATATGTTATCTTCGTGAGCTTGGTTACTTGAATTTTTTTTAGTGATCCTTTATCGGCCATTTCGTTGTTTAAAGACACACAAAACGACACGTTGTTTAAAGACACCTCAACGAGAAAAAGATGCCACGTACTTCCAATTATCAATTCACAAGCGCGTAAGTCTTATAATCTATTAAAATAGCTTCGAATAATTGAAGAAGCACGTATTTCTTAACAAACTGAGGTTTTAATTAAACAATAATACAGTCAAAGCAGAAACATTGACATAACATGACATGGCTCGAGACAGGACCAAAGACAAAGCAAACCGTTACAAATAAACGATAAAAGATGAGCTCCATCGCAACGATTCACCTGGAATGTGCTTCAGGTTACTGTTGAAAATTATGACGGAATACATGAGTTTTCAACATAACCAAATAAATAAAAGGATATCTTATACCGAATCTAACCATGTATAACAATGCCATATCGCGAAAGATGGATTCGTCGAAAAATAAGTGGAAGCACCTTCACGCGCGTTATGCATAACTGCCCGCTCGATATCTCGCCACAACACATTGTCTTGAACTTTCTTATAATAAGAGATGATGATTAAATTAATAGATACGTTATAATATAACATTTCAATAGTAACAACTACAACATGATAATAATGAAACTAATTAATTATAGTAAACACAATAATGCTATCCCTCACTGAGGTATACTCTAGTCATTGAGCCAGTGAGAATGGAAGGAGATATAAAGGTAGAAATAAGAGAGTTGAGAATATAGATATTGTAACGTTACAAAGATAGCGATTTAAGTTACTTAATCAAATTATAATAAAAATATTTTATCTGTTTAATTCCTTATCCAGTCACAGCATTAATATATACACAACAATAATTATATGTATGTTTCGTAACTTTTTCGTTATTCTTATGAAAGAATATATATATTTGGTTCAGCTCAACCTGGGCTATATGCCATTAACGGATTGTACGGGGTCACTGAGACACCCTGTATATCAGCTCTCTGAAAGTAACATTTTATTTATAAGAAACATGTAGTCAAGAGATGCAGTGTCTGTTGCAAAAGCAACGGTTAAAGTATATGAGCGAAACTGCAAACATCGTATACATCAGTAGCTCTGCTATTGATTTCTAATTATTTAATACTTACATTATTAAAATACTTATACAGGGTGTTTCAGAATAGATAGACAAACTTTAACATTACAATCCGAGGGGTCACTATGAGAGGTCCTCTCCTTGTTAGTTGAAAAAAACTGATTTCTTTAAAGGGGTGTTTCACATCTTACAACTGTATATGGACGTCTAAAACATACATGTCTCCTATTTTTGTGTACATTACGTATCTCAAGTTCATCAAACTCGGAGGTGGGCACTTCCATGGGTTTCCTTGTTAAAAAAAATATTTTATTACCTGAATATTTTCTTATATTATCTTTCAATTCACAGAGTAGCCTACGTAAAGTGATAATCTAAAATCTCTAAAAATATTTGTCATATCAAGAAGTTGTTCATGAAAATATTTTATATATTCTTTTTGGGTCTTTTTGGTTACATAGAGGGGTCTTTTTGGTTACATAGTTACATAGTTAGAAAGACCCCTCGAATACGTGAATTTTCTCATGAACATCTTTTTGATACGAAAAAATTTTTAAAGTTTCTCGATTGTCACACTATTAAAGAGAAGTATTTTTATTAAATTTATTTGTAGGTTGGTTCTTGTATAATTAACTCTGGGATAACGTACGCCTCGTCAAATCATTCTCAATCACCTTTAATGTACTCTTGGCATGAAAAGGAATATGTTGGTGGCGCTCATGGACTATCTGGCATTTTATATTTGCTATTGCAGGTATCTTATATTCCAAAGTAATGGTTTTAAAAATCGATATTGTTCATTGTATGTTCATTGTACTGCATTATGCTGCTGTAACTATTGACTATCATTTTATGCTAATATTTTGAAATGTATAATTGTCATTATATATTAAGGGTCGTCTATCTCGGCTGTTTTTTCCGAGATGAACAAGACGTCCTGCGGTGTCGATAATATTTTCCATTACTTAAATTCGTCGGTAACAGTAAGAAATGCAACTGTTCATACGATAAATGAATCTGTAACCAATATCACTTCGCATGGCTCGATGCAACGTTGCCGATGCAAACGTTTGATAATCGGCGTTGCAAAATGTTAGATGCGATTCTCTTCCGAGCTTATTTCCGAATTTTCTTTGCTGACCACGTTTTGCGTGTCCACACACACATACATGTATCCGTACATACGGACATATGTACATATGTATATACGTATATACACTACTCAACAAAAAATAGGGAACACTTTCTAAACCCTAAAAATTAAGCTATTTTCAAACCACTGAAACTCGGCGAAAAATTATCGTAGGAAAAAAATTAAAAAAGCGTTTTAAAGTTTGAAGTTTCAACTTTAACGCGCTTTCGGTAGATTTTCAAAATTTATTTATCTTTCTTGGTCTATGCTTAAAAAAGGAACACATTGCTTTGTTCCTTAAAATTACGTATTTTTGACAACTTAAAACTTAATAAAATAAATTTCTTTTATTTATTTAAATTATTTATTTACTTTTTTAATTTATTTATTTTGTACAGTTGTACTATAATAGAACAGTGTGCAAGACAACGTGTGCAATCGTGCGGTGTGCAATCGTTCCGTGTGCAAACGGGATACGCCCGTTCTGATTTCTGATTTTCAATGTGTGGTCAATCGGGACCGTGGCCAATATCAACGTGGTCAATCGGGACCGTGGTCAGTCGGAACTGTGGTCAATCGCAACGTGGTCAATCGGAACGTGATCAATTTCAACGTGGTCAATCGGGACTGTGGTCAATATCAACGTGGCCAAACGGGACGCTCCCACCCACACATCCACACAGTTAGTTATTACAGTTAGTTAAATATGACTAATATTATGCACACATACACAAATATAAATATACACCCGTAAAAATGATATATCCGCGCACGCGTATGTATATACAGGGTGTATCGAAAGAATGGAAACCCCTAACTTTTACGAAAACTATGCATTTTAGAGAAAACTATTTCAGACAAAAGTTGTAGGATTTCAAATAACGCATTAAATAGCAATATCAGTATGACCTTGAAGTGTGTTGTCAAGCTCACATGAAGTCACCTTCAATTTCTTAAATGAAAACCCCCATTTTATGTTGCATATTTTTGTAGCTTATCTTAAGAGCTTATCTTTTTGAAACACTGTCATAAAGTATATTTTTATTAAATACTTTTCGAGTTATGGAGCTTAAAAGTTATGGTATCGCCGGCATTAGCATTATACAAGGTACACCGCATTAAGGGGATCCTGGAGTCGTCTGTTTTACCATGAACTTTCTTCCAATCAAATGTTTTTTTGGTTGCATAAAACAACAAATTCTTTTGCACAATTACAATACACATAAAAATGTTTGCCAATGACCCCTGGACTTAATGTTAAAAACGGAAAACATTTCGAAAATTACAGTTTTATTACCGACTTGTGGCTTACCCCGTATGATAATATGCTTATAATATATAAGTTTATACGTACAAAATGAGTAGCTATTGACAAAGTGACAGAAGGAAAGAATATAAGGAATCTTTTAAAAGAGACTTCAGAAGTCTAGCAAAACAGTTTGATTGGAATAAAAATTTTGAGCATATGTGCATCTCTAAAATCGTGAACAAGAGTAAAACAGCACAAAATTAGTTCCTTGATATCGTGCAAAAGGATTATTAATTCTGCGCAACCAATAAATAGATCTATTAAAAACACTCATTCATTCCGTCGGTAATAGAGACGACTCCAGGATCTCCTTAAGGTTGCACGGTCGATTCTCACTTCTGTGTGTGTGCGCGCGTGCGCGCATGTGTATAAAAGTATGGGTGGGGGTGTGGATATGTGGTGATTGATTGAGGAACAAATAAAGACTGAGGACGGTCACTCCTCTTTTTAATGACTAAAATCTTCTACTCCGCGAAGGTTTGAGCGTGAGTTTTAGAGTACATTCTGAAAGTAGCTTCTATTGACTTCCTGACAGTATGCTAATCTTTGATAGAACGCAGAAATAGCTCTACGATTAAATTTAGCAGATATTAAGGCTGCTTTATTCCTTATTCGCTGTCTCAATTCTTGGACCTTTTCAGGTTTTATTTCGTAAACCTTACTTTGCAGATAGCCCCAAAAGTAATAATGAAAAGGAGTTAGATCTGGTGACCGAGTCTGGTGGCCAATCTTCTCCCTCATTTCGGTTCCTTCTTCCTCCTTCATGGGAAAATCTCATTTAAAATTCGACGTGGTCCTGCATCAAAATGAAGAGCAGCTCATGCTGAAATCATATTTGCTCGAAGTTATTCCGAAAAATATTTTGTATGGTTGAAATTATTTGGTCTACAAGTTATTCTTTTCATCATCTAACTTGAAATTGTCCTACAGTGTCATTGATCGCGTTTACAGATATTGATCACGTTACTTAACAATTCACAAATTTGGACTTGGAAGTCTTTTGAATTTCGCCGCGATATGGAAGGAGGTCACAGGATTTGAGAGGAAGTTGCTGAGGATGGCCAAAAGGGTGGCCGAAACGTTCAATTAATTATATATTTTATTATATTACTTTAAGTCTTTGACTTTTCGCACCGCAATCTGCGCTCACTCTATTACCCAGTTTTCCTGAATATTGATATTAAGTCGAGAGTGTTTAATTAAGTTTTTAGTATTATTATTGTTGTCGCAATGTGACTCAATTTCGATCGGAAGCACGCATAATTTGACGAGGGATCGCTTATATTCGGAGTGGGCTGTGTGAACCGATACGACGCGCACGAGGCCATCAGACCCGGAGAAGACTTGAGTGATGCGTCCAAGTTCCCATTTACATGGGGGAAGGACTGGGTTTCTAATAAGCACCATCAGCATCGTTCCGATTTTGTTGGATAGTTGTATCTTCTGCCATTTCGTGCGGTGTTGCAACGTTGCGTTCACATAATCGGATTGCCAGATTTTCCAGAATCTCTCAGTTATTTGCCAAATTAGTTGCCATCGGGCCAAACGATTTTCCTTTACTGAAAGCACTGAAGGCTCAGGCGGCGTTGTAATAGCTGAACCAACAAGAAAGTGACCAGGAAGTAGCGGTACATAATCCTCGATAGTATCCGTTAAAGGACCGATCGGTCGTGAATTGAGGCACGCTTCGATGCGATATAATAGGGTACTGAATTCCTCGAATGTCAGAGTATGAGAGCCGAAAACACGGCTTAAATGATGCTTGATACTTTTGACTCCTGCTTCCCACAGTCCGCCAAAGTGCGGCGCATGAGGGAGAATAAACTGCCATGAGATATTGTCGGTAGCAATTGGGTTGAGAAAATCCGGGTTCTTTGATGCCTGTTGATAAGCGCAAGCTAACTCTTTATTGGCTCCTGCGAACGTTGTGCCGTTATCCGAATACATGTTAGTGGGCAACCCACGTCGCGAGCAAAATCTTGAGAAAGCGTCTAAAAATGTCGTAGACGAGTAATCGCTAACTAGTTCTAAATGGATGACTCGTGAAGCGAGACACACAAATATCACAATGTAACCTTTTCGCGAGGTGATCCCGCAGCCACAAGCGGTTCTAGTGAAGACAGAGCCGGCATAGTCGACGCCGCAATGCAAAAAGGGTTGATTAGGAGTCGAAATGCGAGCCGCAGATAACTGCCCTATGAGCTGGGAGGGAACGGCCACTCTTTCTCTTACACGTGAAATACATTGATGAATGATTTGTTTGACAATTGTGCGCGCCTTGATTATCCAATAATGCCGACGTAACGTAGATAAAGTAAGTTGCACACCAGAATACAACGTTTGCAAATGAATCTGCTTAATTATAAGTTTCACGAGAGGATGGGGTGATAATAGGATAGGATGCTTGTGGTTAAACGACAGTGGCGAATTTCCCAAACGCCCACTCGAATAAGATCGTCTGAGTCTAAAAAGGGCCGAAGTGAAGACAATGAATGAGTCGATGGCAGGGCTTGATCTTTGCGTAGAGCTTTTAAGTCATCGGACAGTGTCTCGGATTGGATGTGCCGGATCCAAAATTGGCGAGCCTGGTCGCAATGAACGGAGGATAGAGCTTTCTGTTGAGTATCCTTATTAAAGGAGTTGGTCACACCTTTACAATTGTCGATGAAGCGAAATAAATAGGCGATTACTCGCAATAACTTTGGCCATGATAAATACCGGGTTAGGAGATCCCATGCATTTAGATTCAATGTAAGATGGACGATAGGTTTTCGTTCTGCTTCGGGAATTGTGAGTGACGGAAGAGGGTTTTGATCGGGCCACTCCGCTGGTGATAACTTCAGCTAAGGAGACCCTTGCCACCACATCGATAACGAACCTAGTTAATTGTTGAGCAAACCGCGAGATGCGCAATCAGCAGGGTTCTCATATGTAGACACATGACCCCACTTAGCATGCGGTAGTCGGGTTTGAATGTCGGCCACTTGGTTTGCCACAAAGGGTTTCCATTTTGATGGATGTGATTGAACCCAGTGAAGAACCACGATGGAATCCATCCAGCAATAAAAGTCGCTATCACTCCAGTTTAAAACTGATCGCACAAATTCCATAAGTCTTACTAATGACAATACTGCTAATAACTCTAACTGTGAAATACTTAATGTTTTAAGAGGAGCTACCTTTGATTTGCTGGTAAAAGACTAATTGTCACCTCGCCGGAGACAGACTGTACGCACATATAAACCACGGCAGCGTATGCGGCTGAGAAGCGCCGGCGAAGCCGTGTACTTCGAGTTTATTAGTGTCGGCATCCCTGTGAGTCCAGCGAGGAATACGAATGTTCGTCAACATACCCAACATTTGAAAAATGATCTGCCACCGATTAATGATAGAAGTCGGAACGACGTTGTTCCACCCTAATTGCAAACGCCAAAGTTGTTGCATGAAAATTTTCGCACTTACGCTGACCGGAGTGATCCACTCTAAGGGGTCGAAAATTTTGACGATTATAGAAAGAATTTGCCGTTTAGTCCGAGGAAGCAATGGAGGAAGAGATATGTGAATTTGAAATGCGTCTGCACTTGGCATCCACGAAATGCCGAGTACGTGAACTGTATCGTCGTCTTGTAAGATCCGATTGATAGCGAGACTATGATCTTCGGAAGGAATATCCGATAGGAGAGCCGAATGATTACTGGCCCACTTTCTTAGCTGGAATTTTCTGCGAGAGAGAAGCGAGCAAATTTGGTCTCTCGTACGTTTAATCAATGGAGCGGAATGTCTTCCGCGCCGAATAAAACGTCGTCAACATAAATATTCTCTCGGAGAATTTGAGCTGCTAACGGAAACTGATCGTCCTCGTCTTGACTTAGTTACTTTAAAACTCGTAAGGCTAAATAGAGAGCGGAGCCAGTACTGGTAACAGTTCATAAGCGAAAATCTTGTATTGAAGTGAAATCCTTATTAAACCAAACGATGCGCTGATAATCTTGATCGCGGGGGTCTACTACTATTTGTCTGTACATTTTCGCGATATCTGCTATATAAACGTATTTGTGCTGATGCCAACTTAAAAGAACGGTGCTTAATTCGGTTTGTAATTTTTCGTCTGTTTCAAGATGAGAATTTAACGAAGTACCGTTGCTTGTTAAACTCGATGCAATAAAAACAACGCGTAATTTCATCGTTGAACTAGACTCGCGAATCACGGGATGATGCGGTATATAAACTACTTGAAAATTAGATGCTTCGGGCGGATCGATTCGGTCCATGTGATTTAACGTTTCGTATTCGGATAGAAATTCTGCATAACCGTCCTTTAGTTTCACGTTCGAGTCAAGACGGCGCTTTAGTGAATTTAACCGGTTTACGGCAATTGAGCGAGACTCTCCGATGTTCAAGGGAGGGTCTTATTTCAGTGGAAGACGCACGGATATATCTGCCGTCAGCTGATCGCGAGTGAGTTTAGTAAAATATCTTTCGTACTGAATTTCGTCAGGAGATGGAATATGCTGACGAGGAATCTCTTCGATCTCCCAAAATCGACGAATTTCTTGATCGAGTGAACAATGATAAATCTGAATCGAACGAGACTCGGAGCTACTTGGATGAACGGGCCCTGAAATGAGCCAGCCGAAATGTGAATTTTGCGCTATAGGTTGACCTGTATATCCTTTACGGATACCATCGAGAATGATTTGACTATATAATTCCGCACCGATAATATAATGGGATCAATAGGCGTTGAGCCAGTTGGATCGTCATCCGCTAAACTTAGAGAGCCTCTAGGAGAGAGAGGCGACACGAGGTCATGTGATCAGCTTCTTGCGATTGGCTGGCGGCAATATGGGCTAATTTGTTTATTGCGACGCCAATGCAGACCACATGTGACGTAGATTGCTGGCGTTTTTTAGACTGTGTGAAGGTGACTGTAAAATATGTGTAGTTAAATATATAAGGTAAATCTTACAAAGAACACAATAAATTACCTGACAAAGAAATCAGCGTCGCCAAATTAATAGATACTGTAATATTTATTATAGAAAACAAGAATAAACAATAAATATATTATTTCAATATAATTCCCAAATGCAACTGACATTTCTTACAATCACAGTTTATTTATAATTTCTAATAATAAAGATTTACCTCATATATGTAACCACACATATTTTATAGTCACCTTTACAGTCTGAAAAACGCCAGCAATCCGCGTCACATGTTGTCTGCAATGGCGTCGCAACGAACAAATTAGCCTATATTGCCGCCAGCCAATCGCGATGACGCTGGTCACATGACCTCGTGTCGCCTCTCTCCTAGAGGCTCTCTAGCTAAACTGATAACATAACTGGGATAAATGAGGCCATTCTGATAAATCTGTCGTAGTTCGAGGCACGTATTTTGTCAAGGATTTGAGAATAAAAGCGGTGGTGGAAAATCTGGATTCGGTTTTATCGCGTGGCAATAATGTGATTAAAGCGGCTTGCTTGCAAGTACCAATATTGGCACATCCTACGGCTGAAATCGTCGTAAAAGTGCGAGTGCGATTCAAGCGCAAAGATTGCGTGACGTTTTCACTAATAAATGTTACCTCTGAACCTTGATCGATTAACGCTCTAATGGCCAGTACGCGTTCCGTCGGAACGGTCACGGTGACTTTAGCCGTTGCGAATAATACGACAGTCGGATTCGCAGTCAACGAGACAGATGACATGGCTATTGCAGCTGCAGCTCTTGAGTTTCCTTTAGCGTCTCCTTTAGCGATGTTATTCGCGAGCGAATCTTTGCCGCGATGTAGTTTGTGCGACCGAATTTCTTAAAATTGTCCAGAGCTTTGGTGACTGAATGCAGTAATGCAGACTGCTTGGTCAGTAACTCGCTCATGGTTCTGATTCCTCCTTATAAACAAAGTCACAACTCAAGAGGTAAATAGCCACTCGCGACACGGTCGCAATTTAAGTAAATAGTCACTCGCGACACGTTCGCGATTCAAGAAGTAAATCAGTGACATTTTCATTGACCGTGCCAAAATCAACGCTCAGTGAATGTCCGGGCAAATGCATACAGGCCGTAACAGACCAGTTCCCGGGAACTACCTCCAAATAATTCAGAGTTCATCGGGACAGTTTCTGTGATCGAGCGTATCGTTCTAGTTGCCAGTGACTATAAATCCGCATTCCCGGCACGAGTTGTGACCTCTATATGACGTCTAAATGGTGACATTGTCGCAGGTGAATAGTCAAACTACAACTCTTTACACGGGTTGACGACTTTAGAGCTCTAGATATTACAAGAGTAGCGCAAGCCCCGCCATGTTGGACCTAACTGGGCTGCGTTTCGATTCGTCGCCAGGGTAGGTTACAAGTGACTCTGTCTTCTCATTGGACGCCAAGGTGATAGGTCCAACGTAGCGGCATCGCAAAGATCAAACGTTTGCGCTACTCTTGTAATATCTAGAGCTCTAGACGACTTGCGCTCAGGGCGTTACGTGGTCCGCCGTAAGAGAAAGTTGAGACCGAGGGGTAGACAAAAAAAAGAGCGACTACTGCTCCAATCCTTCACCCTCACACCGTTCACGTTAAAATCGGAGTCTCGCTTGTAAATCGAACTCGGAGTTTCCACTGCCTGGCGGATGGATAAGGTTGTCCCGGATCCGGCACTTCGCACGCGATAATCCGGTCATTAGTTGCTACTTAGCGAGACGATATCGTAACGAGCTCCGATTTGGACAACACTGAACAGGCTTCTGAGGGGACTGCGTCCCTTGGCCTTTTCTTTTCCGGTAGCGAGATATCGCGTGATTGATCAGACCAATCAATAAGCGCAACGCCTTATCGCGCGATTGTCACGTAGGTCGATCCTGCGCGCAGGATCTAGTGTAACATGTCGAGGGAAACTTGGTTCCAGTTACATAGTTTCGCGGGGTTGCTTCCGGATGGCGCCATCGATCCGTGATCGATCGATGAGTTATCCTGGGAGCACTCGATATCGTCGGATCCGCAACACATTTGTTAAGAACATTAATTTTATTGGAAAATAATTTTGCTAAATTTGCAAATTGTTTAGCTATAAGAATAAAATGATTTCTGTTCTATCAAATTCTGCTGTAATGTTGAATGTTAATAAGTTATAATAGAGAAATTTCACATGTACGTAGTCAAAGAAAATATCACATCACATATGCAGCAGTAACAGAAACAGTTTCGCTGCAACAGCAAAATTATGTTTTTTCGTGCAAAATTATTTTATTAATGAAACTATGAATTATTATTATTCTTATAGCTAAACAATGTTAATTTAGTAAACTTATTTTTCAATAAAATTAATGTTCTTAACAAATGGCATTGTCCATATAATAACCGACCATATAATAACTGAAAATGTACTTAAGACATAAGCATAAAATATACTGTGCGAATCTAAATTATTTTTCTCGGTGCAGATATCTGTAATTCGAACACATTTTTAACTTGTCTGTACATCACGTCGATCCAAGCAACTGCTATCTACGTGCCGGTCAGTTAACCAGAGTTGCAGTTGGTAATCTATATCTCATGATAAAAGGTAGGGACAGTCATTAAGATTCACCCTCTGTGTGTGTGTGTGTGTGTGTGTTTGTACAGGGTGAGCCATTTTAAACAGTCCAGTTGAATATGTCGAAAACCGAGTCCGATAGAACAAAATGTTTTAGATGAAAGGACCCCGCACAAATTATATGGAAAATGGATCCCAGTCGAATCGGCTGAAAATTTAATATAACGTAGTTCATGACGTCCTGATGAAAAGTGTCCATAGACACGAAGTCCAAAAATGGACAGTTTCTGAGTTATAGAGCGTCAAACAGCGGTAAAATAGGTTCATTGACTCATGACAGTCGTAACTGTAGACCGTATGTATGGTCATGATAATTTGTGCCTCTGTGTGTGTGTGTGTGTGTGTGTGCTCGCCGATTCTTGTGCTGATTCCTCATAATAAAACGTAAAGCACGTACCGTCGGCATCAGCGTTACCCGATGTGCACCACGAGGAGGTTGCGCGATCGGATTTTGCACATCATTTCATGGCCCTAAAAAGGGCCGATTGATTTGCATTTTTGACGTTTGTCTTTAGCAGGTGACCAATCCAGTCATAAAACATTCCCGTAACCGAAATGAGAAGTATCACTCAATATGCATCTAAACGTCAATTACTTCTGGTACAATATTCCGTTGTTGCTGTCTATTTGCTGCGTTATGTATGGATTCGATTAGTTTTATTGAAGGGTAACGAATGTTTGCTTGATGTCGTGCGTACCCCATAAACCATGACACTGGCAATGTATGCACAAGTACCGAGGGTTCGAGCGCCGGACTTACACGTGCAATAGTAACCTTGTATGGGAGTATGTTCGTCATTATCCATCCCATCGTCCACTTCATTATCATCAGTAGGTCGGTATGAAATCCATAGCTGATATTTTGTTGCGTTGCGAAATCGTGAAAAAATTCTAACTCTCATCAATCCTAGCTGTGGTAATCTGTTTACATCTCTTAACATTTCAAGTTGGAACTCTTCTTCCTCGTCTCTTTGTAACTTGTCTTTCACATAAGATGCTGCTAATTTAATTTGATATACACCAACTGTGAGATTTTTTAGAAAATCCAATGTCAAGACTGGGAAATCAAGCAATTGTTCAGCATCCAAACGTATCCACCTTTGAGCATTCTTGGTGTTGAGATTCTCAACTAGTGCTTGGATGACATTTGGTTCTCTCGCTTTCCCAAGTAATTGTTGGGCCATCTCAGCATTGACTCCTTCCATGAGAATGGGGGGATGGCACTTATTAATAATATCTCCAGCTATCCGGTAAAAATCTCTTAGATTTGGAAGATGCTGGATTTGTATCATTTCCCGAAGGAATTTGAAAATAGATTTAATGTGCCCGTTTCTAGCTTCTACTATCCACCTTGACTTTGTAACTAGACGCGAATCATTAGCATCTTCTGTGGATAGTTGACGTTCGTTTGCTTCAAGAAGCGCCGGCATTTTCCATACAATACCTAAGCGAGCCAGCAGCTCAATGGCATCCCGGTATCCCCTATCCACTATGACGATATCATTTTCCTGGAACCATCTTGTCATTCTCTCGGCATCTCTTACAAATTCATTTCGTAGAATAGCAGCGTCATTATTCCGACTATCAGAGAAGTACGGCCCTTGAATGTCGAGTATGTAACCATCAGGTGCAACTATCAGAACAGGTTTGATTGAGTGTCGCCCCTTGTGAACGCAGTATGACTGCCGGAGAGCTCGAAAATTACTACATTTTGGAATATAGCTGTAAGTACCGTCAATGCATACGATTACTCGGGCAATATGTGGCTCTGGATTATACAGTTCGTTGGCGAACTCCGTCACGTGTCTTTCGATATAATTTTCTCTTGTAATCGCGTCGAATCCAATATTGCTAGGAACAAAACGTTGCATTAAAGATTGTCTGACGGTAGCAATGGCCATACTTGTTGCTTGTCTATTTGGATATTGGAATATAACTTTGAGAAAATCATCAGAAAGTCCCTGACGCATTTTGCATAAAAACGTCAACAGGTCCTTTTTACTAACGTATCCGTAGCCTCCTTGACAAGGTACTCTATCACAATAAGCAAATAGTTCTCTAAACTGTACTTTCATCATAGGGCAAAAACATTCAAATTCATCATCATTCAAACTATTCTCATTGTCAATTCTCGTCAGATTTCTTGCTACATTACGAAGTCCTTGCAAGAATATTTGGAGTTGTGGTCCCCTAATTACGTATGGCCTGTTAACGAAACGCAAACCAAGTAACAAAGGTTGGAAAATAAAACCTCGATTATCTAAATGACGTCTACATGATTTAACGTTTTCGGGAATGTAAATATTTTGTACAATAAAAACGTTAGCTTTGCATTTGACTGAGATCCTGTGTATATCATTAGTGGCATTACAAATCAGACAAGTACTGTTTCTAGTTTGCATCAATACATTCAGTTGCAAGCAAGTAGGATCTTGTTCAATTGCAGCTATTTCGTTACGAATAGATTGATTACAGTTACTGCATATTCTCGTGAGATGTGTAACATCGAGGAGTGGTCTATGAAAACCGTCTCGTCTCCGAATAGCTATTTCACATTTGTCGGAATTCTCATCTCCATCTATTCGAGTCATTAGCCGAGGTGCAAATCTTTTATCACAAACGTAACAACGTAAGAGGTTTCTGAATGCCATATTATTTTAAACGATTTTAAGTCAGATTATTAATATCAACAACGTTATTATCAGAGTTCAGACTTCGATGCCGCTATCTTCACTCCAGCCGTCCAAGCGCCGCGAGAGGCAAGTGCCGACTATGCCGGTGGAACGGCCTATCGGCAGATGGGACACCGCCGCGTAGAGTAAATCAATTTTTATTTGTTACTAGCAACACAGGCGCGCACTATTTTTCAGTATTAATAATATTTTCGAATAATATAAACGTTATTTATTATATGCACAATTATCACACTCTACCAAATTGTTAACCTCCACGCGAAGACAGCCGCACGATGGTAATCTAAACTGAACATAACACACAACGCAAATCAAGATAACCAATCAGCGTCGCGGAAAAAAGGCCTCAACTATTCGATAAAAGAGAACTTCACGAAGTTAACACGCCTCTTTTAGAATAGGAACATTTGTAACAATGAGAAACAAAATACTGTCTGAAATTGTCGAACTTAAACTTTTGGCGTCTATCTGTCAAAATAGCTTTATACTGTGAAAAAGTGCATTCTACATTAGACGAGACAATCGAAATAATGACGCTGCTATTCTGCAAAATGAATTTATAAGAGTTGCTGAGAGAATAATAAGATGGTTCCAGGAAACGGATATCGTTATAGTGGATAAGGAATACCGGGATGTCACTGAGCTGCTAGCTCGCTTATGTTTTATGACTGGATTGGTCACCTGCTAAAGACAAACGTCAAAAATGCAAATCAATCGGTCCTTTTTAGAGCCAAGAAATGGTGTGCAAAATCCGATCGCGCAATCTCCTCGTAATGCACATCGAGTAACGCTGATGCCGACGGTTTTGTGCTTTACGTTTTATTATGAGGAATCAGCACAAGAATCGGCGAGCACACACACACACACACACACACACACACACACAGAGAGAGAGAGAGAGAGAGAGGCACACATTATCATGACCATACACACGGTCTACAGTTACGACTGTCATGAGTCAATGAACCTATTTTTCCGCTGTTTGACGCTCTATAACTCGAAAACTGTCCATTTTTGGACTTCGTGTCTATGGACACTTTTCATCAGGACGTCATGAACTACGTTATATTACATTTTCAGTCGATTCGACTGCTATCCATTTTTCATATAATTTGTGCGGGGTCCTTATAGAGTTCCAAGGGGGTCAAAAGGTGGTGATCTTGTGATTTTACCAAGGTCATTTTTCGAGTACATATGAAGATCAACTTTGGTTTTTTAAATGGAAACTAGTAGTTTTTATTGCATATTTGAAAAGATTATCGAATTTTGCATAACAAAAATATTTATGACTTGTGTGAGCTATGTCTAACAGTTTAGCAGTTATTAAGGCATGATGAATTTTTTTAATTTTGTTTTATTTAGTGACGAGGCTACTTTTCACAGTACAGGCCAATTAAATCGTCACAATTGTCATTATTGGTCGGTGGCAAATCCGCATTGGTATATACGGATAAATTTTCAACATCAGTGGCGCTTAAATGTTTGGTGCGGAATTGTGAATGGCTACCTTATAGGACCTTATTGTTTTGAAGGAACGTTAAATTCTGAGGTATATCTCCATTTTCTACGAAAAGAATTACCCATTTTATTGGAAAATGTTGATTTAGATACCAGATAACGACTCTGATATCAGCACGATGGCGCGCCACCACATTATGCACATCAAGTACGTGCATATTTAAATCATGCATTTTCCAATCGATGGATAGGTCGAAATGGACCGATATTATGGCCACCACGATCGCTAGATTTAACGTCTCCTGATTTTTTTTATGAAGCTTCATTAAAAATTGCCTCGTCACTAAATAAAACAAAATTAAAAAAATTCATCATGCCTGAATAACTGCTAAACTGTTAGACATAGCTCACACACGTCATAAATATTTTGAAATACAACGGTTCCAAGCGCAGTAAGGTATTGGTGCCAATCATTTGTTCTTCCAAGTATACAAGTATACAGACGTTTCGGTCCACGTTGGACCCTCTTCAGTGCTTTACATACAAAAACCTATAAAATACATAATGTAACGTAATCCAATTCGTATTGAAAAAGTATAAAAAAAACAATACAAAAATATATACAGGGTGTTTCCTCTAACTGTAGCACTCAGAATATCTCTGCTTCCTTTGATGATATGAAAAAAGTCAAAGGACGAAAATTGTTCGATTCAAAGAGACTAGTACTCTGGTAAGAAAATTATTTTTTTTAATGTGACCTTTCACAAGATATCAAGGTCATGAACATTTTTTTAAATGAGATGGTATATTTTCCTTAACGAAATGATGTAGCTTGTAAAAAAACAAATTCAACCATACAGAATATGTTGACCTTCAAATGACTTTGAACCACAAAAATCACGTTTAGGAAAAGAAACTCTATTTATTGTATGTATAACTACAAAGATATACCTTTTTTTACAGATGTTCGAAATGATCACCGTTTACTTCTATACACTTTCGAATTCGATGAATAAACGATTGTTTTACGTTTTTGAGAGATTCCGGAGTAATTGCGGTGCACGCACGCTGAATTCTTTCTCGCATATCTTCAGGTGTTGTCGGAATATCGCGATAAACTTCATTTGCACGGAACATACTCAACGAATCATTTTCTAATCGCTGGATTGGACGTGGTGGAAGAATTTCTTGGCCGGCTCGATCACCAGATCTTACGCCTCTTGACTTTTTTCTTTGGGGACACCTAAAAAATGAAGTTTATCGCAATATTCCGACAACACCTGAAGATATGCGAGAAAGAATTCAGCGTGCGTGCACCGCAATTACTCCGGAATCTCTCAAAAACGTAAAACAATCGTTTATTCATCGAATTCGAAAGTGTATAGAAGTAAACGGTGATCATTTCGAACATCTGTAAGAAAAGGTATATCTTTGTAGTTATACATACAATAAATAGAGTTTCTTTTCCTAAACGTGATTTTTGTGGTTCAAAGTCATTTGAAGGTCAACATATTCTGTATGGTTGAATTTGTTTTTTTACAAGCTACATCATTTCGTTAAGGAAAATATACCATCTCATTTAAAAAAATGTTCATGACCTTGATATCTTGTGAAAGGTCACATTAAAAAAAATAATTTTCTTACCAGAGTACTAGTCTCTTTGAATCGAACAATTTTCGTCCTTTGACTTTTTTCATATCATCAAAGGAAGCAGAGATATTCTGAGTGCTACAGTTAGAGGAAACACCCTGTGTATACAGGGTGTTTCTAAAAGGTCTGGTCAAACTTTAACCACAGATGCTACGTATCAAAACAAAGCAAAATGTCCATATAAATATGGGTTCGGAAATGCTCTCCTTCTGAGATAACACAAGATAAAGTCACTTCATAGGCTTCTTTGGCTCAATTACTGTAGTAATGTTTTTTTTGTTTCGTCGTGGAGAAAACCTGCGCCAGGTTTGATCCCGGCCTTGGAGGAGCGGGAGATATGGGGATTATTACCACTCTAAAAATCCCGTCGTCGCCTGCCTCGAGCGAGTGGCGGAGGGACACCGGAATCTCTCACGAAAACGCCGTGAAGTCCGTCCTCGCCTACGGGAAGTGACGCCCAGTTGCGCACAGAATAAATCGGACACAACAGGTTTAGTGAATCGGACACGGACCTAATCAGACACAATAAGAAACTGACACAGTGATAATCGTACACAACGCTAATCGGACACAGTGGCAATCGGACACAGTGGTTGCCAATTGCACACAGTAGGAAACGGACACAGTGGTTGCAATCGGACACAGTAGGAAATGGACACACGAGGGTTGCAATCGGACACAGTAGGAAACGGATACACGATGGCTGCAAACGGACACAGTAGGAAACGGACACATGTTCCGTGACAGTTTCATTCTAATAAGGAAGAGTCAAAATTAGATGTAGAGTAAACATTGCTTTGTCTTGCAAAGTACATGCGTGGATACAGTGTGGATACATTCCCAGTATAAACTTTCTTTAATATTATTAATTTTTTATACTAGGAAAGTATATGCTTGGGTGGAAGAGCACGAGGAGACGGGCTTTGCCCGTCACCTAGTACTCTTCCACATAAAAAAAAACTTTGGGGTGACCAAAAGTACTGCATGGAAGTTACAATGTAGAACTTTGCTTTGCGTGGAACCTCGCTTCATATACTCTCAGCATATGCTTTCTAAATTTATTAAATATCGCACGTATGCGCAAAGTAAGCATGGTAGCATCGCTACGCCATATAAAGAAATAGAAATAGAAAAGTCCTTACAAGTAACATTTCCAGGTTAGGAAAACTGTCACAGAACATGTGTCCGTTTCCTACTGTGTCTGTTTGCAACCACCGTGTGTCCATTTCCTATTGTGTCCGATTGCAACCACTGTGTGTCCGTTTCCTACTGTGCGCAATTGGCACTGTGTCCGATTGACAATGTGTCCGATTGCCACTGTGTCCGATTAGCGTTGTGTACGATTATCACTGTGTCCGTTTCTTATTGTGTCCGATTAGGTCCGTGTCCGATTCACTAAATCTGTTGTGTCCGATTTATTCTGTGCGCAACTGGGCGTCACTCCCCGATTCTTAGAGTGGTAAAAATCCTCATATCCCCTGCTCCCCCAAGGCCGGGATCGAACCTGGCGCAGGTTTTCTCCGCGACAAAACAAAAAAAAAACATTACTACAGTAATTGAGTCAAAGAAGCCTATGAAGTGACTTTATCTTGTGTTATCTCAGAAGGGGAGCATTTCCAGACCCATGTTTATATGGACATTTTGCTTTGTTTTGATAAGTAGCATCTGTGGTTAAAGTTTGACCAGACCTTTTAGAAACACCCTGTATAATAAAACGTAAAAATCATACCTAATACATCAGATTCGCAACTTCACACCAGTCATATAAACACATTCTTTTTTCTAGACGCATCTATCACAAATATTTCTTATGCAAAATTCGATAATCTTTTCAAATATGCAATAAAAAAATACTAGTTTCCATTTAAAAAACCAAAGTTGACCTTCACATGTCCTCGAAAAATGACCTTGGTAAAATTACAAGGTCACCACCTTTTGACCCCCTCGGAACCCTACAAATTTCATTGTATATATATATGTGTGTGTGTGTGTGTGTGTGTGTTTGCTTCGAAGTCTTCTAATGATTGCCAATAAGACTATAGCTGCCGAAGAGCGTGGCCCCAGTCTGCTAAGCTGTCGCTGCCGAAGAGTGTGGCCCCAGCTAACTTGATAGCATCCTTTTAAGACAAAACAGAATCTTTAAATGCCCACTAAAGGAGGGCGTAGAGTCAAGAAAAAGAGGCTTTGATACAATATCAGAGTTGCTTTGTTACCACCAAAATCCTTTTCTTTATATCCAACAGTTAGAAGCACTCGAAAAAAGGCCAACTCCCTCGACTTCACCTCCGACCTGTCCCTACCGGTTAATCAAACTAGAAATCGCGGATTCATATCTCGACTATCGTCAGATTAAGAAGGACGACCCGCGACGCGCAGCCTACAAAATACGTGAGGTTTTCGGTTTTGACGGGGATAAGCATTCCGAGATTGTAATTAATATTGTCGGTCGCGATACAACGGAGTAATTCGCAAGCCTTCCGCCTCCAACTGAACTGTTACTAATAATAGACTTTATAAAATTAACGATTTAAATTGTGTGTATCTAAATTGATGAAATGAAAAACTGTATGCAACTAAATGCTAATAATTCAGTTTTCAGTATCGTGTAAAATCATTTACACTTTAAGCTTTTAAAATATCACCATTGCGACAAGTTTTCCAGTTTTGCAAATCATTTTTAATGTGCTCACAAGGGATCATTTTCAGTATAACCCCGACTTGAAAAAAAAACCGCAAGATCAAATTTGAATTTTTTTATGGAAAGGACTTAAGGGGGGAGGGTCAAGTAAACGGTCATTCTTTTTCATTTTTTATTGCTTAGAAAATTCATGTAACATCTGGAGAATGTGTTCCCAAAGCCGCGAGTCGAAATTCGAAGTCTAAGTGTCCCTACGGAGTCATTAAAGTGACGTGCTCTGAACGACGCCGAGCGCAGGTATACGACCGCGCGCGTGAACGATTTACCTTTCGGTCCCTTGGCCAATTAGACTTGCTGTTTTTGCTATTTTGAAACTAAATGGCACTACTGACGAGGAAAAGCAATAATTTGTGCTCGTGCAACGGCTGTTTTCGAAAAATCTAAACTGCGGCTCGAAAATTATACAAATTGCTGCTTATTTGGCCGGAGGCATGTTCAACGATGGCTATACATTCACTTTAGAAGTTATGAATGATATGCAACTGCAAATCGGTCTGCATTGCAAACAATTCGCTGACGAGTACGACAAACACCGCGTGGACAGGCAGGACCGCCGCACCCAAAGCACATCAAAAGAGGCCAGAACAACTCGAAAAGAGGAACTAGCGGCTAAAATGGATGAGTTTGCAGAGGAGGAAGGCTTATTATACGGCCCTGGCATCGTAGACTAGGCTTACATTAGCCGTAAATCCCCTTAACACAACTTTTCTCTACCGAAAACTTTAAACGCGTTTTTCTCAAAACGTAAAATTTCGCGCGCCGTGCACTGTAGCACCTACAATTTTTAACCGACCGTAACGAGGTTTGGCACATATATTCTTTAACTTATTGGCCTTTGCATGAACCTAAAGGTTCATTAAAAAATTAATAATAAACATTGTTTTTTGCCATTTGTTTATAAAGAAAAAAGTACTTTTTTTCAAAATGGTCCTGAAGTTTTAATTTTCGATGTTTTTTGTTAGGTTTAGGTTCATGCAAAGCATATGAACGCATTTTAACAAAAAAACTTTAGTTTTTTACTTTTAGTTAATTAGAGCGACCTGAGCGTTGCATGGCGCAAATCCGAGGAGCCGACTTTAAGCAGCTGCTGCGCCGTCATTTTGAACTTTTTCGACATAAAAAATTTTATAATATACCTTAAATCATGAATATTATGATGTACTTTGTTCCGATTTAATAACTCTTTCCATCTGTTTAAAAAAAATTCGGGAAGAAACTGCCGTTTACTTGACCCTCCCCCCTTAAAAAAACGAAACCTTTCATATCTCGAATATTTTTTTAGGATTTTTCAAATATGAGTAACGATTTTTTGAAACTTGCTCTTTTTCGAAGTTTGACCTCAAATAACTTCCGAACGGATAAACATATCAACCTCTGCCTTGCGGCAAAAACTTTCTTTTTTTATGCCCTTTCAAACGATGTAATACTTTATGGGGAGTTCCATTTACAATTTTTAAGTTGGGGTGCCCCCGGGGCTCCCCTTGAGGGGGGCAACCGCCCCAACATTCTTAAAATAGTAGCCCCTCGAAACGATCGAACACATGGTTTACGATTTTTCGTAATTTTAAACCGTTTCCACAATATAAGGGATGGTAACTGACTTTATGGACACCCTGTATATATAGGGTCAGGGTTTCTTTTTGCAAGTAATTTTAATAATTAATCGGTCATGATTATTGTGAATAGTGCTGAAACAATAGATTCGTTCATAAATGCCTCGATAGTGATTACTGTGATTGTACGTAATGTGTTTTTTTCGTCGAGTAATTCTCAGTTGCCGAATAATTAATCAGTAGTGAATAATAAATCGATAGATTCGTTTGTAAATCAATCAAGTGTGTGAGTAAATACGTGATACAATGTATTAAAGAAAAAGACTTATGACTCATTACTCGATGTATCACATGTACACTTGTGATGTTATTGCTATCCACGATCGTGGAGCCATTTACTTATCTTTTCTTTGCCTTTTTCACGTTACTATTCTTTGCCTTTTTCAAGCTACAGTAGTATGAAGAAATCAAATATCTTATAAGGTACGAATGTGTGAGCGCGCGCGCATACCACTGCGTGTAACAGCTGATCGCGTGATCGTCCGTGTCGGACGGTGAATTGCGTCGCCCCTACTTACCTTTCGTACTCGCCCCGTAATTCGATAACTATTTTCGCTTATAATTTGAAAACTAAGCTTCGGACAAAATATTGGTAAAGGAAAAAACAAATTGTCTTAGAATTACATCAAGAATATGTCATTTTAAGGACTGACGTTTGTTCTGAATCACCCTGTATATATTATGGGTTTTTATATTTATATATATGACAAAAGATATTATTATAGACATTTTTTATAACTATTTATTAAAAAAATATGCATTCACTATTAATAAATTCGTAATTAAAGGTAAGTTTCCTTTTTTAAAAATAAGGAACTCTCTCCTATACAATTATTTTTTGCACATACTGTATGTATGAGACATGCAAAAAGCGATCAGCGAAAGAGATTTGGAAAGGATTTCAGGAGAGAATCGCATTTAACATTTTGCAACGCCAATTCTCAAACATTTGGCAGCGTTGCCCTTTGGGTACATGAAATGATATTGATTACAGATTCATTTATCATAAGAGTAGCCGTAATTTTTACTATATTATCGACAGGATAAAGCTATATCAAAAATTACCGACAATGATGGAATTCGAGTCTAACGCCACAGATGTGAAAAATCGGAAGTTTTAGGCATGAGTTTACGTCTCGAAAAATTTCTTGCGTCCTATTTTGTTAGTTCTGAATTTTCCAGTCGAAAATATAAATTTTTGTGATGTGGGGAAGTGCAAAATGTACTAGAAACCGTGATTTAGTGATGATATAGTATTAAAGGAGAACTATTAAATAGTATAGCTCCGCTGCCAGAACCGGTTTTGACAGTTAAAAAAATGTTCTTATTTTGGAAATTATTTTATGATTTTACAGCATGCATCGGATTGATATTAGAGTTTTTAATACATTTTACAGGTTTCAAGAATACAAAAATATTTTTTTGTGAAGAAAAAGTGAAAAATGAAAATATGGGACGCAAGAATCTTAGGCCGGTATTCATAGTCGGATCTTATATTTAAGACCATCTTAAGTTCACTGTAGATGTTGTATAGATCATTTTATTAGTTACGGAGTATCTGAAGATACACTTAAGACGGTCTTAAATATAAGATCCGACTATGAATACCGGCCTTAGACCGTGTCATTTCTCGCCTTTGACGTCATAAAATCAAGATCGGCAGATTGGAGAGAGCCGGCCCTTAAATAAAATTATATAGACAAATAGAACTTGTGATATACACAATTCTAAAAGCATAACATATGTTATAGAAGTCACCCTCCTGTGTGACCTTCAAGAGGTTTTAGCCGTCGCTCGTTGTTTGTTAAAAAGTTATTAACAAAAGAAGTTTAATGATTTTGCACGAATTTTCAGCTGTCTACGCGAACCAAGAACATAATATTGACATATATTACAAAGGTCACCTTCCTGAATAACCCGCACTAGGTTTTAGTCGTCGATCGTTGTTTATGAAAAAGTTATTAACAAACGAAATTTTGCAAATATAGTAGTTATTTTGAATATTGAAAGATATAAATGACGAATATGTATATGAACGAAGGAAGGAAAGTCATTTAAAGCAGTGAATCGTTAATATATAGAATAGTTTCTTTTAATATAAGTACAAAGTATTCTTCACTTTAACCAAAAGCATAAACAGTTAAATACAAAGTATTCTCTGCTTTAACCTAACCTAACCTGGTTAGGTTATATTTTCCGAAACTGGAGCCTCGGACACATACGCTCGTTTTCAGCCCGCTTCGCGGGAGGGCGGGGGGCAGGGGCTTCGCCACCCCCCCCCCCGCCGGGATCCGTGCCGTGTACCAGGTGATCAAAATCTGTACGGTAAAATCTGTTACACTGGTTCTACGTGGGGGGGGGGTGGCGAAGCCCCTGCCCCCCGCCCTCCCGCGAAGCGGGCTGAAACCGAGCGTATGTGTCCGGGGCTCCAGTTTCGGAAAATATAACCTTTTGCTTGTCGTGGACGGCTGAAAATTCGTGCAAAATCATTAAACTTCTTTTGTTAATAACTTTTTAGTAAACAACAAGCGACGGCTAAAACCTCTTGAAGGTCACCCAGGAGGGTGACCTCTATAACATATGTCAAGGTCAAGGTCATCGGGGCAGGCTCCCCTCATCGGAATATTGACCAAAAATAAAAGTATTCCTGTGCCATTTTGCGATTTTTGCAATAATAACCGAGTTATTAACGATTAAAGTAAACGAATGAGAGCGCGGCTTGTGCATGCAGCGAGGCCGTCGATAGGAGGGCGCAGTGAGGCACGATGTAGACAGTGATGCCAGAAAGCGTGCTTTGTAGCATGCAGGGATGTGGAGTGGGAATGGTCTCACCAATCTTCGCACGCTTTCTGGCATCACTGAATGGAGAGGATGTGACGCGCCTTAGTGATACCAGAAAGTGTACGACGATTCGCGAAACTTTTCTCACTCCATCCCCACCGCATGCTACAAAACATGCTTTCTGGCATCACTGTTTCCATCGTAGAGTACCCTAAAGTAAGAATCTGGACAGAGTTCTTATCCTTCTTATTGGTGTGGACACAATATGACGAAATCAATAAGATGTCTAGAATTTACTCTTTGCGCGTAGTAATATTCAATTGGAATAGTTATAGAGTAATATTTAACTGATATTCAAATGGAAGAAGAAAGAAACAAACTTGTTTTTAATAGTTGTATTTTTATAAAGACATAACTACAATGAAATTGAACAAGAAATAAACAATAAATAATATTAACAATAAATAATATTATTTAATATTGACACGCAGAGCCATAGTTTTGCTATTGAATTTTTTGTTTTGCAACGTCCTTTTTTTACAATCAATTTTTATACGCAACATAATGTAATATATAATGTTTTTCATTATTTTATGAAATAACTTGCAGCACGTTCCTAACGAATCATAACGAATGTGAGCCATTTTTCAGTTAAGAATTTTAGTAAATTACAATTTTTATTCTTAATATAAGATAGATATCTTCTTATAATGATTTCCATTTCATAAAAGTAATTGTAGATTGTCATGTTTACAAAAAAGAATGTTTGTGATCGGAAACATCTCAAACGTACTTATTTAGAATCTTTTATATTAGCATTATATGTTGTCGATCCAGCTAAATTGATGCAAGTTTGACAAACTGTAGGCAACTTAGAAAGTTTATAAATTATATATTCAGCAAGAGAATATAATATATTTAAATAAACATTGTCCATATAAATCTGCATTTTGTCAATGTCAGTAGTTTTTATTTTATATCTTGTATTGAGAGTTTGTGAGAGAGTTTTGGGAATAGTTATCTTAGTTAGAGTTATTCGGTATTATGGAGATGATTATTATAATTTATTTAATTTAAGTAAGTTTTAAATTATTAGGGGGGGGGGAATATTCATATTATGTTTTGTGAAAACAACCCAAGTGGTAATAGCTTTCATGTATCACTTGGATTTTAATTTTTTTGAATTCTAACAATGGAAGGAATAGAAAACGTAATAGAAAAGAATAAAAGAGGTTACAGTACAAAGTGTAAAAATGTTATTGAAATTAAATAATATTTAGTTAGTGCAAAATACTTGGCGCTGCTAGACCTCGTCCGCGTCTAGCACCTCGCCTCTGCTCCTTAATACACGCACACACACCTACTAAAGCTCAAACCGCTTGTTTACAGTATAAGTTGAAATTTTTTAAATTTCTCGCATACACACTTAATACTAAAGCTGAAACCACTCCGTTACTAATACTAAACGCTGAACTGCTTATTTATATAAACCTAAATTAAACGCACGCACACTTAACACTAAACAATGAAGAGAGGGAAAGAGATTTCTCATAATATTCGGTCTAGCAGCGCCAAGTATTTTGCACTAACTAAATATTATTTAATTTCAATAACATTTTTACATTTTGTACTGTAACCTGTTTTATTTTTTTCTATTACGTTTTCTATTCCTTCCATTGTTAGAATTCAAAAAAATTAAAATCCAAGTGATAAATGAAAGCTACTACCACTTGGGTTGGAAGAGGAAGATCCTCGAGTGACAATAAAAAGATATGTATCACTTAGTTTTTATTTTTTAAAAGTAATTGTATTACAATAATTGTTCAAGACAATATATACATATATTCTCTTTGTAATTGATAAGATACTACCACTTGGGTTTTTTTAAATAGTACAATAATTAATTTTTGAGATAATACATTCTCTCTGCACTTGGCGCAATTTGAAGATTTCATACATTTTTATGAAAAATACTATAATAATATTTAAAGAGAATTAAAACAACGCTTGGATTGGAATAGGATCCTTGTATGATATACTACCATTTGGGTTTTTTCAAGGCATGAACCACGCGTACGTATACTTAACGGTTTTTTTACCTTTTTTAAAAAGGTAATTTTGTACTGATATCATATATTTTGTAGTGTTAACTTATAATAATAAAATGGAAGCAAATTTCGTTTAGAGTATCAGTGCTAATCATAATTTAAAATTACGTCCTCCATTTTGATTCTGCCAGTTTGAATTTTGTGTTTTTGACTTCAAATTCGTAATCAGCGACCTCAAAAACTCCCGAGAAACAAGTTTCAAGCCAATCCGTTTAATTTTTAAAATTTCGTCCGCCGTATTGATTCCGCCATTTTGAATTTTGTATTTTTGACTTCAAATTCGTAATCAGCGACCTCAAAAACTCCCGAGTAACAAGTTTCAAGCCAATCGTTTGATTTTTTAAATTTCGTCCGCCGTATTGATTCCGCCATTTTGAATTTTGCATTTTTGACTTCGAATTCGTAATCAGCGACCTTAAAAACTTCCGAGTAACAAGTTTCAAGCCAATCCGTTTGATTTTTAAAACTTCGTCCACCGTATTGATTCCGCATTTTGACTAGACACTAGTTTTGACCACGCAGGCACGTCACTTATTTACTTACTCATTCAATCACTTGCTCGCTCACTCTTTCGCTGGCTCTTTCACTCTCTCGTTCGCTCACTTAATCTATAACCATAAACTACAAAGTATCTAGATATATCGCTAGCGCTCTCTCGCGGGGAAAAGTTCAACTGTACAAGACGATGACGACCATGACGTTTCTTAAATGTAAATTTTCCAAATCGGACTTTGCGTCGTAATATCTCCGCTCGTAGGGCACGTAGAGAAAAAATAAAAATACTTTTCTTATGCAAATCATACTCAAGCTATCGATTGAGCCTACTTAGAGCTCGATCAATTCAGCCGTTATTAACCAGTTCAGTGGTAATGACTCATATATGGACGAAAAAAAGAAGTGCCACGAGTGGTAATGACTCATATATGGGCACCTTGAATAACTCTGCCAATTTTGAACGGATTTGCATGAAACTTGCTATACTTAGGTTTTTTGGGTCGCTGAATATAAATCCGGAGTCAAAATTGAGAAATTCAAAATGGCGGACCCAATATGGCGGCTTCTAGTGACTAACGGTATTTCATTATAGATAATCTTATCTCCGTTATTAGCTGGTGAAATATTATCACGACCTCAGAGTGCGCCACAGGGAGGCTACGGTAGGATTTTACACTCCATGTTTTTTTTATATATTTTTTATTTTTGTTTTTTTTAAATTTTTTAAAAAACGTTTGAAATACAGTTTGAATGTCTTGAACCAATCCGTTATCTGCAACCAAAGGAGCATACCGAGTGATATATTTCCATTATGGAATTACAAAGTTAGCCACCTGAAGCCGCCATGTTGGATCCGCCATTTTGAATTTCTCAATTTTGACTCCGGATTCATATTCAGTGACCCAAAAACCCCTTATAGGTAAGCTTTCATGTAAAATATGTAATTATTCGCTCTTACCACTTTTGGCACAAAACGTTGACTTCGAGTCCACCACTGACCTGGTTAAGATCTGATAATCTCGGGTACTCGCAGCTCACCGACTCGCGTAAGATAGTCACGGTGCGGTCTCGCGCTGCGCGTATACTTGGCGCGAGACACTACCGTGTCTCTTGATATTATGTTATATTGTATCGTTTTGTTTTGTATTGTTCGGATCGGAGGTCCATCCGAAGCCGAAAGGCATAAGGAGTAAATAAATAATAATAATATTTACAATCAGACAATTCGTAAGCGTTATCAGAGTCTATTGTTTTTATTTTAAAGAAATTTAAAACTTCTATCGTTAGAGTGATATAAAACATACGATTATCTGAAATTATATTACATTTTAGAAAGAATTAACACGTATATACATAAAATTAATTTGTTATTTACCTATATGATCTAAGATTAACCAATCTCCTGCTTCATTTTGTAATACATTTTCATTTTCTTTAACAAGAATGTGACTATTTTTAATTAAAGTAAACTTTTCCATAATTAATTGTAATTATTAAAAATATAAACTCGTATATTCACAATCAGTCGATTCGTATGCAGCGAATTAAGGTTAATATGCTTTTTATGTCTATCTAGCTTATAGTACCCAATGCGCATGCGTACTGCGTCGAACGATTTTTAAGTCTAGGCTAGTGTGACTTGAACGACGCTCTACAGACACTCCAATTGGTTTTCGAATGGATCAACGAGTGGCGCTCTAGAGTTTTCGAACAGTGATTCGAGTGATAATCAAACTAGAGTGATGTTATCGAACGCAGCCCCGCAGTATCACACATCACACTAGAGTCTTTAGTCTTTTCTATATTTACGACGCCATGGTATGTCCAACTAACCAAGTCTGTCCAGACTCTTACTTTAGGGTCTCTACGTCCATCGCACCTCATTGCGCCCTCCTACTGATGCGATGGCCTCGCTATGAGCCGCGCTCTCATTCGTTTACTGTAATCATTAATAACTCGGTTATTATTGCGAAAATTGCAAAATGGCACAGGACTTTTTTATTTAGCCCAAACTAAGCCCAAACTATGCGTCATTAATCGGTTGCACGAGAATTATTGAACATTCTGTATATATGTATATATCTTTACGTAAATTCGTTTGTTCTTTTTAGGCGCGACACTATTTGACACAGGAACAAATTGATAAATATATAAAACCGTCCTTATACTATCTTCAAGGATTACAATTTTCTTCTGGGAATTTTCCTTCTTCGATAAGAAATCAGTCTGATAGATTAGTGCAATGGTGTCATGGAGCACCTGGAATGTCTGGATTGTTTTGTTTAGCTTATAAGGTTATATAAATTTCATATAGCACTTACTAAAAGTAATAAACTTATTCACGTAATCTGACATATTTTTATTATTATAATTAGGTATTTAGAGATGACGCATTTCTGAAAACTGCAATACAATGTGGAGAAGTAACATGGGAAAGAGGATTATTAAGAAAAGGATATAGTATTTGTCATGGTGTTGCTGGAAATGGTTACACTTTTATACGTTTATTTCAACAAACAAAGGTTTGACTAATTTCTTTAATTGATATTGATCCTTCCGACATATATTATCTCTCACTATATTAGATCATTAAGGGGTAACGCTACTCTAGCGCCCGGAAAAACAGCCTAATTTTTTATGGGAATATAATGAATGGAATACAAAATCCGTTTAAAGGCCTTTATTGTACATACTTTGAAGTGTATTTACAAATTTTTATTGAACAAAAAGTTTTTTTACCTAAAAATGAAACTTTTTGTTCGCTCTGACGCCGCCATTTTGTAAAAAAATTCAATAAAACTTTGTAAATACACTTCAAAGTATGTACAATAAAGGCCTTTAAGGGGACATATACATATCTCGGCCTCGAAAATGAGCATTCTTTGTGATTTTTCTCTACTAAAATAAGAAAGATAGGATGTTCGGTCTTTTTGGAGGTTAAAGTATGAACCTTTTACTATGTTAAAATATTTTTGTTTATTTATTGTTTACAGTATACAGCCGCGCCTGCGCAATCGCTATCATGATATTTGATTCGTATTCAGCGACCTAAAAACCCTTAAGGTTAAACAAATTGTCAATGACCTAAGTCACAAAAACTGTTACGTCGTAATAACGTGTTGAAAAATCCTCCTTTTCGGATCAATGCATTTAAGCAATTTACTCTGAGACGGAGAGCAGGTTGCAGCAAGATGTCCGTTAAATTATGAATTTTGAACGGGTGAAGAATAGGATACGAACTCGGAATCTTGATTTCTTTTCTGTCTAGACCGTGCAACTCCCGAAACCAGTAAACTACGCGTCGCGGATCACCTTTACGAATTGTATGGAAGTCAGGATATTTATTTTCACTGGTTAGTTCCCGGAGAATTTGTTTGTAATTTCGTTAACTTCGAATTGAGTGAAGAAATCAGATCCAATTATTCCATCTTGTGAAATAGGAAAATCATCTTCGACAATATGGAAATCGACTAGACGTCCTAAGATGTCTAGCCATGTGCCAGCCCTAAGGTGGTCACACGATGCGTTGTAATTCCGCTTACAAGGAGATGGCAAGAACTGCGGAATACAAAATGAAATGAGACATAGTTCATTAGAAAGAGGAGATTGGAGTACATTAACACTAGAACTACTGACGATTTACATGTACCTATTTCTATCGGAGAGGTCAAAATGACTTGGTCTTGAAAAGAACAACTTAGTTAAAAAAAGTGCATTTGTATATACTTTTTGTTGTACTTAACAAACATAAAAAATAAGATATAATAAAAATGACTAATCAGTATAACAAAATACCAGACAAGTCATTTTGACCCTCTTGGTAAATCTAGTGTTAAAAGTATAAAGCGGTTAGAGAAAATGGACCTTAGTTTACGAGAAATTTGCATTCAAAGTTTATAATTCGACTACCTATACTTTAAGTACTAAAGCTGTGAGTTCAAAAGCGTGAAGCGCCGTGGTTGAGAAGCCTGAGGCGCTAGCATACGCATTTTTGCGTCCGCGGTTCGAATCCCCGTGATGCTCAACTTTTTTTTCGTACTAAATTATATTTTATAATTTATTACGTCGTGTAATATGAAAAGTCGGATTTTTTATCAATCGCAAGTTGGTCACACTGAGAGTATCTATTAAGCAGGTGTGTACTCTTCCACTCTAACCTCACTTTTATATCTTTCTTGGTAATCTACCACTATTGTTTTCTAAATATTCGGATTACTGTAATTTCTACAGAAAAGTTTTGTCATGGTGCCCGTCGAGCAATTAAGAACAATTTTTTTGTACGAGTTTAAACTGGGCCACAGTGCGGTTGTTGCTGCTCGTAATATCAACTTTGCGTTCGGAGATAATACGGCCAATGAACGGACAATACAGAGATGATTCGAAAAATTTCGTTACGGAAAAATTAAATGAAAATTTAAAGAATCAGCCTCGCGGAAAACCACCAATCCTTGTGGATAATGACCGCCTTCGAACATTAGTAGAGGATGATCCCTCTAAAACTTTGTCGACCTTCACAGAAGAGCTTGTAGTATGTCCCAAAACCATCAGCAATCATTTCAAACAAATCGGTAAAGTCAAAAAACTCGATAAGTGGGTTCCTCATGAGTTGAACGGAGCACAGAAGCAGCACAGATTTGAAGTTGTCAGCTCTTTATCTTTAAGGAACATAAGAACACCATTTTTTAGGAGAATCGTAACCTGCGATGAAAAGTGGATTATGTACGACAATAGAAAGAGATCAGGGCAGTGGGTTGACCGCGATGAACATCCAAAACATAGACCAAAACCAGCATTGCATAGTCAAAAAGTTATGTTGACGGTGTGGTGGACAGCAAAAGGCGTCGTTCATTTTTCGTTTCTTAAACCTGGGCAGACAATTAATGCCAAGTCATATTGCCACGAAATTGAAGAAATGCACCGAAAACTCACCACCATGGATCTTACATTAATCAATAGACATGGACCGATCTTCCTACACGATAATGCAAGACCGCATATCGCTCAGGTGACCTTGCAGAAGTTGAATGATTTGGGATATGAAGTTTTGCCGCATCCTCCATATTCCCCAGATATTTCGCCAACAGATTACCACTTGTTTCGCAGTTTGGAGCATTATATACGAAATAAAACATTTCACAGTATAAATGAGATCGACAGGACCTTTACAAACTTTGTATCCTCCAAAGACCAAGCCTTCTTTGAGAAAGGTATTTTTTTATTAGAATCGCGTTGGCAAAAGGTCATTCAGTCAGCTGGTGCCTATTTTGATGAATAAAATATTTTTTCTGAATCCGTCACACGATTTTTATTTCTCCTTAAAAAATCCGACATTTCATATTACACGACCTAATAATTAATTTTTCTTAGTCTTTTAAACAAAAATATTATGCAATATTTAATATACCGTGCAGTATATAATAATATTATAAATAATAATAATAAGATTTTCAAATTCTTTCAATTGTTACGTCCAGAGCTCCGCGAGCCCGAAGGAAGGGCTCAACAGAACACCTCCTGAACTTTGTTGCACTTAGGCCCCAAAGCACGAGTCGACCTAACCAATGAAATTCGGCTGTAGGGTCAACGACCTGGGATCGATCTTACCCTTGGCTCGAAAAGTCTGCCCGATGATCCCTTTTTAGGTCAGGAAACTGAATCCCTTTTATGGGATAGGACCCATATGATCTGCTGTGGAAAGGAGGTGAATAGAAAGTTGTTGAATAAAAAAAGGTTTTGTTTTAAAAGAAATTTAATGCATTATATATCCTGGTAATAGTTGGTTACCATATATGATATAAACAATTTAATATCGAAAGGTGCATTACAAAAGCATTATTAAAACTGAATTACAACTATGTTAAATGATCTAAGATTTAAAGTACTTATTTTACAAATTGTTATAAAAACTGTATTACGAATCCTATTCTATTTTGTTGTCCGGGTCGCGGAAGAAACGCATTACAATTGAATTTAATTGCTTTGGATGGATTTTTTAAATTCTATTTCTATTCGTACTGGAGTAGAAATCGCCTAATGAAGGCGGCGGGGATTAGGACGGGATATTGTCCCGTTGGATGTTATTATGAGAACTACTGTGGTAGGACCTGCGAATCTGACGGCGGCCCTGAGTTGCGGGACGTCAATGAAATCAGTCCCAAGGAGGAGGGCGTAAGGGGGAAGGGGCGCGGTATATGTAGGGAACAGGGTTAGGAACGTTTCACCTACAAATTGGAAGGAATGACGGGAAAAATCTCTCAGATAGTCTTCAGAGGGAAAAGGTTCACCGAAACTCTCCGTGATTCCCTGTACTGGAGGTATCGGAGAAGGAATAGGGGTATCCGGATATTCTTCTGCATCCGCTGTATGAATTGGAGAATACCAGTGAAGAAGCCATGAGAGAGGAAGAGGGGGATAACCGAGGAGAAGTAGGTGGTGAAACACGGATGAAAGAAACGGAACAGGACGGAGACATAGAGCGGGACCTGGGAAGTATTGGAGAAGGGGAGTTAGTATAGGGGATGTAGCAAGACGACGAACAATTTTTGAACGGAGAAATGGGAGGAGAAGAAGACCTAGGAGATTGAAGAGAAGGCGAAGAAAGAGGAGATGAGGAAGAAAGAGACGAAGAGGATGAAGAGGATGAGGAAGAAGACGATGAGGAAGAAGAGCATGAAGAGGGACAGACCAAGGGTGATGAAGGCCGGGAAGGAGAGTCTATGATTAGGACAGAGGAAGCAGAAGATGACGACGATAAATTGATGGTCCGGATAGAAGATGGCGACGATGATACCCAAAGGGGGGACCGCGAGGTGACTTTGGCAGCGTTATTTCTTTTTCGGGGCGGTTCGTTCCTCGATCCTCGCTTAACTGTCGTACGATTGATTCCAACCGAATCAGGAGTGATACTGCGCGTTCTTTTGACGGATGCCACTTGAAAGGGACAAACCGAGTCAGTTGGAAGGAGTAACCGATGAATAAATATCCGGCGGTAGAGAGAAAAGGAAGAAGAGATAGAAAAAAAGTAAGAATGAGAGCGTTACGTCCAAGAGACTCCACGGTTCCTTGCTCTCAAAGGAAATAATACAATCTAGAGGAAAAAATTAATAGTTTAACGAACCACTTCCCACGCTGCGATAAGTTCGACCGCGCGGGTACAGGGGCTATATGGTCTCAGTAAAACATGTCTCAAAGTGATGGACAAAAACTCTTCCACAAAAAAATTAAGAGCCTTGGCGCCTGTGCCCAGCCGAAGCACTCAATAGACAAAATATATCTGGGGTATACAGATAAAATCAATTAACGGAGATCGCTCCAGATCTGGGAAAAGTTGGGGCGACACTTGAAAGGTATCACCCGTTGACAATAAAATAACTCACCGATCTCTAATACCAAGAATTCGGACACACATGGCCACCAGCGAACCAGATACTCAATATAAATAAATCCAGACTAACGAAACGAACGTCTGGATTGTTATATTTAGGGGTCAAAGGGTGGATCATCACAGGTACCGCACATCAATTCCCGAAAACGATTATCATAAAGCTATCCGCCAATACCGTGATAATTACTAAAGCGACAACGACGCTGATTCATGAAAAACAATTCCCAGAATTAGAATAACTCCTCCCTAAGCCCTTCCAGCACTATATAAAGAGAACGATCTGCCCAAAGGTGCCATTCATAATCCAGCATTCGGCATATCACGTACAAAAGTTTCGTTTCCATCCTCGGAACGCCGCGGTAGATTTTCTGAAGCAGTTGAAAGGTAGAATCAGTGCTAGACACTGCTCCGAAGAACCTCTGGACGGTTTGGTTCCCTGATCTGAGGCAAGGAATGTTGAATGTTAGTTGGCAACAACGATATTGTACGTTATATATTATGTTGGTAGAACGGCCGCGTGTATTTTTTGTTTTATAGCGCGATACTGTTGGCGACGAGGTTCGCGCCTTACCGTCTTATTGTAACGTGAGAGACAAAAGTTTTATAAGAACAAGTTTGTATTCAGTTAAGAAGTATAGTTTATTTTGTCAAATAAAGATTGCTATTGTTAAGCATATATAAAGAGTCTATTAGATCCGTTGCTGCATTGGGTAAAAACTATAACGTTGCCGAACCAAAAAAAATAACGAAAAGGTTAACAAGGAAACCAAGATCATCATCTGAAAATTGCTCAGCCTCGAAGAAAGTAAGCGAAACCTGCACTCTGATTTTACTTTCCTCCCCCCCCCTTTTTCGCACCTTCACCTACTCATACCTTCATTTTTATATTATCGTTGAACGAAGATTCTATTCCGTTTTCCCATTTTCAAGTGACTCATGTAAAACGCAGAAGCAGAAGCACGACTACCCCGCCAGAATCATTTTCAACTGACCAAAGGGCAGCCTCCCCTGAACCAGCACCGATTGAACGGCCGCGGAAACGCAACAACCGCGTTAAAACCCTACCGCGGTCCTCCTGTCGCGACTTCACTGAGCGCTCAACTCGCCTAACAATAGACACACCTTCTTGTCCTTCGTTTTCTTTCATTCCTCCATTTTCACCAATATCCCACGGATCCTCCATTTCACCTTCCTCTTCTATATACGCTGAACCACTTTCTTCTCCCAGGAACTCCCCTTTATCCCTCCGAGAACTATCCCCTCGCTGGTATTCACCCATCCCCTCCCCGGAGCTCGAACAGTATTTACTTCCATCGGATTTCAAGGATCGTCCGAACCCTCCCCCTGCATCACCAGTTCACTCACCCTCTAAGATCCATGATCAATCCTTTCCCTCCCTTGCTCAGATCAGAGAATTTTATGAGCGTGGTCTGGAGATCTTGAGGGAATATACCCTCGATTTCTTCCCCACATGCGCTTTACCCCTTCCACCCTCCACCTTCCTTATAGGATCTGATCCTGTCGACATTACCAGATTAAGGGAGGCATTGAGCACCGCAGTTCCTAACACCGTTGTTCCTCTTATAACCAGAAATAGACAACATCCTGTCCTGATCCCGGCCTCTTTTATCCAATCATTATTATTCACCACCATCCCCGCAACACACATAGTTTTATTTTAGTTTAATGATCTTGATTTTATTTTTAACAAGAGAAAAGCCTGTCTACGCCAGGTAGTCCCTGGACCGAAATTAAAGATTTCAAGAATTTTCTCATTACCTAGGGGTGAACCCCTATCACCATGCGAAATTTGGTGTTTCTAGCATGTCGGAAAGTACCCGATCAATTCAACGACAGACAGAATAGGGATTTTATATGTATAGATAGATTCCGAATTATTTAATTTGTATTTTATCCGTATTTTTGTGTATAGAAAAAATCAAACTTGTAATTTGTAATCTGAACTGACTTAAAAATGAAAATATAATGTGTTAATTCCTTTGAAAAAAGGGGAGTAATTTCATTAGAATTGACCTCAATTCACCTTTCCCTTTTCCAACGATTCGTACGGGTTCTATCCCTGTTAAAAGGGATTCAGTTCCCTTACCAAAAAGGGACCGACGAGCGGACTGTTTCGACTGTTCGGGTAAAATCGACCTTAGGCCGTTGACCCTAAAACATCGAAGCGTATCGGTCAGCTCGACTTGAGTTTCTGCGGCTGAGTGCTTCGAGAGCCGTCTGGTTGCGCCCTTCCTTCGAGCTCACAGAGCTCTGGATGTAACAAGAGTGAAAGTCGGTGAAGATGAAAAACAAGAGTGAGAAGGGAAGAAAAAAGAAGAGTTATCTGAAAGTGCGCTTACTTGTATTCGGCTCGGGATTTCCCCAAAACGATCGGTTAATAGATGATGTCCCGGAACAGGCCAAGGGCCCAGAGACTGTGCGAGGTGTTGTGCTGACAGAAATTTGACTCTTTGAACGGGACTGTCGCACTAGATGAATGATGTCTCCAGGGAGCTTGTCGTCTTTTTATATGAGAGGAATGGTGTAGGAGAAGGGTATTCCTTTTCCGGGAATTATTTTTCGGTAACAACTGGACATCCCTTATGGTAATTAAGCCGGTATCGACAGATGAGTCTATGAGGTGCTAATCCTTTGTTAGATCCATTGTTCCGACACTGAGGATACCGAGGCATCCATTTGCTTAAGCCGGATGTTCTTCTAGCCGAAAGCCTCGTGCCCGGCCGGACGCATGTACCAGAACTCGCGGCTCTTGTGAGAGTATTCGCCATAGGGATTAGCTATATCATTTTTTCTTCTAGGAAGAGGGATAATCTCACTGCGACCGCGAGACTTCTGGCCACACGCGGCCTAATTTATTTCAACGCGGGACTTTGTCCGTTAGATTATTTTAAAACACTCATTAATTCCTTTGGAAGCGAGGAACCGTGGAGTCTGCTGAACAAAACAATGCTTAATTATTTATTGTAAAATTCGGAGATTTCTGTACAATGTTGTGGATGAAAATCAATGTAGAAACATTTGAAACACAAACAGGCACAAGTAAAAGAGACCCTGCTTTTGTATCTTTTGTTCAAGAAATTCTAGAATGCGCATGCGGGTTAAACAGGTCACGAAAAAGCCATTACAATCTAGCCCCAACCGTTTTCTCATAGTTAGTTCTCTTACGAACATAGATCTGTAAATAAGTCTCTGTATATTCTGTGCGTGTCAGAAATTAGTTTTATACAAATGGAACAATCAAGTGTAATCCCATCATTAATGGAATATATCCAATCATTGGCAAAATATGATATATCAAAAGAAGATTTAACTGATAGTGTCGCATATTTTCGAGGTAAATATTTTGTTATTGTTACAAAGTAATGTATAATGTAGTAATGTTAAATCTTTTGTCCAGAAATATTATTACACAGTTTGACTTGATTTATGCTGATCCACCCAAAAAATTTACTACATTAGTAAAAGAAGTTGGTGGAAAATTATTGGAAAACTTTATTAAAATAATGGGAAATTAAATATTGCATAGTATTTTTGTTTAAAAGAATAAGAAAAATTAATTAAATTATAAAATATAATTTATTACGAAAAAAAAGTTGAGCAGCACGGGAATTCGAACCGCGGACGCAGAAATGTGTGCGCTAGTGCCTTAGGGCTTCTCAGCCACGACGCTTCACGCTTTTGAACTCACAGCTTTAGTACTTAAACTTAAAGTATAGGTAGTCGAATTACAAACTTTGAAAGCAACTTTCTCGTAAACTAAGGCCCATTCACTCTAACCGCTTTACACTTTTAATGTACTCAATCTCCTCTTTCTAATGAACTATGTCTCATTTCATTTTGCATTTCACAGTTCTTGCCATTTCCTTGATAGTTGTAAAATATCATTCCCGCTCACAAGGGTATTGGAATTTAAAGCGCTTCGTTTTATTATATTAGCGCCTGATCCACTGTCTACTGAAAATATCAATGAGGTAGTAAAATTATTACTGTCCAATTTGATAGCGGATACGTCTTCCGCTGTTACGTCCCGGCCGGTCGCGGCTGCAGACCCTGAAGCAATGCTCAGACGACTGGCACGGGGCTAGATCGCTGTTTCGGGTGATGCGAATCCGAGGATTCTCTCCGGGGATACTCGCGATCAGAATAATTTCGCTGGAAACGCAGAGTTAATTACTTAATTGTCATCGGAGGCGAGTGGGAGCGTTCTTATAGAGTCACTCCGTAAGTGAATCACGGTCGGATCTGAGAGATCAAGAATATCTTCGCCAGTTGATTCTAATAAATCGAGTAACTCTAAATACCCATCTGTGAAAGACTCACAGCTATAAAATGATGAATGTACGGTAAGGTTAATTCCGCAGCTTTGGTATGTGGGGATGTGCCGTCTAAATCCTACAATCAGATCGTGCTTCGATAGGTGTTCGTACGATTGTTTTTCCGAAGAAGGGACTGCGTTATTAAAACAATTCGTATAGAACAGGATACGACTTGCAGGCTGCAAATATGCTGTGTACTTCATGCATGTAACCGGGGTGGATCGCCGTTGATAGTCGAGTTTGAGGTTCGTGCAGCGAGAATGGTTGAACGTTCGTATTATTCCACGACAGATTACAAGATTTCTCCTGCAATGACTGTTTAATATACAAAGCGATTTCCACCCTGCTGGTTGGGATTCAAAGGGACTATCCGAACATGACTCGAAGAAGATATAATAATAATTTTCCACCAAGGTAGTTGTCGTGTATGTGGGTACACTTATAACTTCGTGGGTTCACTTTATACGAATATTTTATTACTTTATGAAATACGACAAAACGAGTATTTTACACCGTTGGTTAACAACAAATTTCTGAGAGCGAAGAACAATGTATTACTACGCGAATAGGTTTGCGCCTAGACGTGCGATACGAGCGCTCCTGCGATTAACTAATGAAGATGAATACATTAATCGATGTCGATAATGTAGATCACATATGTAACATTTCCTCCCCCACTACACTGATGTGTTACATTACAAGTCTTTGGGGTAGACGTCTGATTCGAGTTGACCTTCTCGGTACGAACGCTGGCGAAGGTGATTGAGATCGTGAAATCGGACTACCTAACGGCGATGATGATCCCGATGAGATCGTAACGAATGATTCATCGGAAGACGTATTGTCTTGAGTTTGTCTCTGTTTAAAAAAGCTATTTTTAGCGATATTTACGCGTCGTTGACAACCAGCGAACGGCGTCGACGTGGCTCTCAGATATATTAATTTATATCAATGGACAGAGAGGTGCATAGCAACTATGCACTCGTTGTTTCTGTTTACGTTGCTGTGTCTTCTTCTCACTCGAGTTTTACTACGATTGCAATCAACACGTACGACTTTCTGTGATCCGATCTCAAACCGTATTTTCTCATAACAAATCGCGAGTAACTCTCTCTGAGACCGGCTAAATAAAACGGAGTACTCTGGACTCTTCTGATAATTTGAGTATTCGCTCAAAAGAATTACCAAGGCTGCTGGAAAGAACGCTTTCGTCCTGGGATCTTCAGTTACTCTCGGTCTGCCAGGCTCTGGTGACAAATCTCGCCGGCAGATAGATCCCACGGACATTCCAGCAGCATTTCTCTATTATAAAAGTCGAATCAACGCTATTCAGGTCGGTAAAATCTCTTTTTCATTACTCTGCTAACCTTCAAGAAGAATTCACTCTCTATCTCGATAAATTTAATAGCTCGTATGTACCGTAATCGCTATTTTCATAAATTTTGCTCGCCGTTTACACTGATTACAATAACTGTCAATATTCAATGTGTTTTTTTCCAATCCATAATATTATGAGTTAATTAATCTATGATTTATTAAAACCTCGATATAAATCACCGTTTGTTAATACTCAACAGTAACTGTGTTGCCATCCTGTTTTTAATATTAACTGTGTTGCCATCCTGTTTTTAATATTAACTGTGTTGCCATCCTGTTTTTAATATTAACTGTGTTGCTACTTTTTTAAAATATTAATATTATTTGTTCTTTGTATTTTCCGCAAATCAATATATCTTTTAATTTAATATTGTAACTGAAACTAGCTAAGTCGTAATTCATCTATATTTAATTTACTGTTTTGTATTTAATGAATTATTTCACTGTATAATATTTATATGATTATGTCTATCAAATGTATTTTGCGTTAAAACCCTCAAGTTCGTAATTTGTATGTTCTGTTCTATATCTTACTGCGTTTTATCAAATGCGTTATACATTGTTCATATCCGAATTGATTTCTCTGTGCTAATTTTCGAACGTATTAAACAGTCTCGATGCAACTGAAGATGTATTATCATCGTAAAAGTGTATTCTGCGAGGATTATTATTCTTATTACGATCTGATACATGATTTCGCGATTGTTCGTTCTCACTAAGCCTTCTGATTCGCATTTGATCGACATGACGCTTAAAACGTTTTCCTCGATAATCGATTTCGTAATGTAAAGTACCTAATCGTGTAATGACTCTTCCTGGTAGCCATTTATCCGAACGAGGATTGCCTGACAAGAAATATACTAATTGCTTCGGCTGGAATTCACGAAATATAGCCTGTACTGGTACTTGCTGTTTTCGAGTAACCTTGGTACTGGTATCTTCGGGCTTTACGAGGTCTAATGTAGTACGTATTGCGCGTCCTAGAAATAATTGTGCTGGCGACTGTCCTGTTGTCGCATGAGGTGCTTTACGATACTGCCGTAAAAATTTTTGCAGATTGTGATGTAATGATCCTGGCGTAGTTGACATGCTTTTTAAAACATCTTTTACAGTTTGTACGTAACGCTCTGCTTGTCTATTGGTTGAGGGATGGTACGGTGCTATTCGCTTGTAATATTCGACACCATGTTCCTTGAGAAATTCTGCAAATTCCGATGATGTGAATTGTGTACCATTATCTGTAACGATAGTCACTGGAGTTCCATATGTTGCAAATAATTCATCGAGTAAAGCTATCGTTGCTTGTGCTGTTGTGGAACTTGTAACTTTCATCTCTACCCACTTGCTATAGGCGTCTACGATAATTAATAACATTTTCCAGCGATTGGTCCTGCATAATCAATGTGAATCCTTTCCCATGGACTCTTCGGGTATTCCCAGTGGTGATTACGTGCTTTCGAGGGTTCATGAGCGTATCTTGCACACTCTGTACACGTTTTAGCTACTTGCTCGATGTCTGCATCGATGCCTGGCCAATAAATGAAAGATCTTGCCATTCCTTTCATCTTGACAATATCCAAATGCGCGGTGTGTAATTCATCAAAATTGCTTTCCTGTAGACCGGTGGGATGACAACACGATGCTCAAATACTAGACAGCCACTTCCTATGCCATAGTTAGCTTCAGGCGCTTTATATCCAAGACGATGAAGATCGTGTCCTGTTTCAAGTTAATAGACAGGAATGTTGGGATTATATGTATGTTAATGATTGGTATATGTAATCGGAAATATTTATAATATTTTCAATATTCTTTGATGTATTACTAAACTTTTCAGCATAGTGCTACTTTCCGATTAGTCATAACCGGTCATAACATGTCATATAAAAAAAAACAAAGTATGAGTATGTTCTATATGTTCCATACTATAACGTAGATATGCCCACTTTTGCTCCTTTTTATATCCACTCAAGAAAATGCATATCGTGATAGTGCGCGCGCACATAAGTTTCTCCATGAGTTCTGTATTTCAGACACTAGACAGAGCGTGCATTCTCATGTTCACTGCTAGTATTGAAAATCTATAGTAGTAGTTTACATTATGTACATTATAGATTTTTAATACTGATAGTGAGAATATGGGAACGTAGTCAGAAAAGCCATATTAACTCTTCCTTGCCGAACCGATTTTCGGTTATTTTCCGTTCACGCCGCGTGGATCGTATATACGTCCCACGTTGTCGAGATTAATAAAAAGGAGTATCTCAAAATAAAGGATACTGTAATTTCCACGTGGTAGATCTTGGAAATTACAATTTTTATGCTAATTGCAGTCATTATAATCTAAAAATTAATAAATTCTTTTGTTACGTCCAGAGCTCCGTGAACTCGAGGAAGGGCGCAACCAGACGCCTCTTGAGGTTCTTTGGCACACAGCTGCAGAATCTCGGGTTCGAGCTGACCGATACGCTTCGATTTTTGGGTCAACGACCAAGGTCGCTCTACCCTAATAGTCGAAACAGTCAACTCGACGGTCCTTTTTAGGTAAGGGAAATGAATCCCTATTACCAAGGATAGGACCTGTACGAACTGTCGAGATAAAGAGTGAAGCGAGGGTAGTTAAATGAATATAATTTTGTTTTACCTTCTACCAATTAACATTTTTATATTTTGTCAGATAGTTACATTAATAATTCCTAACGATACAAATAACTATAATTTTGAATATTTTGAAGTTATCAAATACATATTATTAATCGGTATAAATTTTGATTAATTCTAAATGAAAACTAAAATTTTGGTAAATTTAAAATGGTATTGATGCATGTACAAAACGTTATAATTTTAAATTACATTATTATACCTAAATTTCGGAATTAAAATTATACAAAAATTCTCTAATGTAAGACGCGGGGATCAATATAGGATGAACGTGGTGGCGGGTTATGAAAGGTACAAATGTGTTGGGACCTGCGTCCCTGAGAGCAGGTATATTTATAGATCCTGGTCCGCAGGTTACAGTATTAGGTGGAAGTGGAAGAGAGTAAGTGGGGAAGAAATCCAGGAAGTACTCGAATAACAGGTGGAAAGCGCCCTGAGAGAATTCCCTTAATGCTGAAACGGTCGGGATGGGTAGCCCGGAAAACTCGGGGTTCTCAGGGACTGGAGGTGGTGGGGGAAAATATGATTCGGTACTCAGTTCGGGAATTGGGGAAGGGATAGCCGAGTTCAGGATCTGCTCCAGCTCTGGAGAGGGGATGGGTGAATACCACCGCGGCGACAATTCAGGGAGGGAAAGAGGGGAATAGCTGGGAGAAGAGGGTGGATTCGCGTTTGTTGAAGTAGGAGACGGAATATCTATTGAAAGGGGTGCTAGCCGCTTAGTTGTATCGCAAGGTTTTCCCAGTTCTTCGATTGTTGCCGGTTCGGGGAAGGGTGCCCCTTGGTCGAATGTCACTAATTCTGCCGGCGAGGAATTACTCAATTCTGCCGGGAAACTACTCCGTCCGCGATTAATATTGGCCATTTTCTTTCGTTCTGCTCTTCGGATGCAGTTGGTCTTCAATAGGTTAGATGAGGGAGCCAACCGGACCAGAGAGTCTTCGGGTGGAGTCTATCACTGACTCTATTTCTTTTACTCGACGTCCCGATCACGGGAGCGAAACAGTAACGTAATGCAGATTGCAGGCTGACCAAAGATTAAAAGAGGTTCTCTGACCAAATTGTTCCCTTTATATAGGGCTAAAAGAGTGTAGGTGGGGATTATTCTTTTCCCAGAAAAGAAAACAATAAAAAAAATTTGTTTCTAATGGAGCGTTTGTTGCTTCTGAATTGCAATGGTATCTGATGGATTTATGATTTTGTTCTCAAGAATTAAAGTGCGGCACTTGTGAAGACCCCTCCGTTAACCATACATAAGACAATCCACGTTTACGCTTCCCTTAGTTTAAATCTATTTATATCGCGTATCTGGTTCACAACTGCCCATGTATAGCAGAACTTCTCAGTATTTAAATTCGGTGGATTACTTTATTGCCGTCAGCGGGTCACGATTCCTAAGTGCCGCTCCGCTTTTCCAGATCTGGAGCGGTCTTCGCTAAGTAATTTTAACTATTAACTCCGGTTGTTTTTTGCCTATCGAATGTTTCGGACGAGCGCAGGCGGGGTTTGAAAAAATTGTGAGCCTTATGGTTCGCATATCGCTTCGTGACGCTTGTTAACAATAAGACCACTTGGCCCCTGCGTTCGTCCGGTCGTTCTTTCCGCTGGTGGGGATTAGTTCTTACTTGTTACTTTTCTCTATTTCTAAATTTAATATTTTCCCTATGGAAGCGAGGAACCGTGGAGTCTCCTGGACGTAACACTTTATTTCGTAACTAGCTGGCGCTTGTTCCTCGCGCGCTTTGCGCGCTCGGTATATTTGGAAAATATAAAGCATAAAGAACGTATTTTTTTGCGACGCGCACATTTTTAGAAGTTGCAAGACGATTGCACATAGTCTATGTTAATCAGGAAGATCTAAGCTATCCACCAGTGAAAGAATTTTTCAACTCGGTTTAGTAGTTTCTGAGATTACCCCGAACAATGGTACAAACTTTATCTCTTTATTATATTAGTATGATTATTATTTTGGATTTATTATTTTGAATTTTTAAATTCTGAATTTGAATTCTAATAATCCTGAAAACTTTCCAATTCCAAACTTTACCACTTTAATCAGTGAGCATTTTTTAGTAAGCATTTTTCGTCCGCCATTGTGAACCCGCTATTTTGAATTTCTAAATTCCAAGTTCATATTCGAAATCAGCAACCTCGAAAATTCTTCAACACCAAATTTTATTGCAATTGAAGCATTTTTAGTATTTTCGTCCAGCATTTTAAATTCGCCATTTTGAATTCCCAAATTCTAGATTCGGATTCGAAATCAGCAACCTCGAAAGCTCTTAAACATCAAATTTTATTACAATTGAAGCAGTTTTAGTATTTTGGCCACGTTTTTAGATCTACTGGCCCACGGTGAAACGGTGTGAAGCGCGGTGGCTGAGCAGCTAAGGCGCGCGCGTTACATTTTGTCATTTTTCCGAGGAGCGTTCGAGTCCTCGTAGTGTCAAGTTGTCTTTAATAGTTTTATAATTGTTTAGAGTGTTTTATAATTTTTGTATAATAGTAAACCATCATATTTTACAATTTCAATAATGTTTATTATTCTTTATATGAAAAGTCGAGCATACACATGAAATCATTTCTATATAATAAAAAATTACAAAAAGTTATGATTGTTTAATTATTATAAAAATCAGTCATTGCCGTACAATGCTGTGGATGAAAATTAGGATAAAAACATTTAAAACATAAGTAGGTCGCACACCACGAACATTTTATAAAAGAATAATTAACGGTACAAGAACATTTCATATTATGTATGTTTGGAGGGAAACATAACTGATTTACATTATGAAAAAGGTCGCGTTCACATAATGTCAACTTTGACGCATACCAAGCAAAGTGTATCATATTTTTAAACAGCGATGCAGATAATAAGTAATGCGTTAAAGATTGAATTCTTATAGCATCATATCGCGAATTCAATTCTGTCTTTTCTTCACCCATAAGGATATCTGGACAGTTTTGAATTCGTTTAATGATAATTTTCACCTGTCTGTAAAAATAGACATCACACGGTTGACAAATTGTAGTGCATTTTGGAAGTATAATTTGTAAATTAAATGTCGGCTTATTGTTCTCATCTAGAAAATGTTCATTATACATATGAATGTTGTTTTGACCTCCCCAAGAATCAACGATTATCAAAAATGGATTGTTGCCTACATACGGTTTTAATACTGTTTTCAAATATTGCTTATCTCACATTAGTATGAACAATTTTATTTTACTATGTATAATGGATTATTTAATTTCTTTTCTACAAGTTATATATACGTATAGTATATATTCTATTTAATTTGTTCTGTTTTATTCATTTCTTTTTATATTTCTTTATATTTTATTACTGTACTTTGTTTTACTAATAACGTTGTACTAATGTGTTAATATTTTTAAATTTTTATTTATGTAACGTTAAAACATATACAGAGTATTGTGGCGTTTTGTTACTGTATGATCAGTTGTTAAAAGATTGCAATATAATTTATTTTGATTTTCGGCATAACATACAGATATAGTTTCTTTATTTTTGAAATTAAAAGTATTGCACTCTATTAGCAATTCATTGACTGACTGATACGGGAGCGTCCCGTTTGGCCACGTTGATATTGACCACAGTCCCGATTGACCACGTTGATACCACGCCTTCGGCGAAGCACCTTCCGCCTGCGTTACCCGCCCCACGCAAACACTGTCAAGTCATCAGTACGATTCCACATAGGTTCAATGACATGAAGTCAAAAATAGACCTCTTTGAACATACGTGCGCTGGCTCTTATTGAATATCATCGGTTGTAAATTGGTGTTCAATCATGCAGTGTCTAATAGTGTGGTGTCCAATCGTGCAATGTGCGTGTGCAATCGTGCGGTGGTCCGATCGTGCGGTGTACAATCGTGCTGTGTGCAATAGAACAGTGTGCAATACAACGTGTAGAATATTATGTGCAATCGTGCGGTGTACAATCGTTCCGTGTGGAAATAGAGGCCACCCCATAAAACACATGCATGTTTCTGATTTCCAATATGTGGTCAATTGGGACCGTGACCAATATCAACGTGGTCAATCGGGACCGTGGCCATTATCAACTTGATCAATCGGGACCGTGGCCATTATCAACGTGGTCAATCGGGACCGTGGTCAATTGGGACCGTGGTCATTCGGGACTGTGGTCAATCGCAACGTGGTCAATCGGAACGTGGTCAATCGGGACCGTGGTCAATATCAACGTGGTCAAACGGATGCCACTCACTGATACATACCAAAGGTTTGTTTATGCGACTAACAACTGAGTGATACATACCAAACTTTTGTTTATGCGATTAATGATTGACTATATTAAAGTATTGTTTATGCAATTAGTGAGTATATTAATATACTAGGGAAATGCCTGTCTACGCCAGGCGTTATCATTGTTGAAATTAAAGATTTCAAGAATTTTCTCATTACCTGAGAGTGAACCCCTATCACCATGCGAAATTTGGTGTTTCTAGCATGTCGGGAAGTACCCGATCATTTCAACTACAGACAGAATAGGGATTTTATATTAGATTAGATTAAATACTTTATTAATCCCCTTGAGGTTATAAAGCGCTTTTAAGGGAGCAATCTACCCCTTTACATTCTTTTACAATTATTTCTTATCCTAACTATATTGCTGCCAGAGGAAACATGTTCCTGCCTCCATCTTTCGTTGTCGGCACATGTCTCCCCCATGCAACCCGCCTCCTAGCCGTACACACATATACACACCTTCGCCGGGACTTCCGTTTCCATTGCCTTTCATCATTTCTGAGCTATAACCTTTCCTTTTCTTCTCTTAACATCCTTACTTTGTTCAGTCTCATTCATTCATCTTTACCTCTCCATCCATCCCCCTCTCTCCTGTCCTCTCCAATCTCTACATTTCTCCCATACATGTTCCCATGTCTCCTCCTCTTTTCCACATATTCTGCATTTTCTTTCTTCCTCCTCTTTCCAATACTGTCCCGCTCTCATTTCATTTCCTAATCTAAACCTTGCCAGTCTCCTACACCTGCTCTCTCCCCATCCTTTCTTTAAATATTCCGGTATTCCATCTCCTTTTATCCATTTATACCATTTGTTATAATTTGATTCTCTTATTCTTTTCCATCTTTCTTCCTTTCTTATCTCCTTTCCCGCTTTTATCAGCTCCTCCACTAAAGTTTCCCCTTTCTCTCTCTTCTCTGTCACCTCTGACATACTCCATCCTCTCCTTTTAAAGAATTCTATTCTTCCCCTCTTCCACTCTGATAACTCTGTCCCCCTCTTTGCCCTTCTCCTTATCTCCACCAAACATTTCCTCTCCAGTTCGATTCCCTTCCTTTCCTCTAACCTCCTTTCCCAGCCCCATGCTCTTAGTTCTGCCCTTTCTCTTATTTTCTCCCTCTGCACTTCCTCTCTCACCATATACCCCGGCGTCTTTCCATCTACTCCTAACATCTACCTTATATATTTCTCCTGACTTCTTTCCATCGCTTCCCTCTCTTCCCATCCCCATACCTCCACCCCATATCCCATCACCGTCCATATTAAACTGTCAAACATCCACATTCTTCTCCCCCAGTTCTTTCCATATCTTGTTTTCCCTATGCTCCATACCTGTCCTATTACTGCCATACTCCTCTTCATTCTCTCTTTTACTTGTCCCTTCTGCTCTCCATTTCTCTTCATTACATATCCCAAATACTTATATTCCTTTACCTCTTCTATTACTTTACCCTTCCATCTCCAACTCACTTTCTTCTCCCTTCCTCCTCCTTTCCTAAACCTCAATATCTTTGTTTTCCCAGTATTTACTTCCATCCCTATCCTATCCATATAACCCTCCAGTCTCGCTATCATCGCCCTCATCTCATCCTCATCCTCTGCTATCACTACCTCATCATCCGCATATCCTAATGAGTACACCTTTTCCCCATCCAGTCTTACTCCTCCCCATCCTCCTCTCCTTAGCACCTCTTCCAAATCCGCCATCAATAGATTGAACATAATTGGGCTTAACGGACACCCCTGTCTTACCTCTCTTCCCGTCCAAAACCTTTCCCCTATCTCCTCCCCTATCTTTACTCTGCTCATTGTTTCCCTCAATACTATTTCACACTTACTCACCAACCCGTCTCTTATTCCTCTTTCCCTCATCACTCTCATCAGTATTCCTCTATTCACCGAATCAAATGCTGCTTTCAGGTCTATAAACAATGCTATTAATTTCCCTTTCTTCTTGCTCAACTGTCTGTTTATCAGATAATTCAGCACGTATATATTATCCATCGTGCCCATCCCTCTGCTAAACCCCGTTTGGTTTTGTGGTAGCACCATTTTCTCCTCCACCTCTATCCTAAGCCTCTCTGCTAACACCGCCGTATAAATTTTATACAATGTCGACATCAACGTAACCCCTCTATAATCTTTAACCATCCTTCCTTCTCCCTTCTTTATTATCGGCACCACTATCCCCTCACTCCATCCTCTTGGCCATTCTTCTCCTTTCCATATTCTGTTACATATTTCCCATACCCATTCCTCCAGCTCCTCTCCCCCATATTTCCATGCTTCATTCGGAATCTCATCCCTACCTGTCGCTTTATCATTCTTCATCATCTTGATCACTCTCTTTATTTCTTGTCTGCTAATCTCTGTCTCCTTATCTAACTCTTCCCTTACCTTTCTACCTGTAACTACTCTCCCTTCTATCCCCCCCAGTAAAGTCTTAAAATAATCATCCCATGTTTTCATCTCTATTTCCTTATTTATTCCCTTCTTCCTCTTCCTCTCCCTTCTCACCTTCTTTTTCTCCTCTATACATTCTTCATCCCACCATCCCCTCCTCTTTTCCTCCCCCTCCCCCCCCTCTCTCTAACCATTGCCTTTTTTATTCTCTCATTCATCTTTTCTATCTCCTCCTCCACTGTACCTTTCCCTGCCTTTATCTTCCCTAAATTTTCCTTATATTTACCCCTACTCTCATCTGTCCATATTCCTCTTTTCCCTTTTCTTCCCATCTCTTTCTTCCTTTTCACCCTTTTTCCATCTCCTTTCATCACTACTATTACCGGATGATGATCCGAATCTATCTTATCTCCCACTTCAAGTCTCTTAATTCTCTCCCATCCTTCTTCATTTACTATTACATAATCTATTACCGACTCTCCTCTCCCTCCTGTATATGTCCATTCTCTTCATCTCCTTCCATCCCTCCATTCACTATCATCCATCCCCTCTCTCCAATAACATCTACCAGTTCTCTCCCTTCCTTGTTTTCCTTCTCATCTCTTGATTTTCTTTCTTCCTCCTCTCCCTCTTCCTCCCTCCATTTCCTTCCACCCTTCTTTCCTGTTCTCGCATTAAAATCCCCTCCAATTATTGTTTTTCCTCCTCTATCCATCTTCCTAATCTATCCAATTTAGTTTCTAGATCCTCATTCACATACACCCCTATTATTTTCTACTGTTCTTTCCCTACCAATACCTTTCCCAACCATCAACTCTTCTATCTCCTCCGTTCCTTCACCTCCCTCCTCCCTCACATGTAACTCTTTCCTAACTCCAAGTATCATTCCTCCCTTCGCCTTCCCTTTTTTACTTATCCTCCTCGCTGCTTGTCTTCTCCAGATGTAATTCTTTGGTAACCTCATCTCTAACCAATTCCATACCCCTTCTTCTATCCTAGTCTCCATCAGTACTATCACATCCCATTCTTCCAAACCCTTCCAGAAATCTTTATCTTTGTTTTTCTTCATCCCCGCTACATTCCAAAATACCATTTTTATCTCCTCTCCCTCCTGCCTCTCCTCTCTCCTCTCTCTCCTGACCCCCTCTCTAGTTTTCCTCCATTTTATTATCCTCCCTTTCTTCCTCATTTTGATATTTTCCTTTCCCTTCCCCTATCTTCTTCTCTCCTTTATTATTTGTCAACCCTTCAACTCCTCATCCCACCACCACCACTCTTCATTTATTCTAATTTTTCTATTTCCCCTCCATACCCTATTTCCTTTTCTCTCCTCCTCCATTGCAATTTTCCTCATTACCCATCTCTCTCTTCTTTCCTCCCATGACAAATCTTCCTCTATCCATATATTGCTTCCTTTTAATTTCCTTTTCCCCTCCATGATTTTATTTCTCTCCTCTATACTACCTAATGTCACTAGTATCATATCCCCCCATTCCTCTCTTTCTGTTCTGATCCTTATTACCTTCTCAACCCCTCCTTGTAATGCTATGCCTTTAAGTAACTTCTCTGCTTCTTCCTTCTCTTCCCCCTTTTTATATTTGTACACCCTTTATTATTACATTTTTCCTTCTCCTCTCCCTCTCCTTCTCTCTTTCTTCTTTTTATCGCTTTAACCCTTTCCTCTATACTCTTTTTTTCTATCTCTTCCTTTCTCCATCCTCCCATCTTCTTTTCTTTCTCCTCCACCTTTTCTATCTCTTGTTTCCTCTCCCATTCTCTTATCTTTTCCTCCATTCTCTCTATCTTTCCCATCATCTCTCTTCTTTCTTCCTGCCATTTTTCCTCTCTATCCTTTAATTCCTTCCTCATCTCCTCTAAACTCTCTTTTATCCATCTCCCTTGACTCTTCATTCCTTCTCTAATTTCTACTAGTATCTTTTCAATCTCCATCCTCTCTCCCTCTCTTCCTTTTCCTGTAACTATTTCCTCTCTTTCCCTCCCTTTCCCCTCCTGCTCCGTCGGTGATCTCGGCGTCTTTTTACCTCTCTGAAAAGTAAGCTCTTTCTCTCCCTCCCGCCCTTCTCCTAGCCCGTCCCTTTTTCTTTTCAGAAATTCCGTTATATTTTCTGTACTTCCTCTTCTTACCTTTGGTTTCCTCTCTATCTTCTTTCCTACTCCCTGACTATTTATCTGCCCACCAGCTCCCTCTCTACTCTTTCTATACTCTATGCCTTAACTGTAAATAAACTAACGGTAAATAAATTACAATCAGTATAGGTTGGGTTAGGTTAGTTTAGGTTTATATACATAACAAATATATAATAAATTTTTTATGTATATAAACCTAAACTAACCTAACCCAACCTATACTGATTGTAATTTATTTAACTGTAAATAAACCAACGGTAAATAAATTACAATCAGTATAGGTTGGGTTAGGTTAGTGTTTTTGTGAACTAGTCGGAACCGCCCAGCGCTGGGCGCGACTGTGCGATCGAAACCCTCGTGATTCCGATCTCGCGGATGGAGAGGAAGTTGAAGGTGAAGTAACGTCTTCTGGGTTGACAAACTGAACGTTCATTTCGTTGCTGCCAATTCGGTTTACACAGATCTTGATGTGCGAGCCAGAGGCGCAGCTCGGAAGCCGTCCAGCGGCGCCTAGTCAGTATAGATGCGGACCCGCGCGTCTATGCAGCCTCAAACCGACACCCGAATTTAGCAGATCGTCCGAAAGAAAACGAAATGCTGATGTAGCGTCACTCGCTACCTTGATTTTGTACGTCTACAGAGGTGACTTCGCGCACTGGTCGATTTACAGCGATTTAGAATACCGCGTCGGAACTGAATGAGAGCGGCTCAACAGCGAGAGAGCGATGAGAGTTGGCCGGGACGTTCTTCGATTCACGACGCGATTTCTACAAACAATTATCTAAGCGCTGACTCACTTGCTTCTGGCTGCCCGAGATACCGATTCCCTTTTAAAACCTCGGTAATTCCGACAAATATTGTGACGAATACGTTCGAATCGGCCCGTTACCGGGCTATCGAGAACTGTACGTGATGAAAAACTTGTATCGATATTTCGGGCAGCCGGCGGATCTCGGCGAGATCCATTGTTCTGCGTTGAGCCTTGAGCGCGAAGATAATCTATTTGTCGCGCTTTGCACGAAAACAAATATGTGCTCGCGAGATATTAAGAGCTCTAATAAATGTGAAATATTTAATACGATTGAGTTAATTCAATTTTAAAGTTTACTTCCTGCACTCTGAACAGTTAGTTTAGGTTTATATAGATAAAAAATTTATTATATATTTGTTATGTATAGTCTCCTCCTCACATTTACTCTTTGTTTTATAAATAGATAAATTAGTAGATTTTGTAATTGGTTAAAAGAAATTTAATACATATATAAAATTTAATACAGATAAAATAATAAGAAAATAAGTTAATACATAGTGAAATACAATGTCCACAGTACAATAACGTATTAACAATTAATAGAAGCAATCTTTCATCTCACTGTCGAAAAGTATATCATGAGAAAAATTAAACATAAAAAGAATGTGAAGAAGCAATGCGCCTTTACAAGTGCAAAAGTGGATACGTTGTTCAGACACTCTAAATTAAATTTGGAAACAGTATGCCGACTAACTAAATTAATAAAAAATTTCTTAACTATCGTCCGAATCTTCTGTGTGGATCTTCGGTGGATACAGTTCCGCAATCGCTTTGAAGAAACAACTTATTCTCTCCTCATATTTGTGAACGCATTTGAAGAGAAATTCGGTTAAATATCCCGTTAGGTGCGTAGTTCGCGTCCCATACCGTGGAATATTAGCCCTTCTCTCCAAACGCGTTCAATATGTTGAATATGGGCTCCTGAATAAACAACACAAAAATAAGTAATAGTACAGGGTGGGGAAAAATTATTGGTCAAGCTTTCGCCTGTCGATTCTACTCGTCGAGATCGCCAACATTGCATCATAAACATGGTACCGCAAAATTAACTTTCAAGGTCATTTTCAATGTCAAATTGTTTTATTGGCTTAGTCGATTCTACTCGTCGAGCTGAACAAAAGTCTCAAAGGGACCATATGCCGGAAATCAATTCCATAGAGAAATCTTTATTTGAAGTTTTTAGAAGCCAAACAATTTCGTAAAATTAATTGTGATGAATGTAAAATCTGCTTAATCTACTCTTAACGCTACCCAGGAACAACGAAGTGGGCGTGGTAGATTTTTGTTCCCTTTGGGGTATCTTGGTACCCAGTAACATTTCAACGGCTGTTGGTTCCTTAAAGCAACGGTCATTTGCCTCGGAGAGGAATAATATATCGCTCCATAAGACATTCGTTACTTGTGCTTAAGAAGCTTTCCATCCATATCCAGACCTTTTTCGTGATTATTAGAAGACCGCCGCTGATCTTGAATCAATTTTCAGTGTAAAATTAAAAAACATTGTTTTAATTTTTTACCAAATTTTTTCTAAGAATAACGTTGCTGTAGCATGCCTCGACGTGGTGGCCGTGGTGGTCGTGATCGGGCGCTTCGGGATGGGCGTGACCAACGTCTAATGCTTCGAGCAATTGATCGTGCTCATGGTAATTACACACGAGCACGAGCTCTTTATGCTAGTTGGTTGCGACGTCAAGCTAATGGCAGACTATTACGTCCAGGGTCCGTGCCTGATCGTCGAGAATTTCAACGACTCGATGAATGATTACATGATCAGGAGCAAATGAATTTTGCAGGTGCTGGCCATCGTAGGGCAGGTCGTCCTCGTGTGTCTTGGAGAATTGAGGAACGTGTGATTGTTCTAGCTCGAACTTATCCTGTCATGGGATCACGACGCATAGGCGCGCGAGTAGGGGTTGATCATAAAATAGTCTTGCGCATTCTCCGTGAGGAAGGCCTACAACCCTACAAAGTGCAGGTAGTGCATGAGTTACGACCTGGTGATCGCACAGCTCGTCTTCGTTTTTGTCGGTGGATGCTTCGCAAGATCCGAAGATATCGGCACTTTCTGAAAAATATAGTGTTCACTGATGAATCCAGTTTTTCCAGCACTTCCATTTTGAACCGGCAAAATGTTCGCATCTGGCTCAGACGCAATCCACACGCAATGGTCCAAAGAGTTCAGCAGGGCCGTTTTTCAGTCAATGTTTGGGCACGGATACTCGGGAATGATTATATTGCTCCTGTGTTTCTCTCAAATCGATTGTCAAGAGTTGAGTATTTGCGGTTTCTACGTCATACTCTCCTGAATCGACTGCGACGTATGGTTCCGAGGAATGCCCGTAATCGAATTTTTTTATGCATGACGGTGCTCCACCGCATTTCGGCAGGCAAGTCCGCGCTTTTTTACAACGAGTTTTTGGAACTCGATGGACGGTCGTAATCCTGCGCCACACTTATGGCCCGCCCGTTCACTTGACCTGAACCCTTTGGACTTTTATTTCTGGGGAGCTCTGAAAGCCATTGTTTATGGGTCAAGCAGGGCTTTAAGGACAGCTCAGGATTTACGAGATCTCATTGAAGAGGCGGTTGTTACTTTAACACGAAATCGAGCTGTGCTCCGTAGAGTGCGAGATAATTTGGTGGAGAGACTCCAAGCTTGCATTGATAACGGTGGTGGTCACATTGAACCTGGCAGACAAGCACAACTGCTCAGAGCTATTGGGGTCGATGGGTCAGTTCTGTTTGTTCGTAGGTAGCGTCGACGACGATAAAGTGAGAAGCAAGGAGAACTCACTGTAATCAAGTCATCCCGAGGTGAGAGGCGAGGGGAACTCACTGTAATCAAGTCACCCCGAGGTGAGAGGCGAGAGGAACTTACTGTAATCAAGTCACCCCGAAGGGAACAGAAATCTACCACGTCCACGTCGTTGTTCCTGGGTAGCGCTAAGAGTAGATTAAGCAGATTTTTGACCTTGAAAACGAATTTTTCAGGGTCATTTTTGGGGAGTGATTTTCGCTAATCATGATCAGGATATTCAGAACATGATTTTAAGAACTCTATAAGCATCAGATTTATTTTCTGACTTCATAAAAATCGATTTTTTTGAAATTTCGGGCAAAAAAACTTCAAACGAAGATTTCTCTATGAAATATTGGTTTCCGGCATATGGTTCCTTTGAGACTTTTGTTCAGCTCGACGAGTAGAATCGACTAAGCCAATAAAAAATTTGACATTGAAAATGACCTTGAAAGTTAATTTTGCGGCACCATGCAATGTTGGCGATCTCGACGAGTAGAATCGACTGGCGAAAGCTTGACCAATAATTTTTCCCCACCCTGTACATATAGGCATAATATTACAAATTAGTATACTATATTTGAAATGTCTGTACTTACCACTATCTGGGTCGACAAAGTTCATGGAATGGTTTACTGTCAGATGTTGGAAGCCTTCACTGTTTAAGCAGTTGTACAATTTCCAACAATCTGACAATATTGTCATCCCAGGTAGGATCCACTGTTTAATTACTCTGAGAAGTGTTTCTTCTGTGCGATCCGGAACTGGCACAAGAAAGACTTTCCTTGTGTCTCGTTCATATCCACCGAAGATCCATTTGCCGTCAATTATCCGGCCTCGATTGTACTTCCTTTTGCCGATTTTAGCTTCGTCCACTTCGATGACTTTATTTGGTCCTCCAAGTATCGTCGAGTTTTTTTCGCACCAACGCACGCAACCTATATAATTTTTTAATTACAAATTTTATAATTATAAATATTTAACGTAATATACTCAATATATTAAATGTATTACATTATACTTACTTCTCGGCAAAAGGAAGACCAATCTACAATCGAATGCGCGGATAATTGTAGTTCCGTGCATAAGAAATTCTGTCGTGAAGGCCGCAACATGATGAAATACGCAGTTAGTCGGCATACTGTTTCCAAATTTAATTTGGATTGACTGAACTACGTATCCACTTTTGCACTTGTAAAAGCGCATTGCTTCTTCACATTCTTTTTATGTTTATTTTTCTCATGATATACTTTTCGACAGCGAAATGAAAGATTGCGTCTATTAAGTTTTAATTCGTTATTGCACTGTGGACATTGTATTGCACTATGTGTTAACTTATTTTCAATGAGAAAATCTATTAATTTATCGCGATTGTGCGTCACTGCTAAAAACTCGTGCAGCTGCATCGTGACAATGGAGGAAACAATATAGATTAACAAATGAAAATCAACATAACGGATTATTTGTAACTTACTAATCCAATAGCTGTTATCACGTGACATTTTTCTAATTTCGCGCACTTTCACGTCACTACGCATGCTCGGTCAGTGTGCGCTACGCCCGTAGACCGCCGGTATAACAGATTTCCTAACTCCGAAACTGTCATTTTTCAGTACGTCGTAACTTTTTTTCTAGTTGAGAGCGACGATTTTCCTTCTCGCAATCGCATTTTCTCATCAAAATATACATTTGTGCAAAGTTAGAAAGAAATCGGTGAGGAGGAGACTCTCCTTCATAATTACCGATTATTTTTGTATTACTACATATAAACAATTTCATTTTTCGTTATATAGGGTAAGAGAGATACAATCATTGACACGGATATAGTTATTGACACATTAATTTGTTTAATTGAAATTTCTCGACACATACATGGCTCTTGTGTGAAATGTTCATATGCTCGTACAAAGTACTCCTTCACCAATAAATTTACTGAGTTGTCTTAGATTTTTATCATTGCGTTTGGAAGCGGTAGCAAAAACAATCACTGACCCACTCTTGACGATGCTCCGAATAGATCAGTGCATGTTTTTGCTGCCCGCTTCGAAACGCAATGACAGAAATCTAAGATAACTCAGTAAATCTGTTGGCGAAAAGGTACTTTGTACGAGAATATAAACTTTGCGTACGAGCATCGTGCATATGACAAGAAATTTAAGTTAAAAGAGTTAATGTGTCAATAACTGTATCCCTATCAATAACTATACCTCTTACCCTACATCATTTAGTTTTCGATTCTGAAAACTATTATTTATTACAAATTTCCTTTGATAAAATAGAATTGCAATGTGTAGAAAATGTATGTAAAGGCAATGTTCTCAGACTGGGTAGTATATCACGTCACGTGATTAGGACTGTTAGACAAGAATAGCACGATCCCGACCTAACTATCTCACTCGCACATCTCCGCGCGAGAACAAAGCAGTGCGCGTTCCAGTATGGTTATATTTCAATGGTTGTTCGTTAAATTATTTTTATTTCTTGACTATTTATTACTTCCTTTGGAAGCGAGGAACCGTGGAGTCTGCTAGACGTAACAGAAGAGTATTCTTATATCGGATACATCTAAATATCCCTGCGCGTAATCGATCTTAGATGCTGTTTGTTCAAAGAAATCGTTTCCTAATATTCCAGCTTGAGATATTGGAAATCCGTCTGATACAATATGGAATATTACGGATCGATTGAATAGAAGTAGTGTAATTTCTCCAAGGGTATATATCGGATAGTTATTTTATGTCATTTAATTTTCAAATACTAGTGTAGTTAACAGTAATTTCGTTTGGAACAAAATTTTCTTTAATAACATTAGGACCCGATCCCGTGTCTAACATGAAAGTTATTTCCGTGAGAGTGTTATCGATATCAAGTCAAACGGTAGGTAAACGATTATACTTATCAAGATTTACAGTCACCGGTTGCGCTCATGTGTTTCTAATTGGACTGCTGGGATATCGACGAGTGTGAAGCTTGCTCGGTCCCCTGATGTACACCCGATTTCGAGGGACCGCTGTAGTTTCCCTGGGAATTACCGTTTCGTCTATAGTTGCTTGCGATGCGCAACTGGCAATTTTCAAGCAAGTGCCCTTGTGCTTTACAATACCGACAAAAAGGGCTATGCTTTTGAGATAACTTTTTACCGGCAACCCTTGGCGACATTACCATAATTACAAAGTTGACACGCGACCCTAGATTTGTCCGAATTTTGTTTTTTCCACCAATTATTAGCTGAGTGTCCAGGCTTTTCGTACCACTGACAGATTATGGCAGTTTTCTTATTGTTATCTTGATTTGATCCACACGTTTTAGCATTATGGCCAGGTTTAGAACATATTTGACAAACTACTGTGCTTCCCTTACATTACATTGCTCGCGATTGAGGATCGCGGAATCGACATTTCTTGGCGCTGTGCCCTCGTTTTTTTACAAATTTGATAAATTAAGATCTCGTTTCCCAAATCTGGTGTGACGCAGCCGCTTGCTACGTCACTAGCACCACGAGTTTTTGTGCGCTACTCCCCCCCCCCGTACCACAACTTCAGCGGTATACAAGCGCGGCCAGCGAGACCATCGATATCATTCTTCGGCCAGATCTCTTCGGCTCTGGTATCCTCCTAAGACTGCGAGCTGAGCAGCGAGTTCGCTATTCCGCCTAAGCCTGCGAATTGAGCAGCAACTTCCTGGTCAAGTCTGCGAGATGAGCAGCACCGTCCCGGTCCACCTGACTCCGCCTAATCGCGACTCCACTGCATAGACCGAGTCACCGATCCGAACCCGCCGCGCCGTAGATACTCCGCTGACCCAGACACCGCCGCGTACTCCGCTGCGTAGATATAAGACACCATGTAGATATAAGCCACCACATAGATATAAGACCGCTTACTTGTAGAAGAACAGACTAAATATACTGAGGTTTATTTGTCAAACCAGCCTATCAATTCGTTACCTCTCTGTCACCACTGGTAACTCGCGAGCTATCCGCTCACTCGTAACACGTTACACAATGGCGCCCGAACAGGGACGTCGGCGACAGGAGTAAGGGATTGATATGTCGAACTGACATACGGAGACCGGTTGGATTCACCGAAGGCCGAACTAGAGAGGCCCGCCACGGCCTACTGATCGAGGGAAGCAGAGATGAACTACGAGAACGTATTCTCGCGTTCTGGAGCGAGCACTGCACCGTGCGTCGCGACAACGCCAGGATGGCGGAGAGATCTGCCACGGAAGTCTTTGCCGAGACATCCACACTGCTGGACACCGTACAGAAGTGGGGCTGCCAGTTCGACGACCGGAATGGGGTGACATTCTTCGAGCGGCTGGAAGATTTGCGGACCGGATACGGCATAACGTGCCAACTGCTGACGTGCCTGCCACTGCTGTTCAAGGACCAGGCATTGCTCTGGTACCGCAACAACCAGGACGACTGGCGAAACTGGGAAGACTTCGAGACATGCTTCCGAGCATACTACGCTCGAGCGGCAACTCTCAAACTTGAGGAGGAGATTGCACGACGGAAGCAAGGAGCCGCCGAAACCGCCCGAAACTACGTGACGGCAATAAAGACCTTGATGCGCCGACACAAGGGCATGCCTGAGTCGACCCGCCTGGAGAGGATCTACCACAATCTCCGGCCCGAATATTGCTGTACGTCCGACGAACGAACTTCACTACGCTGCCGGAGCTACTAACCCGCACAGATGAGTACGAGCGGGTCCGGAAAGAAAAACGGGCCAGTGCAAGCAAACCGACCGCAGACAGCAGGATCTCTGACAGGCCTCTAGCCACAGTATCCGCCACTTACAATGCCAAGGAGCTGTTGGAACTGTGGCCAACGGGATCATACAAGACGATTTTGCAAACGGCCCGCAAAGAAATTTTGCTCTCAATGTAGAAAGCAGGACGTGCTCATCCGCGACTGCCATGGGACGGGAAACGCCACGCCGACTGAGGCGGGAGCGGCGCTCGGTCCGATAACACCAATTCCCCGCAGTGAGACCACCGCTACGACACTGATTGTGAGTCAAGACCGCATCTCCGAGTGCGACTAGCCGGGGAGTATCACCGAGCCCTGCTGGACACGGGGGCCATTCTTTCCTACATCTCGGAGGAGTTGGCGCCTCCGCCACCGCGGCCACGAGCGACTCATGAGCACCACTGTTAGATTAGCCGATGGACACACTCGGAGCATCCAGACGAAGCTCCGCATCCAGACCCAAGTCGGATTCTACTGAGAGGAACACGGCTTTCTGATGCTGCCCGGGCTACGACCACTGATTATCGTCGGGATGGATCTGCTAACGAAGGCAGAGTTCTCATGGGACTTCACCGACCCGGCTACTCCCGTTGAGACTATTGGAGACACCGCTGGTATCGCGACCTGCACCCCCGACCAGCAAAGACAGTTCGAGGCCCTTCTCCAAGAGTACTTGCCTCAGTTTGAGCAGATCGCCGGACCCACCGACCGCACCGAACACCATATACATCTGGAGGACGAGCAATCCCATCCGGCAGCGATACCGCACTTACAATTACGCCATGCAGAAAATAATTGACCGAGAGATCGACACGATACTAACCGAAGGCTGCATCGAGCGCGCCAGCAGCTCCTGGAACTTCGGCATAGTACTCGCAAGAAAGAAGGACGGACGTTATCGATTCTGTATCGACTTCCGCCGCTTGAACGCCGTGAGTAAGCGCGATGCCTACCCCTTTCCGCCGGTACAACATATCCCGAACAAACTCCGAGAGGCGCGGTATCTGTCCATCATCGACCTCCGCAACGGATATTGGCAGGTGCCTCTTCACCCGGCCAGCCAGTCGCTGACCGCCTTCGCTATACCTGAACGAGGGCAGTTCCAGTTTAAGGTAATGCCCTTCGGCCTACACTCCGCCCCGGCAACGTTCCAGCGCCTGCTAGACGAGATCATTGGACCAGACACGGAGCCCCGAGCTTTCGCCTATCTAGACAACATCGTGGTCCTCGGAAGGACGTTCGAAGAACACCTCGCGAATCTCCGCGAGGTGCCCCGCCGGCTGCTCGAAGCAAAATTCCGGATCAACGTGTAACGATGCAACTACATGCATCGTCTGTATGCCGCCCGCCCGACCATCGGCGGGCGAGGACAACGGGCCTCGAGCCCGAATAAACAGTCGAATCGCCGAACACGGGCGGAGAAAACCGAGCGAGGCCGTAGCGTCGCGTCCGCCGCTTTCCGTACCGGCCGTTCCGTGGACGCGGCGTTCGCGCGTTTCACAAACCCTCTCCGCCGACCCGAAACGCGCGACAAACAACGCGTATCTCGAATAAATAGCGGGCCGAGAGCGCTCAGGACCGAATCCTGTCTTGTCAACCGAACTGCTCGGATCGACGCTCCCGAGCCCTTACCCACTACGAGTCACGGACAAAACCGGGGGTCAGGAGTTCCTGGTCTCCGCCGAGTGCATCTCGGCACCGTCACTTTGAACGGATCCTTCCTCCCGTTCCCGTCTCCCCGGTGGTCACGGATACCAGGGGTGGAGAGTGCTCCGCCTCTGTCGAGTGCATCTCGACATCCGGACGTCCAGAGCGCCCCGGGCACCCGACTCCGCTTCCCGCACCAGGCCTACCGCGACCGCACCGATCACCGGGCCCCGCGGGAAGCCAGGCCTCCGGCCGCACGTCACCGCCCCGCGCGCCGCGTCGCGAACCGCCACGACACGCGGGCCTCGGGTCGACAAGCCCGCGCCTCGCGACTACTTGTAAATAGCCTGTACATAGACGCATTTGGTTATCCGATCTTGATAAATATAAGCTAGTTAGTAAAGGACGAACCAGCTCTCATTTCTCGCCCTGCACCTACCCCGGACCCTCCGTCACGAACCGCATCCGCAACGAGCTATACCGAGTGCCCCGCGTACGGGAGGTCGTTACAAACGTCGAGAAGTGTCACTTTGCCCGAGACAGCCTTTGATACCTCGGGCTTATCGTCGATCAAAACGGGCTAAGGACCGATCCGGAAAAAGTACGAGCCATCACCGAATTCCCCACCCCGAGCAACTTAAGGGAACTACGACATTTCCTTGGAGTCACCTCGTAGTACCGGCGATTTGTACCCAACATCACCACTGTGGCCGCACCGTTACACCAGCTGCTCCGTAGAAGACCCGTTGGACATGGGGAGGAACAGGATCGGGCGTTCCAGGCCATCAAGCACCAACTCGCCACCGCCCCCGTGCTCCGATGTCCTGACTTTTCCAGACCCTTCACTCTCCAGGTCGACGCCAGCGACACCGGGATCGGCGTCGTTCTGACCCAGGAAGTGGAGGGGCAGGAGAGGGTAGTGGCATATGCAAGCCGCACCCTACGGCCGGCCGAGAAACACTACTCGGCTACCGAAAAGGAGTGCCTGGCCGTTGTCTGGAGAATTGAGAAAATGCGGTCATATCTGGAGGAATACCGATTCAGAGTCCTCACCGACCACTTCTCGCTCCGCTGGCTCCGGACTCTGGAACACTCGACCGGACTACTGGCACGGTGGTCAGTCGCTCTTCAGCAGCACGACTTCAAAGTGCAGTACCGGAAGGGGGACCTGCAACACCGTGCCGGATGCACTCTCCCGACAACCGCTTGACGACGAGGAAGATCCCAACGACGATCTCGCCGCGCTAGTGCCCGAACAGCCCTGTCGGTGGTACCAGAGGATGATGGAGACAATGCAGACCGAGCTGGAGAAACGGCCGAATTACGCCATCCGCAACGAGAGACTATATCGGCACATCTACGAACGGCACTCTCTAGATGACGAGGAATCGGCCTGAAAGCTGTGCATTCCACAGCCGTTGCGACCACAGGTACTGAATGAGTGCCACGACGCCGCTACCGCCGGACACCTCGGCATCACGAAAACCATCGCACGATTGGCCCAAAGATATTATTGGCCAGGAATGCTCCGAGAAGCCGCCTGCTACGTCCGCAGATGCCAGAGCTATCAGGCGAACAAAGTTCCGCAATAAGCACCAGCCGGACTGATGCACCACCGCCCCACCACGGAGCCCGGCAATATCATCGCCACCGATCTAATTGGGCCCCTACCCCGATCCTCCAAGAGGTACGCATGGGCATCATGACACAGGACGTCTTCAGCAAATGGCTAGAGGTTAAGCCGCTCCGAAACGCCATCGCCACCGCCAGCGCCGCCCTCGAGGAGTAGGTATACCGACACGGGTGCCCTAAGACCGTAATCTCGGACAACGGGAGGCAGTTCGTGAGCTGGGAGTTCGAGGACGCTGTGAAACGCGTGGAGATCTGTCATCAACGTACCTTCCCGTACACCCCTCAATGGAATCCAGTCAAACGAGCCAATCGGACTCTCAAGACGATGATCGCGTAATTAGAGCAAACCACCGGGCATGAGACCACCGACTGCCCGAACTGGTGTTTGCGGTCAACACCTCCGTGTCCTACATCCTACACGAAGGTACAGGATACACCGTGGCTTTCCTTACCTAGGGACGAGAGCTACCGACTCCCGGAAACGTGCGGCTTGAACAGGAGGGCTACGACGAACCCGCCGACCCGACCCCCGACCGGCAGCCACGAATCAAGTGTCTCGAGCAAATGTGGGACGCATACCGCATGATCACGCTCCGACAAGAGGCCACCGAGCGACAGGGCTGATACTACAATCTGCGACGTCGGGATTGGCAATCAAGAGCCGGAGACACGGTCATGAAGCGCGAACACCTGCTATCCAACGCCGCAGAAAACTTCGCGGGTAAACTCGCGCTGAAATGCACCGGGCCCTCTATTGTGCGAAGAATCGTATCACCGGTGATAGTACAGCTCGAGGAAAACGGTCGGAATCTCGGGGATGTACACGTCAAGGACCTCAAGAAATACGACAGCGAGGAAACAAACCGCGACGTCGGAGCAGTAACAACCGTCCACGCGAGGTTTCATCTAGCAAAAGGGAGATGTGACGCAGCCGCTTGCTACGTCACTGGCATCACGAAACGCGCGCGAATTTTTGCGCGCTACTAAAGTCACTAGATATACAAAGTACTGCAATCATCCGCCATTTTGAGTCCAACACGCGGCTCACTCAAAGTATGTATGAATGTATTTTGCGAATTTTAATATAAATAAATGTATAATATAAATGTATAAATATATAAATAATATAAATGTATCTTGCAAATAAAAAGGAAAACTATAAAAATTATATAAATCAGTATTTTTATTTATTACGTTTCATATTGCTTATATACTTTCATAGCAAAACTTTTATTATTGCTAACATTTTTTATAACATTAGTTTTTCCAATTAATTTTAACCATTTTTCGCGGCTTTCTTTACTCTTGTCACCTGTTGGAATGCGTAATAAGCAAAAATCTTTCTCGCTGCGATTTTTACATCCTTCCACACAGCAACTTGGCATGTTCTTCGATATTTTACTTTCATCATACAAACACTTCTTAGATTTCATACATCTTAGGGCTCACAATCAGGTTAGAAAAGTGTACTTTATTGCACATATGTTACAAAAGTGTGCACTATGTACACTTTTGACACCATTTTGAATCCAAATCCCTTATACATTGAGTCTTATGGATTACGGTACTTTGTATATCTAGCGACTTAACGCGCCACCCCGCCAAGCGCCGCTATCCCCAGTACCACGACTCCAACGACCAGCGAGACCATCTACACAATTCCCTGGCCAGAGCTCTTCGGCTCTGGTATCCTCCTAAGCTGCGAGCTGAGCAGAGAGTCCGCTATTCCGCCTAAGTCTGCGAATTGAGCGGCACTCCGCCTAAGCCTACGAATTGAGCAGGAACTTCACAGACCAATCCTGCGAAATGAGCAGCACCGTCCCAGTCCACCTGACTCCGCCTAATCGCGACTCCATCACATAGCCCGAGTCACCGATTCGAACCCCGCAGCGCCGTAAATACTCCGCCGACCCGGACACCGCCGCGCAGTCCGCCGCATAGATCTCAGACACCGCGACACCGCGTAGATATAAGACCCCGCGTAGATAAAAGATGCCGCGTAGACTTAAGACACCGCATAGATATAAGACCGCTTACTTGTAGAAGAACAGACTAAATATACTGAGGTTTATTTGTCACACCGGCCTATCAATTCGTTACCTCCCTATCGCCACGGTTCCACTGACTCCTCGTAACTCGCGAGCTATCCGCTCACTCGTGACACGTTACACTAGTTTAGCAATTTTCCTGCAATTATTAGCTGCATGTTCCACTTTATAACATATCTGACAGGTTTGATTTACATTCTGTAAATTGTTTTTGTTTGAGTTATTGTCCGATCGCTGTCGTAAATCCGTCATTGCATACAATTCTCTCTCTATTCCTAAAGCATCTGCTATAGTTGCTTGAACATCTAAGCCCCTGACGATTTTTTGTTCTATTTCTGGTTTCAATCCTCTAATAAAGCATTTCGCCATATCCTTTTCTAATGAAACCTTAATGTTAGGATCTGATTGAAGGTTGCTAGAGCTGCAATATACCTCTAGTAGATACTATCTGTTTTACTGTTTTGTTTTAGGTTGCCAAAACCTTTACTCTGTTGGCATAGGTGACTACATCTTCCTCATTTTTCTGATATATATTTCCTAATTCTCCCTGTAACTGATAGGCATTTTTCGAGGAGCCGTAAATTTGTTTTAAATATTTTGTCAGTTAAGCTACAGTTTCAAAATCTTGACCCAGTATAGTTCTACGCGCCTTGCCTACTATGCGGGTTCTAATAATTTTTGTGAACTGTGATTCAGCTTCGCTAGGTAACATAAATTTAGCTTCTTCGCACCCTTCGACAAAGTAGCTTAAAGGAATGTTGCTGCCGTCGAAAAAGGGCACGGCCTCAATCGCCTATTTCAATGTGGCGAATGGGTTCTGTGCCATGGTTATTGGATTCTCAATCTCTTCGAGTGTAGGTTCAAGAGTTTTTTCAGTAAGATTAAAGGATGTTAAATATGGAAGATTCTTCACCGACTAAGGTTTGATCTGGAGAAACGTTTAGTGCTTTGCGGATACGGTCACGAAATTCAATAGGGGCGGAAGTATGAGGAGGTGCGGACGAAGGGGGAGGGGCAATTCTGCCCACTGCTATGTTATAGATTTCATCAAGCACCTGTTTATCGCTTCGAGACCTCGTATTCATTCCTCTCTCAACAGATCGTACTTATCATCCCGGACGAGCCCCCACTTTTACTCAGTGGGTCTGTTACGTCCAAAGTTCCGGAACAGGTGAGCTCGAGAGGAAGGGCGCAACAGAAGCCCTCTCGTGAATTTTTGCACTCAGGTCCCAAAACACGAGTCCAGCTGACCAATGTGCTCTGGCTTTAGGTCAACAACCTGGGGATCGATCTTACCCTAGGCTCGGATAGGTCTGCCCATTGGTCCCTTTTTTGGTCAGGGAACTGAATCCCTCTTACCAGGGATAGGACCCGTACGACTTGTTGTGAGAAGGGGGTGAATGGAGGGTAATCAAATAAATGAAATTTCCTTTTTTCTCAAAACTTTAATACATTATATTTGGGCTATTATAAATAGAATAACATCAAAAGGAATACATTAGCAGTCAAAATAAAAAATTGAAATTATTTACATTAGACAGATTGAAATAAAATTATAAGTTCTGTTGCTATCCGGGGTCGAGGAAGAAAATACATTACCAATCAAAATTAGAAATTGAAATTAATTACATTAGACGGATTGAAATAAAAGAGTATCACAGAAAGTGAAACGAAAGGATCGCTTACTTGATAGGTTCTGCTACGTACGTGCTTAGTTAAGTTTGTATTAGCGGCTGAGCTGCTATCCAGGACAGGGCCAGAGATACTGTGTGATGACTTGGCACTAGTTCACCCTTTTTTTCTTCTGTTTTAAAAGAAAAATTAACTGTCGCCTTCCATTAAGTAAGCGTAACTTCCGCACTTGATCGAGATTACTGGGTACTGTCACACTTTGAACTGTCGTCAAGTGAGCGAAACTTCCGCGTATGTATAAATTAGTACGCCCTAATACATAATGTATAAAATAGTACGCAATCATACATAAATCAATAAATAATCAGGATAAGCATGCATTATTAAATATAATTTCCCTTAGTTTTGAGCATAGTTTCGCGAATTCAGTACTTTTTCAAAGAATTTTCAATATCGGCAACTATTATGCGGGGCAAAAGTTCCGGAACGGTCAATTATCTTAGAAAATATTGATATATTGAAAAAATGTTTCAGACAAAAGTTGTTTGGTTTGAAGAGGGGAATAAGATAGTGCCATTGGTTTTACCTTGAGTGAACGTGTCAAGGACATGTGAAGGTTAACTTTGTTTTTTTAAATTGAAACCCCAACTTTTTATTGCAGATTCTGATTCTCCATCGAAAAGTAAAGTAAATATTCCGATGAGGGGAGCCTACCCCAATGACCTTGACCTTGACATACATTGTCAAGGTCGCCTTCCTGAGTGACCATCAAGAGGTTTTAGCCGTCGCTCGTTGTTTGTTAAAAAGTTATTAACAAAAGAAGTTTAATGATTTTGCACGAATTTTCAGCTGTCTACGCGAACCAAGAACATAATATTGACATATATTACAAAGGTCACCTTCCCGAATAACCCGTACTAGGTTTTAGTCGTCGATCGTTGTTTATAAATAAGTATTAACAAAAGAAATTTTGCAAATATAGTAGTTATTTTGAATATTGAAAGATATAAAAGACGAATATGTATATGAACGAAGGAAGGAAAGTCATTTAAAGCAGTGAATCGTTAATATATAGAATAGTTTCTTTTAATATAAGTACAAAGTATTCTTCACTTTAACCAAAAGCATAAACAGTTAAATACAAAGTATTCTCTGCTTTAACCTAACCTAACCTGGTTAGGTTATATTTTCCGAAACTGGAGCCTCGGACACATACGCTCGTTTTCAGCCCGCTTCGCGGGAGGGCGGGGGCAGGGGCTTCGCCACCCCCCCCCCCGCCGGGATCCGTGCCGTGTACCAGGTGATCAAAATTTGTACGGTAAAATCTGTTACACTGGTTCTACGGGGGGGGGGGTGGCGAAGCCCCTGCCCCCCGCCCTCCCGCGAAGCGGGCTGAAACCGAGTGCATGTGTCCGGGGCTCCAGTTTCGGAAAATATAACCTTTTGCTTGTCGTGGACGGCTGAAAATTCGTGCAAAATCATTAAACTTCTTTTAATAACTTTTTAGTAAACAACGAGCGACGGCTAAAACCTCTTGAAGGTCACTCAGGAGGGTGACCTCTATAATATATGTCAAGGTCAAGGTCATCGGGGCAGGCTCCCCTCATCGGAATATTTACCAACAGTAAGTCACTTTTGTTTGAAACATTTTTTTAAAACGCCCTTTTATCCCGAAAACTCAGGTTCAATTTGACGGGCCAATAATAATAACTCGCTTTTTATCAGACACTGAAGTTTTCTCTTTAGTATTTTAATGTTTACCGTCAGCATTAGCGTTGCCCATACAAACGTTGTAGGACTTAAAAAGATCTATTCACTAGTCTTATCAGTTTGATCATAGGTGGCGTTGCCAAGGTTACGTAAAGGTCGCCTTGAATTTTTTAAATGGAACCCTCCCTTTTTATTGCATATTTTTGTAGCTTATCTGGAGAGCTTTCCAAAACACTATAATAAAATATTTTCCATTAAATACTTTTGTAATTATGAGGGTTGAAAGTAACAGTACCGTCGGCATTAGCACTACCGGAGGTGTACCGCATGGAGGTTGCACGGTCGGATTTTCATCTCTTGTGTGTATGTGTGTGTGTGTGTGTGTTGTTTTCTGTCACGGCAGGGATGAGGACCCCGGAGCTCGTCACTTCCCCGGTATTTAGAGACTTCAAACCCTCCCTGTCGTGACAGATACAGACATAGACACAGACACTAGTGATGTCAGAAAGCGTGCGTGAATTAATACGAAATTTTGGGTTATCGGAAAATTCATGTGATTTTTTGGCAGGCTTTAGACATTTCATAGTATTAATTCTTAATGCAGAATTTTGCGTTTGAATTTTACTAAGGCAATCGGCATGGACTTTCGGCCAATACTTTAATCCTTTCTCTCCTAACGCCGGCTATATCCATGAAATGGTCTATAGAGTAAATGCAAATTTAAATAAATATTGCGTATGTGTAAATTCTATGTTGTTTTTAAGCTTGGAAAGTTATATGTTTAATATACTGAATTAAACTATGTAAGAAAGTGGAAAATATGATTCTCTTTCTCAGATGCGTAAACGCCAGCGGTTTACATGAATATACTTTATAATCGCTATACAGCCGACGTTACCATATTAAAAGGATTAAATGTGATAACCCATTGAAAATGTTTCACAAGGGAATCTTCGGAATTGTCTCTCACCGATTTTAATGGGCTTTGGATATGTTGTAGAACAGTGTTCGGAATTAGATGCACATTTCGGCCCGATTTCTGAGCCGACGCCTACTGTCCCCCCGCTGCCTCCCCGGGGCTAGACCACCGGGCTACCGATCACACATGTAACGCTGTTTCTCAGGAACGTCTCAAAAGAAATATGCCGGATTCGTACTTTCTGCCAAATTATCATTAAAATATTCCTTGTGTGTAAATAATTTTTATTTTTATAAATAATGAAACGCTTAATTTTCTATTATTAAAGTATTACTATAATAATAATAATAATATATTGATAATAATAATGTATAATATAATTATAATGTATCTATAATATAATTATAATTTTGACAATAGCTTTTCACATCAGCCGTGAGATACTGTTGATACGTTCTTTTTAAAGTGGTTTCCCCAGTAGGCCTATTCCACTAAAAGAAGATGAAGATAATGATGTAGCTTGACAGGAAAGCAAAATTTTACCTCGTAAGATATTATATAAAGAAAGAGAAATCAAAACAATCAATTAATTTAAAACTTTTAATTTGGCCTTCTAGATTGTTTACACGATTCTACTAGGATGATATATCCACAGAGAGTTTAGAAGAACTAGTTCATCAGTGAAGACAATGATGCATCGCTTAAACAAGAACGCTTTTCTGTTTTCGTAATTTCATTTTAGAAAAAAAAACATTCGCATAAATGTGTGAATCCGTGGAGAAAATATGAAGACCAAAATTTCGAAGATGTGGATAACACGATACATCTAAAAGTTTGAAGAATTCGACCTCTTTTCTAATCGTGTCTTCAGAAAAAGATCACTTTGCAAATCGCAAAGTTCTTCCTGAAATTCTAAGCTTTAGTTCTGAATATGCACAGTCAAAGGATTCTCAAAAAGTATTAAATCTTTTCTTAAAGCGTTTCTTAAAGCGTTTCTTAAAGCGTTTCAAAATCACTGAAACGTGTATCAAATTGATTTATCAAATTGATTACAGAATCAATTATATTAAAGTATTTTTTAAAATTACAATTTGTGTTGTGTTCTTCAATGAGAGTCTGGCAAGAAGGCAAAAAATTAAAAATATTATAATATTTTCTAAATGATTTTCAAATAGTAATAACTTTTTGAAAAGAATCGACATGACTAACTAATTGTGAAATGATTTGATTGATTTGCAGCTTTAAATTTAAATTGAAATATTATTTTTAATCGCCAGTTCAGTTTCATATATATTAGATACAATTTTTGTCGATCATACTGGCTAACGTGTACTCGATGGTCAGCACTAAATACGCGATAAACTGCACGCCGACGGGGTTTGTCAGTCATATACAGTAATAAATCATCAAATGAAGCTGGAAAGGAGCGTTTCGTCTTGAGATCGTCTGCAGACTCATCAGTAGGGCTGTGCAAACGATCCCTTGCCCTGGAAGCTGATAAACGAAGTTGTTAGAAATGTATATATATATTGCAACAGCGCCGTACAGAGTGCCTGCGAGAAACCCACAAGCGCGTCTCCACACGGCACATATTGCAAACCCTATAACTAGATCAAGGGTGGATTAAATTGAAATATTATTTTTATTTAGTGCTGACCATCGAGCACATGTTAGCCAGTATGATCGACGAAAATTGTATCTAATATATATGAAACTGAACTGGCAATTAAAAACAATATTTCAATTCAATTCACCCTTGATCTAGTTATAGGGTTTGCAATATGTGCCGTGTGGAGACGCGCTTGTGGGTTTCTCGCAGGCACTCTGTACGGCGCTGTTGCAATATATATATACATTTCTAACAACTTCGTTTATCAGCTTCCAGGGCAAGGGATCGTCTGCACAGCCCTACTGATGAGTCTGCAGACGATCTCAAGACAAAACACTCCTTTCCAGCTTCATTTGATGATTTATTACTGCATATGACTGACAAACCCCGTCGGCGTGCAGTTTATCGCGTATTTAGTGCTGACCATCGAGCACACGTTAGCCAGTATGATCGACAAAAATTGTATCTAATATATTTAAATTTAAAGTATTTAAATGATTTGTTATGTCAGTTAGTAGAGCAAACTCGTAAAGCGAGTCTAAATCTTCGAAAAAAATTTTAATTCGTCACATTTTACAGAAAATTTTTTTTGAAAAGAAAGATCTCTTTTCTTATTGCAAAGAACTTTTCTAAACATTTTCCTGCACTGAGCCACTGAATTTCACAATATAAAGGCACATCTGTGTAAATTGCGTTATGCTTCTCCAGAAAGTATTGAAACTTTCGATGAGAAAGGAATTTTTGACCGCTTTTAATAATATTAATAATTTTTGTGACGGTTTGCATTGCGGTGCATAGTTTCACAACTTCCTCGCATAACGCTTCTTGATGAATAATGCAATGAATGACAGGGAACTTTAAATCTTGCTGTTTTATTTGACCGAAGAATCCATTTTTCGAACCTAGCATTGCCTTTGTGCCATCAGTTATGATTGTCGAACATTTTCAAAACTCAATATCAAAGTTTTGGAGAGTTTGGTTAACAGCTTTGAAAATATCAATATACCGCTGTTGTAGTGGAACAAACTCTAAGAGCTCTTCGACATATGAAAAATTGTTTTGCACGATTTAAGCAAAAATACTCAATTGACTCACATGCCTATTATCGGTGCTCTCATCGAGACATAATGAAAAGAAAGAACAAGATTCCAATAAAGATTTTAATTGTTTCTAAGGAAGAACTAATACTATCATCTATTCGTAATTTTACAGTTTTATCATTTAAAGGAATGCTGGCAGCTTCTTCAAGAGTCAAAGAATTTCCAAACGACTCTACTACTGCGATGAGACATTTGTTTACAAATTTTCCTTCGCAAAACGGCTTGGAATTTTTCGCGATAAGATTTGAAATAGTATACCATGCTGTAAAAGCTTTTACTGAAGATGTAGCATTATTGATATGAGAATTCGAACTACAATTTTGATAAATTGCTTTTAAATCCTCGATTCAATTAGATTCCTCCTCGTCCACATATTTCGACTACTTACTTAAATGTTTATTTTTATAATGCCTATGAAGAAAAAAATTTTGTACAAGAGAAGATTGATAACCACACAGAAGATAGGTGATTTTATTGCAAATAGATGCGAAAGATTCCCATACCTTATCAAAAGATTGCACATATCTTTGCTCGCTATCCATTTTCTAAATAAAGCTAGTGATAATATGTCAAAACAAAGAAAAAATAATATTAATAAGTACACTATATTGCACTTTGGTCTATTAATAAGTACTAACGCAACAAAAAGTTTAAAATGCTATTTATAAAAATCAAAACTAAATATGAAATCAATAGTTAACTAGCCAAGTACCTCGAAGCAATTCAGTTTGAATATTTAATTCAAATGTTTTCCATGCATACTCTCTTATCACATGACGACATTGAAGTATTTGGCGTGCCCGTGTCGCAGTGATCATGTCTTCTTCTAAATATCTTTTAAAATTCTTATAAATTTGTACAGTATCTTGATTTGTACTGTATTTTGTATCTTGATTTTCAATAATGACACAAATTTTGTTAGAAATAAAATGAACACATTTACAGTTTTGCAGACTAAGAAAGTGATTATAAATATCTCTTTTAATTACTTAGTCGATACACATAATTTACATATAAAGTACAAATTATAGGTAGGACATGTTTTAATGCGACCCGGGCACTCCAAGTACTTCAATGTCGTCATGTGATAAGAGAGTATGCATGGAAAACATTTGGATAAAATACTCAAACTGAATTGCTTCGAGGTACTTGGCTAGTTAACTATTGATTTCATATTAGTTTTGATTTTTATAAATAGCATTTTAAACTTTTTGTTGCGTACAAGATGAGATTTTTTATGTACTTGGCGTACTTTTTTCACCTTTATAAGGTTTTTTAAATGATCTCATTGCTTTTTGTAAATTTAAAAAATTTTGAGATATCTCGAATTTGCTTGCGCAGTCTTCTTTAGAATCGTTTGCAGTTGTTTCGTTTCGTTTGTAGTTGAACCGAGATATCTAACAAATGGCAAAGTTAGCTATTTTTCATTTAAACAAATGTTAATTAATACCTTTTGAACAGGTCAACTACAAACAAAACGAAACTACAAACGATTGTCAAAAAGTCAGCGCAAGCAGATTCGTGATATCTCAATACTCAACGTATCAAACGCAGTGTGAATTCTCCATAACGCGCTTATGTGAACGCACCTTGACGGATGTAATGTATTACGATTTAGTCACACGTACTCGTGTTAGTGGATTCGAGGAAATTCCCCCAAATGTCGCGACACGTTGCGAGTCGAGAACGAGCAGTTCATAGTCAGTTGAGAGCCTACTCTCGTACACAACGGCACGTTTAGTGACGGCTCCGAAGTTTGGCAAATTAAGTTTCTTTCTTAAAATAATGTGCACTACATTATAGTTAATAAAAGACATGTCGGAATTAAACAGTTATTACTTAACCACCTCTTAATATATGACAACGGACAAACTCGCTTTGCTTGTGTGCATACGTACGTGAGTCTGAACCTGAATCTGAAAAACGGAACGTCACAAATCTAGAATACGATTACGATATCTCAGGATAGACTGCACCAATCACGTTCGGAGTGGTCGCGATCGAAAGCTTGCATCCAGATTATGTTATTAAAGTGCCGTTAGATTTTTACATAAGGCTTTAGTTTCTGAGATATTTTAATCGAAAGTTAGGGTGACGTGAAAGTATGGATAAGCTACTTGGTAGCGCGCGACGTCTATGCAGTGGCTCTCACCGCTCAGAACCTCGTTCTTTATGTACTTGGCGTCGCGACGCTACCGCGTCGCTTGATTACCTATCACATAGCACTATCACATGTGGTATCATAGTTATCATCATTATCACTATTACGCAAATAGCACTTTTTTATAATATGGATCTTTAACATTATCTCGCACAATACTTTTAACGATATTTCGCTTGTGAATGATGATAATGATAAGTGTAATAGTATAAATATACTAATACTTATTTTATTTTATCACTTTTTTCTTATTTTTTAATGAACAAGTCTAACAAGGAAACCTTTAAAAAAACGTATCAGCAATAGTATTTTACGAGTGATGTGGAAAACTACTGTCAAAATTCTAATTACGTATGTATCATATACATTATTAAATATATTATCATAATAATACATTAATGATAGAAAATTTAACATTTAATTATTTATAAAAATAAAAATTATTAACAAGGAATATATTTTAATGATTTGGCGGAAAGTACGATTCCGGCATATTTCTTATGTAAAGAAGCAGCATCACACGCGCGATTAACAGTCGAGTCGTTCGGGAGGGGGGGGGGGCAATGGGGAAACAGTAGGCGTCTCCTCAGAAATCGGGCCGAAATGTGCATTTATGTAATTCCGAGCATTGTGTAGAGCATCGAAAAATATTAGATCCATATTTTTTTAGCAGTGTATCTCAACGTTTAGAGATTGAAACAGGGTAAGACTTTAGTATACTACCTCCCTTCGATTTTGATGAAATTTTACAGGTACGTTGTGCTAACTAAATGACGAAAACCGGAGTGCGAAGTTGCGGAAATGTCTAGTTTTCGAGAAATTTAAATTTGAATTATTCGCCGTAATCAACATTTTTTAACAGTTTGATATAAAAAATAAGATAAATATTCGATCTCCGACTGACCTTGACATTGACCTTGGCCCCTAACAAGGTCAAGGGCATTGACCTTTCCCGTCGGTCATTGTTTGTTCACTTTCGATTAAAGTAGTTTCGAAAAAGTCTTTAATTTCGATTAAAGCAGAAAATAATTTGTATTTACCTGTTTTGTGCTTTTGGTTAAAATAAAGAATACTTTGTATTTATAAACAAACTATTCCATATATTAATGATTCACTGCTTTAAATAAAGTTTGTTCGTTCATATTCAAAATAACTACTATATTTTCGAAACTTATGTCTCCTTATGTGTATAATTACCGGTTATATTTTTTGAAATTGGAGCCCCGGACATATACGCTCGGTTTTCAGCCCGCTTCGCGGGAGGGCGGGGCTTCGCCCCTCCCCCCGCCGGGATCCGTGCCATGTACCAAGTGATCAAAATCTGTGTGAAATTTGTTACACTGGTTCTGGCGGGATAACTAAAAACCTCCATATCTCCTAAAATAAACCAGATAGCCACTTTCACTACTCCTCAAGTTTTGTTTATAATGACCTGTAAATGAAGAATCCACGGTCAAAACTTGGCGCTCCAGAAATCGTAGTCTTGCCCAAAGTCCATATCTTCCCGCCTTCCCTCCTCATGCTTACGGCCCCAAACGAGATTTGTATTTCTCTAGTCTGTCATGATATACAGTACGTGATTATTTAGGTTAAGAAACTTGAGTTTTTTAATTATGTTTTGTATCAAACTGTTAAAAAATGTTGATTAAGGCGAATAATTCAAATTTAAATTTCTCGGAAACTAGACATTTCCGCAACTTCGCACTCCAGTTTTTGACAACATTCAGTTAGCACAACATATCTGTAAAATTTCATCACAATCGAAAGGGGGTAGTATACTAAAGTTGAGCCTTGAAACAGCTCTAAATAATAGTATACGCTTTGCAAGTTTTGATGTCGTCATATCTCTCATCAATTTGACGATACTTTGACATCATTTTGATTGAGACGTTTTTACTGGGTAAACTAGTTCAATTAAAATTCTTTGGTTATTTATAATCTATGTTGTGAAAAATTGGAATATCTTATTAGTAGAATAATAAATATCTTGTTCTAGTAAAATAATTAATCATTATTTCTTATTTTTTGATAATTTAGGATATCAAATATTTATATCGAGCTTGTAAATTTGCTGAATGGTGTTTTCATTATGAAACACATCAAAACCGATCTCCTGATAGACTATTCTCGTTATTCGAAGGTAAGTTAATTTGATTAAGTTAATTTTAATTTTGAAATTAATTATTCATATTCATTGTTTGTGTTTTCAGGTCTCGCTGGTGTTATCTACTTTTTGTTAGATGTACAGCAGTCACATATAGCTAAATTTCCAACTTATGATATTAAGATTTAAGAAAGATTAAAATAACTTACCATATTAATCTAAGTTATAACAATTATATATAATTACTATATAAATAAAAATAACATTATTTACATCCATAATAAAAACAGATATGCAATTTCGCTTTAATTATATGTACGGTTTGTATCGAAATAATGTAAAATTGGAGATTTGCATTGTTGCTTTTATCTAGTACCTGATTCTTTGTTGCATATAATTGTGTAAAGTACGAGCGTGATCGTGAATGACTGTTTGACAGTTTGAAACTTTGTATATAGAATATCTTTCTAGAGTTAGATAAATCTCTTTTTAAGATTAAGCTATAAGGATTACGTTATATAAATAAATCAATATTTAAAAATAAGTAAATTATAAATATCTCACAAGTAAATAATAATAATAACTGTTACGTCCAGGAGACTCCACGGTTCCTTGCTCTCAAAGGAAATAATACATAGACCTAGATGGAAAAATTTATAATCTAACGAACCATTTCCCATGCTGCGACAAGTGCAATCACGCGGGTGCAGGGGCCATATTGTCTCAGCAAAAAATGTCTCAAAGTGATGAACGAAAACTCTTCCACAAAAAAATAAGAGACTTGGCGCCTGTGTCCAGCCGAAGCACTCAGTAGACAAAATATATATCTGGAGTACGCAGAGAAGAAAAAAAATATAAATAAATAACGGAGATCGCTCTAGATCTGGGAAAGTTGGGGCGGCACTTGAAAGGTGTCATCCGTTGACGGCAATAAAAGTCACTCACCGATCTTTAATACCAAGAATTCGGACACACATGGGGACCCGCGAACTAGAAACTCAATATAAAAAAATCAGAGTAACGAAACGGACGTTTGGATCGTCATATCTAAGGGTAGGGGGAGGGGGTCAAAAGGTGGATCATTACAAGTGCCGGACATCAACTCCCGAAAACAGTTACCATAAAGCTGTCTTCCGATACCGTGGTATTGTGGTAATTACTTAAACAACAACGACGCTGGTTCATGAAAAAACAATTCCCAGAATCAGAATAACCCCTTCCTAAGCCTTTCTAGCCCTATACAGGGTGTTCCAGAATTGATGCAAAAAAATTTAAGAGCATATTCTATAGGCCAAAATAAGAAACTTTTCTCATATCAACATGTGTGCGGAAATGCCCTCTTTTTGAGCTAGAGCTCCCCAAAGTTGCCGAAAAAAAGTTGAATTTTCTATCCACTGTCTAAACTTCAACGTACAATTCTACGAAACTTGATATATTTACGTATCAAAATCAGGGTTGGGAAAGTTACTTTATAAAAGTATCTAGTTACAGTTACAGTTTTTTCACTAAACATGTAACTAGTTACAGTTACAAGTTACCGATTCTGAAAAGTAACGCGTTACAGTTACAGTTATTCAAAAAGTAACGAGTCGTTACTTTGCAGTTACTTTCTTGCAATGAAAACAAATATCACATCTACACAGGGATAAAGATTCAATAACAATCTTGTAGAGGTATAAAAATTAAATCATATAAATATGCTTTCTAAATATATTGATTTATTATTTATATAATTACATTAATGTTACATTATAAGTACTAATAATGTTACACTATAAAGAAGGTTATTAGACGCAAATATCTCGAAGAGAATAGTAATAAAAGCGGTGTGTCGAGAATGATCGAGGTTGCATTAGTGATTAGTTTCATTTGCGATCGATCGAAACACTTGTTTAAGAAACACGAAACGCAATCTCGAGTCGAGTTGATTTCTTTAATCGAGACATCTCATTATATACATAAGAGTACTTACGCGCGCTAACAAAAATGGAAATTTCATTTATTTCTCGCCATTTTGCAAACTGACATACAACTCGAAGAAATAAAATATTTTTTGCTTCATACATAAAATTACTTTCAGAAAATAAAAGTACACGCAGGTGAAACTTATATCTAGCAAACTCACTTTATAAACGGTTGTTATATGTATTTATCGAACATCAAGATTAAAGTCGGTTAAACGATTTAATATCTAAAATGTTAATAAAAATTTTTATTAATTTTTAAAAGGATTTGATACTTGATTATGTCATCGTGAAGATGTCCTCTTTGTGGCGTTATTACAGAGCCACCGACGCTAAACATTCGTTCAACGAATGCACTACTCGGAAGTGCCGTATTGTATTTAATAAAATGTTTTTTAATTGTAGTATAATCATTTAACATACCAATATTGCAGTTACTCGATTTTAAGAATCGATACAATTCTTCTTGTGTAGACTCAATTTCTTTTGTTTGCTGATCAAAAGTAAAAAAGTCATCGCAGTTATCGAGTTTTTCATTAAGATTTGGGGAATTCTCAGCAGAACGGATTCCTAATAAGTCTTCCAAGTAATTTTTAGCGAGTTTCCTTTCTTCTCCATTTATCCAATTTAATTTAAATTTTGGATGCAAACAACTTGCAATAATAAGCTCTTTTTTCTCAAATAATGTGGAAAATCTAAGAGTATGTTCAGAATCCATGAATAAAGTTGTTCTTTATTTAAAAGCAAAATTAATAACCACATGTTAATTAAATTAACAAATTATCTATTACCTTTTATCTAAACCTTGTTGAACTGCTGCGATTAGTGATTGGCAATGCGTAAATCCACTTTTGTTCAGTGTTTCTAATTTTTCTTTTACAGTTTTCAAGACCGGTAATAAATATCCCATATACATTCCTGTCTCACCTTGCAATATATCTAAGGCTTGCGATACAGGTTTCATTACCTAAATCAAACAAAATAAGAAAGAGATATATTACTAAATATATATTATAATCTTTACAGATACATATTACAATCTATCTAAAGTGGTGTACCTGACAATATTCTTCTATGAATTTAATTTCATTTTCTGTCAGTCTTTGCAAATTACAGTAATCGAGACATTTGTTAATTATTTCGGGATCATTTTTCAAAAGTGTTATTATTTGCAGTATGGAATCAAAAGTGGAGTTCCATCTACAAAATAAAGATGAAGGTATATAAAATTATTATTCTAGAACAAACTTATATATATTTATATGCAGAATTGAATAAAAAAATGAGAAATAAAAATGAATATTTTATCATCATGATTAATATTGAAACATAGTAAATATGCAAATTATTTAGGATTGATGACAGTTGTAATATTTTTTACCATTGTGTCCAGAGAATAATATCTGTGATATTTATATATAAGCCATCAAATGACTCGTATATAAACACTGCGAATATTATCTTCTCAACATTGATAAAAATTGTTACGCGTGTCATCAAGTCTAAGATCGAATAAATCTCATATTGATTATTTAACGCAATAAGAAATCTTTTTACCTTGTAATAACAGGAGTTTTTAAGTAGACACTGCAAATTTCTTTTGTTTTATCAGCTACTTGTGTAGATTGATTCTGTTTATTCCATAATTTGGTTAATTTGGCAAATGTCAATCTGTATAGTTTCTTGTATAAAACATCATTATCTATAGCTTTCTCGGAATCTTTCACCGCGACAAGATTTAAAGTGTGACTGGCACATCTATGATGTGGCGGAAGAATAAGTAAATTTTCTGTATTCGTATCTTCTATATAGTCTGTAATTAAAATAGCACTTAAATCGTGAAATTCTACAGATGTCTCATCCTCGTCCTTTTCAAAACACCTAAAAAAATATTTAAAAATGTTATTTATGAAGTATATTAAAATATTTGATATGTTAATTATATTTTGTTAATTATATGTTTATTACTTTAATTTTAATCGTTTTAATTAATTATTTGTATTATATGTGATAAAAGAAATGCACGAATGAGGTAAAGAATGCCACATTTGTTTGCACATGTAAAAAATTTAAAAAGTATAAAAACTATATTTTTGAAGCTCTTACCGGAAAGCTTTAATAAAGTTGGATCCATTGTCGGTAGTTGTATAGCATACTTTATTTTGGATGTGATATTCGAGAAAGACTGACTTAATTTCTCGAGCTAAAACATCGTATGTATGTTTGCCTTTCATCCTACGGCAAGCCAATGCAGCCGACTCTCTCTCAAAAGTTACGGGATTCACCCAATGAATAGTTATTCCTAAATAACTCCTACAAATTCAGATTTTAATTTATGCATAAAAAATTACAATTCAAAGAAAAAATAAAACTATAAAGTCATCATAAATCACTAACCTTTTTGCTTTGCTCCATAGATCTGCTGTCGTCGCAACTAGTTCTACTTCAGTCAATTTGTTTTCAAGAGTAGCCTTCATTTTATGATAGATTTCACAAACGTTATTTCTTAATGTTTTTCTGCACATTATACGGATATGCGAAGGAAGTCCAATTCTAACCAAATTAATGAATGCTGGATTGTCTACAATGGCAAGAGGTTGAATATCTTCAATAATGAAGCGCAGTATCGCTTTATCTAATGCTTTTTGAGTAACTGCTAAGCTCCCAGAGCCCCATCTCTCCAATATTTGACATTTGTTTGGAACATTATTCAGAGAATCTTCACTTGGACGTTTATTTGATAACTTCAGTTTTGCCTCATCTATGTTTTTTAACAGGTGTGAGTGTTTTGCCTATTAATTTTGTTTTATCTATTAATTTTATACACACACACATACATACACATACAGAAAGAGAAAAAAAGAAAAAAGAGATAGAAACAACATATCAATATAATAGTTTCGATATTTTATATATATACATAAGTAATTTCATAATAAAGAAATAATAACATAGTAAAAATTTCTTTGAAAAGAAAAAGAATTTTTACGAAAAATCTTATAAGAAAATTTAAAATATATAAAGGTAGTATTATGTTATGTATTGTTTACATTTAAAAAAAGATCATTTTCACGCATGTTTTTCTCAATTTAGACAATTATAAATTAAAAAAATTTTTTAAATCCTAATTTTGATCGTAATTGCTAATGCTAAATTGAAAAAAACCATAATACATTCAAGTCATGTCATACTTTTGATACCTACTATTTTATATATATTCAATGTTGAATGTCTCGTAATTATGTTGTTTCTTAATATTATTATACGTTTCTGGTAAATCTAAAAGTTTAATTAAAGAAATTAAAAATATAGCTTCTTAATATTATTATTTAATTTTAATATTACTTAATTTATAATATTAGTTTTTAAGTTTTTGAAATAAGAAATTTATGGATTATTATATCCTTTACATTGTATATAATTTGTACAGATTCATTAATTTAAATAAGAGAAACATTTAAGCATACAAGGTCTTACGAAATCAACACTCCACACTAAACAGATTGTTATTTGCTTATTATTCATTATCACAATATTTAATTCATATTTATTTTTTTAAGACTAGAATAACAATTATATAAGAAACTGAACTTGATAGGAATACAACAATCCATAAGTATAGGGATATTAGGGATTAATATAATAACCAAAAGTAACCTTACATGCTAAAAATAATTCAAAATAACAATCATAACGCAGGACATTAGAGCTAATAACACTGTTGAATCGAAGCATTTACGTGATTGTGGTTATCGTTATTACATATGTTAATGTAACACACTGTCAATAGTGTTATTGGTCCTAACACCCTGTGTTCTGATTGTTATTTTGATTTGTTCTACATGAATCGTTAGACTGAATTATATTTTAACTAAATTTTTCAATAAAAAATGTATAAATATTGAATACACAAAACCTTACACTTAAATGTTTCCTTAAATTTGCAGTTGAAGTTCTGTTTGCATGAATAATTTTCCTGCCAACGCAAATTTTGCACAAAAATGCCCAGTTGTTTTCGTTTCCAAGTTGTTCCTGTAACTGAAATACTTCTGCATATGCTGGCCATGGCATTTTATGATCCTTCTCTGAAGATTGAGATGCCTCCATTGCTTGAACGTTTTTGAACTGTACACAAATATATACCAAAGTCATATTTATTGTGATACACATATCCAGAAAGCGTTACAAAATACGCACAATAAACACTACAGTAAACAAATAAAATTCTGAAAAACTAAATAAAATTCTGAAGAAGTAATATCCTAAAATCACAGAAATAATCGCGAAAAATCCGAAAGAAAAGGCGAAATACATTACTTACCTATCTTATTTATCTTATTCTCGTAGAACCAGACAGAGATGTTCCTATTACAGGAATATTCACTCACAATATTTAAAAAAAAGTGAAACGCGATACATTGACTCGTATTCGTATCCTCTTTACACGTCATAGCATGTGCAACGTTCCTAACACTGCTACCGCATGCTACTAAAGCCAAAGCGTCTGGCACCACTCGTCGCCGTAATGTAAGTGATATCAGAAAAGCAAGACGGTGATTGGCCACCGCGTTGCCGCGCTGCCGCGTCCTGTGGGCAGGATCCCTAAGTGCTCGAAAGTAACTATGAATGTAACTATAAAATTAGTTACTAGTTACTGAACATATGTAACTGAGTTAAGTTATAGTTACAGTGGAGAAAAAGGAACGAGAAGAAGTTAGAGTTACCGAAAAAAGTAACTGTAACTGTAACTTCGTTAGAAGTAACGAGTTACTTCCCAACCCTGATCAAAATATGCTCTTTTCATTTTTGGTGCCAAAACTTTTCTAAAAAATTTCTAAGGAGGGTTTATGAGGGGGGGGGGTTGTGAATTTACTTTTTTAAAGGTATTGTACCTTTTAAACGTATTATCACTTAAGGAAATCAAATTTCGGTGCTCTTTCCTCTTAAGTCTTGAGAACGATTAATTCCTCACGATCGGCAATAGATACGTCAAGCAGTAAACATATAGGATTATGGTTCGACAATACATGAAAACACATACATATGACGTGTTTATTGCCGCTCGTGAGGAATTAGTCGTTCTAAACCTTATTAGAAAAGAGAGCACCGAAAGATTGACTGCGAATCTCGTCGATGCGTGCATCGCAGCAAGAGGAGGGCATTTCGAGCACTTTTTATAAAAAAATAAAGCCAACAGAAACGAAAATTAAAAATGTTAATAAAAATATTACGTTTTCAAAATATTATTTTGGCGTATGTTTCAGGGAAGCGGCAAAATTGATTGCGATATTATTTGAAATTATCTTCGTTCACACTTCTAATTAATACATAAATAGTTCTAGTATCTACTAGTACCAGTGGAACGAACGAAAACCACTCTCTGCACGAATCAGTTTGCAGCTCGCCTAGAACCAGGTCTCTTCATTTATAGGTTCATTATCTTAAAAACGGTTCGTCGTACGAGAAAAAAGTAGTAGACAAAAAATGCTTATTTTTTAATTTTCTTTTGAGAAATGTTAACATATTTTACATTTTTTGCATTCACACATAAAGTTTGCACATGTAAATGCAACCCCCCCCTCATAAACCCTCCTTAGAAATTTTTTAGAAAAGTTTTGGCACCAAAAATGAAAAGAGCATATTTTGATACGTAAATATATCAAGTTTCGTAGAATTTTACGTTGAAGTTTAGACAGTGGATAGAAAATTCGACTTTTTTTCGGCAACTTTGGGGAGCTCTAGCTCAAAGAGGGGGCATTTCCGCACACATGTTGATATAAGAAAAGTTTCTTATTTTGGCCTATAGAATATGCTCTTAAATTTTTTGCATCAATTCTGGGACACCCTGTATAATGGGAACGATCCGCCTCGGAGCTCTCTTCTTTTTGATCCAGCATTCTTCAATCACGCACGAAGTTTTCGTTTCCGTCCACGGAACGCCGCAGTAGAATAAAACGTAGAGTCAGTACTAGACCGATCTGAAAAGACGCCGGACGGGTTGGCTCCCTGCACAGAGGCAACGACACCCAGATCAGCATCCGAAGATTGCTCAGCCAGGAAGATAGTAAGCGAAACTTACACTCTGCTATTACTTTTCTCCTCCTCCCCCCTTTTTTTGTACATCTTCACCAACTCAGACCTACAATACTATCGAACAAAGATTCTATTCCATTTTCCCCTATTTAAGTGGCTCATATAAAACGCCGAAGCGGAAGCACGACTCCCCCGCCGGAATCATTTTCGACCGACCAAAGAGCAGCCTCCCCTGAACCAGCAGCGTTTGAACGGCCGTGGAAACGCAACAATTCGGAGTCAACCTTAACGCAGTCCCCCCGTCGCGATTCTACCGAGCGTTCAACCATAGTCACCCCTTCCCCCACCTCTCCTGCATTTTCTCCATTTTCTCCAATATCCCTTGAATCCTCCATTACACCTTCCTCTTCCACAAACGTTGAACCACCTTCTTTTGCCAGAAACTCCCCTTTTTCCCTCCCAGAACTGTCCCCTCGATGGTTTTCGCCCATCCCCTCCCCGGAGCTCGATCAGTACTTGCTTCCTTCGGATTTCGAGGAGCATTCGAATCCTCCCCCTGTATCTCCCATCCAGGTACTCACAGAGATCCACAATTTATCCTTTCCCTCCTTTGGTGAACTAAGACAACTTTATGAGGCTGGCCTCGAAGTATTGCGTGAGCACATCCTCGATTGCTTCCCCACGTTCACCTTCTCCCTTCCTCCTTTCGCCTTCGTCCTCAAACCTGATCCCATAGACATAGGTACCTTGAGGGGTGCACTAAGAGACGTACCTTCTAATACTATAGTCCCTCTAATTACGCATAATCGACAATATCCTGTGCTGATCCCCGCCCATATGTCCAACCACTTTTAATCGACAATCCATCGCATATCCTCCACAGCATATAGAATCTTATCCATATTTTAAGTATATATACAGGGTGTTTCAATAGGAGGTAAATGATCTGTGCGGGTCTCTCCGACAATTTATATCCCGGCGGGACGTTGGGGGAGAACTCGTGTATCGTGTGCGCGGGTCTGTTGTTGCTGTACGCACCCGCCGTGACGCTGCACTCCACGCGAATGATGTTCACGCTCATGACGTTCACCAGTTCGTCGGATGCGTACGGTTGGGTCGAAGAATGCGAGACGAGAACCCCAACAGCGGGCCGATGGTGCCGGGCTTCGCAAAGTTCACACTATAGGCACACTTGATCTCGCTTCGCATGGTGTTGTCATTGGCGCGTAGGGCGAGCACGTTCTCCCCCGTGCGCTCCCCACCGTCGTACATGTCGTACGTTCCGACGTAGTCGTCGTCATCACGGTCCTCCCCCTCCACCACTTCGTGTTGACGGAGCACGGCGTTCCTCAGGAACCGGCTTATGGCACTGAGCTCGTAGGATCCCTCGGGAATCGTTATCAACACGTCCTTCTCGCCGAAGTAGAATCTGTTATTGGTCGCGTCGATGTTCGGTATCGAGTTGTAGGTCTCAAAGTCCGCGAGACCGAGCTCAAAGGGCTCGTCGCTCAGATCGATGGGTGGGAAGTAACTCGCCGTAAGAACGCTGCTTCTACCAGTCAGTGTAAGCGTCAGCGACATGGCGAACAGCTACTACCCTACTACCACTCGATGTCCCGGAGAAAACTCAGACACAACTGCCCGCAGATCTGCTTGTCGTAAGTCTGATATCGGTGCCGATTGTACGCGATCGACACGTCACCGCCCAGATAGCGCTCGAGTGCTCGCAGTGGCCACAGGTTGCCGAAACCGTCGAAGTAGACGGCCCTGTCACTCCTTTTGGCGTACGCGACCCAATGGGTCCCCGGACCCGCTGAGCCGTCGAGGTTCACGATGGCACACTCATTGCGACGCGCACGCGCGGGTAACGCGTCGCGCATGAACACCACTCTGAAGAACGGCACGCGAAGACGCGCGGCCTCCGCCGCGAGCTGTGCGCCCATCGTAGCACCGGGTGGCAGTCCTAGCGCCGGCGGGGACGTATTTTTTACTAATATGTCCACCGCAGCTGCAGGACATTCCGCTTCCACGCGCGTGCAGTGCTAGATAGAGACCGCGTCCTTCCATCGCGCGATTGTGACGCTGCAGTTCCTCCAACTGACGACGCTTGGCCTTGGGCTGTCGTTCACCGCCTTCGCGACGCCGGCTGCACCACCGATCAACGACCGCGCCCAGGACCGGCAGGAGCGGCAAGAGGCCCCCGCGTTGCACTATAGGAAGCGTCCTCGCTGATCGCTTGGTCGTAGTGGTCCCCCTCTTCCTCCTCGCTTTGCCAGCCGGTCGCTTCTTTTTCGCGCCCATTCCGAGTTTCGTCTTCGCCTTCATGGCCGCCCATACGGCCACCGCGGCGGCTCTCTCACCCAGACTCGAGTTCCTCGCCGAGATGCGCTCACGCGTCCTGTCCGCGAGTACCAGGTCGGCAGCGTGCCGATCGCTCAACTGACGGCTCCTCGAGTAGGCGATGTCGTGCTCGCGGCAGGCAGCGTCCAACGGGTTGATGCCGCGATCGCCTCGCGCGAGTCGCTTCGCGAGTCTAGTACCGGGCCCGCAGAACTAGTAGCCGGGAATGTGCAGCTCGAATGATAGCGCTTCTATGGCGCGATTGAGCAGACCCGCGTCGTGAGCGGCTAGACGCATTCGTGGGAGTAGCCGTTGGCGCACGGGCACCCAACAGCCTCTTGAGCGCGACTTGAACGAACGGATGGAGTCGTTCCGCGTATAAATAGCGGGGCGCCTCGGCGCACGAGCGAGTTCGCGCGACATGCGCTACGTCAGGCAGGTACAGACGTGGATTCAGCGAGTACGCCGTGCCGTAGATGATGTGGATGAGCGGGAATGGCGGGCAGTAGTCGCAGGCATGTCGAGCGGTGCAGCCGCGCCTACGTTGCAGGAGCGCGATGCGATCGCTGAGGAGATCACCCGCGCGCGCGAGTCCATTCGCAGGAAGTACCGGAGTCTGAGGACCGGCAGAATGGAGGATGAACGGGCTCTGGAGAGCCACTTCAAGCCGATCGTCGGACCGTTGAAACGGTTGGTCGAGCACACCGTCGACGACGAACCTGACGCCGTCGACGTGACTCGCGTGAAGAGGAAGTTCAAGGAGGCGGAGGAGGAGGACGCTGACGCCTCGGCGATAGTTACGCGGAAGCTAAAGCTAGTTACGCCGCAGAAGCTAAAGACAGGTCGGCAGAGACTGAGCGCCACGTCATCACCGTTGATAAGCGCGACGCTCGAGGCGGATGCACCGGCGCCGATGAGCCCGCTGGAGCGATCCGTCGCCGAGGTCATGCAAATGGACGAGTAGGGACGCGCTGCTCGCCACGCTGGAGCCGTTGGGTTGGAGATACGTCGGCGCTCTGTTCGCGGACAGCGGACGCCAGCAAGACGAGCGCCATCGACAACGTGTACGGGGTGTACATCGGCAAGACCGGCACGATGCTCGGCGACAAGCGATTCGACGTCGGCGCGGACGACTCCATATTCGTGGGCAGTACGCGGTACGAGGGTACGCCCGGAGCTGATCTTCATGCGAGCCCCCGACGAGAGCGCGTACACAGTGCAAGATACGATGATGTACCGCCGGATTCTGCTGGCGACGAACGCGCACAGGCAGCGGCATCAGACGATAAAGAGCAACAAGGGCTACAAGTACAGGAAAATAATCGCCCCGTTGATGGGCGTTCGCTCGGCCGCGAATCACAGCGGAGCCGGCGTGGAACCACCGCTACAGTCGCCACCACTGCCACCTCCATGAGGGTAACCGACAACGCGATCGACTACGTGCACTGGGACGATCCGAACGAGCTGGTGGATCGCCAGGCTGATCGTGGCGTCGCGCGGCGCGGGCAACGACTCGCACGACGCCGAGTTCCTGTCTATAATTGAGGAGCTCCGAGAGGCGGGCATCATTACGATCTGACGCGCCGCCCGCGATGCAACGATGCCCGTGAACAAGTTCGGCGCTACCCTCGCGCGGAGCGGTGTCAACGCGACGGGATTTCGGGCCTGCGACGTTCGCGGTTACGTGCGCGAAAACGCTCTCTGCCTGGTCCCTGACGGCAATGGGTACTACACTAAGAGGCGGAGAATACAGCGCGTGGCCGTGCCGCGGGAGGAGCACGACGCGGTAAACCGGTACCACTTGGACCAGCGGATCAACTCGTTATCCGAGGCCCAATGGAGGGACTACCGCGACCTTCGGGATACGGTTGGTGCGCTACGGGCGGACGTCGACGGCACGTCCGCGAGGACGGACGCGCTGGGGGACACGGTGGGAGCGTTGGAGACGCACCGAGACGAGATGAACGGTAGGGTGAGCGGGGTGACCGTTCAGGACACGGGGGCTGCGGATCAACGCTCAGGAGGAGCGCTTCACCGCGTCGTTGTCGCGGCTGCAGTCCGACACAATCTCCCTCACGACGCAGTTGCAGGCGCACGACGGAAGGATAAATTACCGCGAGAGTCCTTCAACAGGTACGTCACGGGATTGGTCTGTTGCACCTTCGCTGTCCTAAACACCTCCGTGGTCCAATTCGGCGTATAGCCCTTCGCGAAGACGGTTTTATACTTGCTCACGCACGGAAAACCTGGCGAAGGCGTGAACGGACGCTAGGTTCAACACGAACCGATTGGACAAGGTGGCGAGGACCGTGCGGTCGTGCGAGGAACGGACAACCAATCTCGAGGAAACGGTATCGAGGCTGAGAAACGATCTGACCGACCTCTCGAGCGCCGTGGGCTCTCTCCTGCAATCCGACGAGAAGCGACGGACCGACGTATCCGTGCTGACGTACGAGTCCATCGACGGACCGCCCGTAACGGGGGAGTGAATCGTACGCACGACGGACCGATCAACGTACGAATGACGGACGAACGGACCGATCGATCAACGGACCGATCGACGAACGAACGGACCGACCGACGGACGAACGTAACGGTAGATCGAATCCGTACCGAGGAGACAGGGCCGACCCACTGAATCGTGCCACGATGAGGGCCAAGGAGCGCGGCAACGTCAGTTCGGAGAGGTTGCAACTGGTGCGTGAATTACACGCGCCAGCGAGAAGAAACTTTCCTCGCCGTCGCATGATCGTGCGCAGATATGACGACCTGTGGCAGGCGGATCTGGTCGACGTGCAATCGCACGCGCGGCAGAACAAGGGCTACCGCTACATACTGACGATCATCGACGCGCTGAGCAAGTACGCGTGGGCGGTACCGCTTAAGCGTAAAAATCAGGCAGCGAGGTGGCCGAGGCGTTCACTAGGATATTCCGCGATGACGGCAGATGCCCGCGGAACCTGCAGACCGACGAGGGCAAGGAATTCTACAACACGCAAGTGCGAGAACTAGCGCGTAAGCGCAGTATAAATCACTATTCCACGCACTCGGTAATGAAAGCCTCGATAGTGGAACGCTTCAATCGTACGCTGAAGAATGAAATATGGAAAGCGTTTACACTCAATGGATCGTACAAATGGGTAGATTGCTATCGCGCCTCGTGAGAGAGTACAACGCTCGGCGGCACCGCACTATCGCGATGCGCTCGGTCGACGTCACGCCGGCCACATCTGCACGGCTGCTGTCCACTGTTTACAAGAGCGTGAAGATCGCCGCGCTAGCGCAATTCCGCGTGGAAGATACGGTGCGCGTGAGCAAATATAAAACCCTCTTCGCGAAGGGCTATACGCCGAATTGGACCACGGAGGTGTTTAGGATAGCGAAGGTGCAACGGACCAATCCCGTGACGTACCTGTTGGAGGACTCTCGCGGTAATCCGATCTCCGGCGGCTTCTACGAGCACGAGTTGCTCAGAGCCCGTAATCCGGACTTCTATCTTGTTACGTCCAGAAGACTCCACGGTTCCTCGCTTCCGCAGGAAAATATTAAAGTAAGAAATAGAGAAAAATAACTATTAAGAACCAATCCCCACCAACAAAAAGTACGACCGGATGAATGGAGGGGCCAAGTGGTCTTATTGTTAGCAAATGTCACGAAACGATATGCGAACCATATAGCTCACAATATTTTTTAATCCTCGCCTGCGCTCAGCCGAAGCACTCGATAGGGAAAAAGAAAAAAACATCCGGAGTTAATAGCTAAAATCACTTAGGGAAGACCGCTCCAGATCTGGAAAAGCGGAGCGGCACTTAGGAATCGTCCACCCGCTGACGGCAATAAAGTAATGCACCGAGTTTTAATACTGAAAAGTTAGTAGGTTAGGGGGGCTGACTCTAACCCAGGGATCTGACGGGGGGCTGAATCAGCGGGGGGAGGGGGGTTTGACGTCGCACGGCGAGGAGGTATGACGTCACGCGGGGGAGGGGGTAGGACCGTGACGGTATTTGCTGACCTAACCCACACGTGACAGTATTTGCAGGCCCAACCCGAGGGAGGGGAGAGAGGGACCGTGACAGCTTTTGCTCACCTAACTTAACTTAGGGGGTTTTCGCGTACCTAACCAGCAGGGATAGTGACAGTATTTTGCTGACCTAACCCGCGGGAGGGGTGAGGGGGAGGATGTACGTGCGCGACGTAACCGATACCCTCTTCGCTGTACACGTCGCGACGTGTTTCGCGGTGATAAAACACGAACACCGACGTTCGGCTGCTATGAAATCGGATGAGTGGATGTTAAAGTACATCGCGTCCACGTGCGTAATATAACCGATGCATCCTTCGATGACACGTTCGCAGTGAACGTGCGCGATACCCTCCTCATCGCGACGTGTCTCGCGGTGAAACAATTTGATAACTCGAGCGCCGACGTCCGGCTGCTTCGAAAAAATGCGCTGATTGCGCAATTCGACGTCTCAGATCCTATGGCTCCTCATTAAACAAGCGCCGTAAATGAAAAAATATCTTGGCCTCGCGATGTTACGTCCAGTAAACGTTATAAACTAAATTTAATGTAAAAAAACGTATTTAAACTCCATCGTAACAAGAATCTGTGTGGTTCAGGTGATTGAGCGTGTGGTCATATGGCAGGCCCGACCCAGGTTCGATCCAAGGCATAGGTAAATCATTTTATTATATTATATTGTATTACTATCATTCTCATATATCAATATCCGCAACGAAAACCGTGACGTGTGCGATGATGTCATGGAGAGTTCCGTAAGAAGGAGAGAATAGAATAGAATAAAAACGTAGACACAAGTTGTAATAATGAATGCAATTTATTTTAGGCGGTTCGACCACCAATTGTAGAGTTTGAATACATTATGTAAGGCGCAATGTTTCACACGGTATCCACATCGAAATATATTCACTATATTTAATTTATATAAAGGAGCGATATCTTCGTAGTCCACATCCAAAGTCTCGATGAATACGTCATCTCGCGCATCGTCTTGAAGCAAATCGTGCAGCCATTCGCGCTTCTCGTGTCCCTTGACGTACACGAGGGGTACTGTTTCATCATCATCCTCTTTGTCCGTCGTGCCCACCACCGCCTTCGTGATCAGGCGCCTAGCCCATCGATACGGAACCGTTCCAACGTCGCATGATAGTCCGTGATAATTCGCCGTTAACCAAGACGCTTGCGATCTCTCAGATTTTAAGAGATCGTACCACGATCCGTAGGGTTCAAAGATGTAGTGCGAGAGAACACATCCCTCGCTGAGAGCGGCAAATTCCTTCACGACGAAGTTTCTGCCGACGATGAAGCCTTGCAGGTCCACAAACGTCGGTACGGACATGACGAGTTTCCCTGGATTAATGGCCACACTCGCAACGGTCCGTAGTTATAAAGAGATATCTGCTGACGATGCAATTTTACACAATCTGCGCACAACGTTGGTCAATGGACTGTATTCAACCACGCGATCGTGCATTATGAGGCAGTAGGCAGTAGTATTCGCAGGTATATTCTCTTTGCAGTCAAACTCTAATCGTACATCTACGGTAGCACTCTTGATCGACTCGTTCAGTCGCGAACAATCGATAACCACGAAAGGACCGCGAAGAAGAAAGTTGGTAGTGGTCAAATATGCCTCGGCGCAGTCGCATCCATAATACGCCCTACGAAAACGTGAATACATGTCGTACAGGATGGCGTATTTGTTCCTCTCAAAATCCAAATTCAGGTCGTCGTATGGATAACATTCCGAGTTTAGATACAATTTCACGTTGGTTAATTTGCAGTCGTCGAATATAGTAACGTCCTGGGACATTACATTTTTACGCCCAGTCTGCAATGCAAAGATCACGTATCGCGGTTTCTCCAGCTGAGTCGCGGCCTTGACAGTCCACGAGTGCTTGGTGGTGCTCTGTAGTAGAGGAAACTCGTACAGATCCCACGATCGGAATGTCATGCTCAGATATCGTCCGCTCTCCAAGGCTCGTAGCATCGATAGCTTATTGACTGCATTCAGTAACACATGCGGCATTCGCCACTGTATCTTGAACAGCTCAATCTTTGGCTCCAGCGCGGGATCTCCCAGGAGACTATTGTTGTCGTTGCGCGATCGTATTAGAATCAGCTCATGACGAGCGTTGATCACCACGCGTTTGTAATCCTCGCAAAATCCCAGTAACATAGAGAGCGGTACGCAAAAATTAAAGTTTCCATCCACATTATCAATATATGTATCCCAACTGGCATTACCCAGGGTCACGCCTCTGTCGAGTGTTAACAATGTATAGTTTTTGAGTGTCGAAGTCATTCCAACATTTTGTTGCGATCAATTTCCACTCCGTCAAGTTCGTAGCGTATCTCATCGAACATGAACGCCACGCAATTATTTCCCAATACCACATTAGAGCCCTCAATGGCTCTGTTTGTTGTTAGTTTGTCTTCGACGTACAGAAAGCTCTGACACGGTAAGTGTTGCGGAATCGATCCGCGATCCGCGAGATGACGTCACCTATCGGGCGCGATCGCGGCGCGGCGTTTTACCGCGCCCCCGGTCGGGCTACTTGGTCTTCACGCGCGTCGTCTCACTCTATTCGTTACACCGGCCATGGGCTAACCACAGAAGTGCGCGCTCGACATTTAGGCTAGTTAAAGAATAGTTTTCTCATTGTGTACGGCTCTCAGTTGTGCTCAGTGTGATTATCGGACTTCTCTGACTTTTGTGACTACTCATTCGCGGTGCTTGACGTGGCAATAATCCCGGTAGAGCCCGTGTGCTTCTCAGGTGGCCACGTGCGGTGCACGTGAGCCGCGATCTCGGTGCTTCGCAACTTTCGAGAGCATTTACGACGCTCGAGAACAAAGCATTCTCATACGACGTGAGTGTCGCGTGAACCGCTTCGGCGATCCGTGTGTTTACCTCGCATCACTGTAAATATTGTACATTGTGGTTTTACATTAAAGACGAACTCATACAAAATTACACGCGCTGCGATTCATTTTCTTTGTGTGCCCGTTGTGACGTCCCACTCACCGCGAACCTACCAGCTAACTCGCGTGTTCTCAAACAGTAAGGTATACAAATCTTGCTGCTGTATGGGTATTCGTATCTCATCGCTGTGTCCTAACAGCGTGTTGGCGTACGGATTATACGTATGAGTCTCAATCTTGACGATGCGATCGTCAAAGACTGGTTCACTTCCGATATTCAAAATGTCAATCATTTTTCCCCCGCGATTAGGTATTTCGTACTCTGAAGCCCAAAGATTTCAAAAATTCAACGTTTGATGCACTGAGCTTCTTCGTATTAGATTTTAAAAAGTCAATTGAGCAAAAACATAGAAATTTAATTTTAAAGGCTATTCAACTAATGTTTTGAAATAATGCTCAACAATTTATTATTCGCAATTATTAGTTAAATTAATTTTCTATACTTAAAATTTTAAATTATTATTTAAATTCATTAGTCGAATACCAATATTTCTGTTTTTGCTCAATACACGTTAGTAAATATAAAATAATAACTTTATAAGATTATGTATTTATTTTGTACATCAATAACAATATCGAAGAAGAAAATTCATCTCTATAATAAACAATTTTATATATTTTACAATAAAACAATACAATACAACAGATTACAATATAATACAACATTTACAATATAATAAATAATAAAAGAAACTAACTAGCAATACATTCAATATTTTTACTTACGCTAATTACCCAAATGAACGAAACTGTTTTAATACAAAATATATTGTTACATCCAGAGCTCCGTGAGCTCGAGGAAGGACGCAACCAGACGCCTCTCGAGGTACGTAGGCACGGAACCGCAGTACCCCGCGTGTTCGAGTTGACCGATACGTTTCGATTTTCGGGTCAACGACCAAGTCGATTTTACTCTTTTAATTCGAAACGGTCCCTCGATTTTCGGGTCAACGACCGAAGTCGATTTTACCCTATTATTCGAGATGGTCAACTCGATGGTCTTTTTTTGGTAAGGGAAATGAATCCCTATTACACAAGGATAGGACCCGTACGATCTGTCAAGGACGAGGGTGAAACGAGGGTAATAAACTAGAATGAAATTTTGATAAACTAACAATAGTATATTCTGTCAATGGTCATTAAAAATACAAGTACAAATGGTTAGAATTTTGAAACTGGATTGCGAATTTGAACATGATTATAAAAACTATAATTCGATTAAAACGCCGCTACGGGAAACACAATATATATCAATACGCATTTTAACTAAAATATTTGTACAAGTTGAAAATTAAACTGTGTAATCCGATTCATTCGGAGGAACATCGGTACATATTTATAATTCTAAATTAATTCTAACTCAAACGTATAATAGTTAATCCAAAAAACGTTAATACAAATTACTATCATTACATTATTTACGCCTACATTTCAAAATTAAAATTATATAAAAATTCACTAATGTAAGACGCGGGGATCAGGACAGGGTGGACGCGGTTGTGGGTGATTAAGGGGATAAAGGTATCAGGGCCAGCGTAAACGAGCGCTTCCCTGAGAGCCGGTATGTCGATTAAGCCAGGGCCGCAAATAACGGTGTGTGGAGGAAGGGGATGAGTGAAGGTGGGGAAAAAATCCAGGAAATAATCAATAACCAAGTTGAGGGCTATCTGGGAAAATTCTTGGAGTGCTGAAATTGAGGGTATTGATATCCCTCCAATCTCAGGGTTTTCATGAACGGGGTCAAGGAATGTTCCTTGGTTGATTTTGGGAGCGGGGGTAGGGAGGACCGAATTCAGGAATTGCCCAAGCTGTTCAGAAGGGATGGGTGAGTACCACCGCGGGGATAACTCAGGTAGGGAAAAAGGGGAAACACTAGGGGAGGAAGGTGGATTAACAGTCGTTAAGGTAGGAGATGGTATGCTAATTGTAAGTGGTGATAATCGCTGCTCGGTTCTATCGCTAAATGTATCAAGTTGCTCGGTTGTTTTCGGCGCGGGGAGGGGTGCAGTTTGGTCGCACGATAGCAAATCTGCCGATGAGGAATAACCCGAATCTGCTGAGGAATCAGTTGGTCCGCGAATATTATCGGCCACTTAAATGGAAATAAATCGGAATAGACAATTGCTCTACTGGAATCGCAAAACGATTAGAGGGTAATTAAATTAAATAATTAAAAAGGCTTACTTTTCTTGTATCGGTTCTTGGATGGAGTTGATCGTCAATGAGTCAGGCGATGGAGCCAACCAGATCAGAATCGCTCGGGTGGGGTCCAACACTGACTCTAATATTTAAGCCCGATGTCCCGATCACGGGAACGTAACAGTAACGATGTGAATTGCAGGCTGGCCAAGATAGAAGAAGCTCTCTGGCCAAATGTTTCCCTTTATATAGGGCTAAAGAGTGTAGGCGGGGGTCACTCTTTTCCCAGAAAAGAGGAACAACGGAAAAAGGCAATAAAATTGTTTCTAATGAAGCGTCCATTGCTTCTATATTACTATGATATCTGATGGATTTACGTTATCGTTTCCAAGGATTAGAGTCCAGCGCTTGACTTGTGAAGACCCTTCACTTGACCATCCATATACAATCCATGTTTACATTTCCTTAATCTATTTTACAGCTGCCCCTGTATGGCAGGGTTCCTTAACGGTGGATTACTTTTATTGCCGTCAGCGAGTAACAATTCCCAAGTCCCGCTCCGTCTTTCCGAATCAGAAGCGGTCTTTGTTTAGTGATTAACTATTGATTCGGGGTGATTTTTCCCTCTTTTTCTCTTATCGAACGTTTCAGCCGAGCGCAGGTGGGGGTGTGTGAAATAATTTTGTGAACCTTATGGTTTATGTATCGTTTCATGATATCTATTACAATAAGACCACCTGTTCCCCCCTACGCTCGTCCGGTCGTTTTCCCGCTAATGGGGATTAATTCTTATCTGTTTCTTCCCTTTATTTTATGTTTTCCCTATGGAAGCGAGGAACCGTGGAGTCTCCTGGACGTAACAATATAATAGATGATAAAATACTTACTTTGAGGTCTTCCAACTGACAACTATATAAGATTATATTTTTTAAATAACACACATATATTGTACATTAAATGGTGTCAAGCCGCCGTTGCGTAGGTCTTGAATAACGAATAAACAAATAATCGATTAACAAATGTAGGGAATAATAGAATAATACTTCATTCGAATAGTATGGAGAACTATATATTCGGATGACGAATAAGGAAAATCGACGAATATCACGAATAACGAATAAACAAATGCGAGTAAAATTTTATTTTAAAGGCTATTCGAATAATGTTTTATTCGAATAAAGCTCAACTCTAATGGTGACTAACCACTTTATGGTATCGCAAACTCATTAAATCCATTTCTATACCGCCCATTAGTGATCGCGCTGTCCTTATCTATCACTACGAAACCGTATTTGCGTTGCCAACAACTGCGACACAATGCGCAAAAATCATCGTACGACATGTCGGTATTCACGTGATCGTTGTACCGTGTTTCAAGGTGGTACCATCCTGTTTAAACAAGATCAGCAGGTTCACGTTGTCGCGTATAAGATGCTTGGGTATCTTTGCAGAGATAGAAACAGTCGACGTTCGAGTGTCGCCCCATCTCAAAGTATTCTCTCACCGTATCCTGTTTATCGCACGCCACGTCATCAAAGACGAAGATTGAGTTTGGACGCGCCTCGCTCGGTGGAATGACGTCACTGTTATTAGAGAACGTGAAATAGCCAATTTCTTCAATTGGTGACAATACATTTTCCAAGTACCGATATTTGGGCTGTTGCAACGATTTCGAGTACACGTACACGTTCTCGAAACGTACACCGTGCGGACTTTCCAACAGACTTATCAGCACGTTGGTCTTGCCGCAATTCGAGGGCCCACAAACAATCGCGCGTATCGTGTGTGACAACAGTTTTCCATGTCTGCGTACTTCCTTCTCCGATAGTACCCGCGTTCTATCGTCCAAATTTGTAACGCGTATCGTCAACGGTTGTCGCACGAATCTCATATTTGCACTTGCTAGGAGGAGGGGAGTCGAACGACTATTTATAGATTGGCGGAATCGCGAAAGCCATCAGTACCACAATGTGTTTCACACTGTCATGTCCTTCCGATATTCGCGACTTAACCGCTGAACAGTTACAATTTGTGCCGAAGATCGTTCTGTTGCGAGTGTGTGGGAACTATATCGACTACGTGTGGAACAAGCTTCCGGACCATATAAAGACGGATTCGGAGGTGCAGACTTATCGCCGCTGTTACGAACATTACAATCAACTGTGGCAGCAAACGTACATCGACGGTCCGGCACCGTTGATCAGGGATTGTTACGCATGCCAAAACCGGTAGTGAGAGGTGGAGGTTTGCTGAATCGTGCGATAAACGCGCTTCCCTTCGAACTGCACATTCCGGGCTATCAGTTTTGTGGTCCTGGAACTCGTGTGGAAGAACGTCTAGCTAGAGGTGATCGAGGTATCAATCCCTTGGACGCGGCGTGTCGCGAACACGATATAGCGTACCTACGTAGCAACGATCTTGACAACAGACACGCGGCGAATAAGATACTCGAAATCTGTATATTATAATTATTCAATATTTCTACAATTTCAAACGGTCCAGTATATTCGTCATCAAATTTATGTTTTTTCTTTGCCTTCAATAAATAAAAATAATCACCTATCTTATATTCTTGTGTCTTAATTTTTTTATCATAATAATACTTATATCGACTTTTCGCTATTCCTAAATTCGCTACAGCTAATTTTCGTAACTCTGTTAATTTTCTAATTAATTCACCAACATAATCGTCATAAGTATTGACTGTAAAATCATTTGTTTCTATTTCTGACGGTAATCGTGCAATTTTACCAAATACTCGCTGAAAGGGCGCGAGAACGCATTTTCGCGAGGGATTCGATTCTGAAAGAGAGAGCTGCCGCTACAACAGTTTGGGCAGCTATGAAAGCCAAGACCAAATTGGGCATGATATGAAGACGAAGAAAAAGATGATTATCAGAAGAGTACCGAAGAAATGAATGCTTCCGATAGCGAGACGCGGCGGTGTCCTGCCACTGCTGCCGTTGCTGGGAGTAATCGGATCGTTGGCTGCGGGAGCAGCGGGAGTCGCGAAAGCGGTGAATGACAACAAGGCCGCGCAACGTCAGCTGGATGAAATGCGCTGTCACAATCGCGCTATGGAAGGTCAGGGACTTTATCTCGCTCCGTACAAGCGTGGAAAGGGTATCTCGAAGAAGAAGAATAGTGGAAAAATAACGTCAAAAAGACGATAAGAATGCCTACGGGTATAACCACCAATATACAATTGGAACACTTGGCTAATCGTATGCGCATACCGTTCTTCAGAGGTGTATTTATGCGTAATGCCCTACCGATGGACGGAGTTGGTCGAAACGAGAGCGGTATTGTGAATTTGGATGACGCGGAAGGCCCAGGAGGCACACATTGGGTAGCGTATGCGAAGCGAGGAGATCGCGTTATATATTTTGACAGTTTTGGGAATCTTCGACCACCGAGGGACTTGGTGCGCTATCTCGGACATAACGCGGTGAAAATTGAGTACAATCGTACCGCGTATCAAACGTACGATCAAATCATTTGCTGACAATTGTGCCTGAAATTTCTCCAGACGGTTGGCAAAACATTTAAACCATAACATTCCGCGATCGGCGCTTAGTATTCCCTCGAACATGTCGCTGACGCTTACGCTAACCGGGAAGAGTAGCACCCTCGCGGTAAACTACTTTCCCGCGATTAATTTGAGCGATGATGGGTACGAGCTCGGACTTATGGATTTTGAAACGTATTACACGATACCGAACGTGAATTCCTCGAATAATAAATTTTACTTTGGTAAAGACGACAAGGAAATTACTATACCCGAGGGATCGTACGAACTACACACCATAGATGAGTATCTGAAGCGTGCGATTGAACGACACGTAGCTGGTTCCAGCGATAATGCCAAAAACGTCGATGATGAGGAGTATCCGATAGTGCTTCGTGCTAATCACAATACGATGCGGAGCGAAATCAAGTGTGCCTATCGAATAAACTTTAAGAAACCGAACAACATTGGATCGCTGCTGGGATTTTCGTCGAATTGAATATTGCAACCGCGAAAATGGCACGAATCGGACGTACCAGTCAATATCATGAACGTGAACATTATTCGCATAGAGTGTAACGTGACCGCCGGTGCGTACAGCAACGGTACGCGTGTGCACACGATACACGAATTTTCGCCGCGCGTGCCACCGGGATATAAGATATCGGAAACACCTACGCAGATCATTTACCTGCCGATCATCGCACGGTGCATTACGGATCTGACGTTACGTGTTGTGGATCAAGACGGGCGATTACTTGATTTTCGCGGTAAGGAGATTACCGTCAGTTTACACGTACGACGACGACAACGATAGTGTGTGTAGTGTAAGATAAGATGCTCGTTCTGAACGAAACGGAGCACGTGCGTGATACTTTTGTAAGAACTGCGGTGACATTCGATAAACAAAAGCTGCCGAACATTGACTTTTTAAAATCTAATACGAAGAAGCTCAGTGCATCAAACGTTGAATTTTTGAAATCTTTGGGCTTCAGAGTACGAAATACCTAATCGCGGGGGAAAAATGATTGACATTTTGAATATCGGAAGTGAACCAGTCTTTGACGATCGCATCGTCAAGATTGAGACTCATACGTATAATCCGTACGCCAACACGCTGTTAGGACACAGCGATGAGATACGAATACCCATACAGCAGCAAGATTTGTATACCTTACTGTTTGAGAACACGCGAGTTAGCTGGTAGGTTCGCGGTGAGTGGGACGTCACAACGGGCACACAAAGAAAATGAATCGCAGCGCGTGTAATTTTGTATGAGTTCGTCTTTAATGTAAAACCACAATGTACAATATTTACAGTGATGCGAGGTAAACACACGGATCGCCGAAGCGGTTCACGCGACACTCACGTCGTATGAGAATGCTTTGTTCTCGAGCGTCGTAAATGCTCTCGAAAGTTGCGAAGCACCGAGATCGCGGCTCACGTGCACCGCACGTGGCCACCTGAGAAGCACACGGGCTCTACCGGGATTATTGCCACGTCAAGCACCGCGAATGAGTAGTCACAAAAGTCAGAGAAGTCCGATAATCACACTGAGCACAACTGAGAGCCGTACACAATGAGAAAACTATTCTTTAACTAGCCTAAATGTCGAGCGCGCACTTCTGTGGTTAGCCCATGGCCGGTGTAACGAATAGAGTGAGACGACGCGCGTGAAGACCAAGTAGCCCGACCGGGGGCGCGGTAAAACGCCGCGCCGCGATCGCGCCCGATAGGTGACGTCATCTCGCGGATCGCGGATCGATTCCGCAACACTTACCGTGTCAGAGCTTTCTGTACGTCGAAGACAAACTAACAACAAACAGAGCCATTGAGGGCTCTAATGTGGTATTGGGAAATAATTGCGTGGCGTTCATGTTCGATGAGATACGCTACGAACTTGACGGAGTGGAAATTGATCGCAACAAAATGTTGGAATGACTTCGACACTCAAAAACTATACATTGTTAACACTCGACAGAGGCGTGACCCTGGGTAATGCCAGTTGGGATACATATATTGATAATGTGGATGGAAACTTTAATTTTTGCGTACCGCTCTCTATGTTACTGGGATTTTGCGAGGATTACAAACGCGTGGTGATCAACGCTCGTCATGAGCTGATTCTAATACGATCGCGCAACGACAACAATAGTCTCCTGGGAGATCCCGCGCTGGAGCCAAAGATTGAGCTGTTCAAGATACAGTGGCGAATGCCGCATGTGTTACTGAATGCAGTCAATAAGCTATCGATGCTACGAGCCTTGGAGAGCGGACGATATCTGAGCATGACATTCCGATCGTGGGATCTGTACGAGTTTCCTCTACTACAGAGCACCACCAAGCACTCGTGGACTGTCAAGGCCGCGACTCAGCTGGAGAAACCGCGATACGTGATCTTTGCATTGCAGACTGGGCGTAAAAATGTAATGTCCCAGGACGTTACTATATTCGACGACTGCAAATTAACCAACGTGAAATTGTATCTAAACTCGGAATGTTATCCATACGACGACCTGAATTTGGATTTTGAGAGGAACAAATACGCCATCCTGTACGACATGTATTCACGTTTTCGTAGGGCGTATTATGGATGCGACTGCGCCGAGGCATATTTGACCACTACCAACTTTCTTCTTCGCGGTCCTTTCGTGGTTATCGATTGTTCGCGACTGAACGAGTCGATCAAGAGTGCTACCGTAGATGTACGATTAGAGTTTGACTGCAAAGAGAATATACCTGCGAATACTACCGCCTACTGCCTCATAATGCACGATCGCGTGGTTGAATACAGTCCATTGACCAACGTTGTGCGCAGAATTGTGTAAAATTGCATCGTCAGCAGATATCTCTTTATAACTACGGACCGTTGCGAGTGTGGCCATTAATCCAGGGAAACTCGTCATGTCCGTACCGACGTTTGTGGACCTGCAAGGCTTCATCGTCGGCAGAAACTTCGTCGTGAAGGAATTTGCCGCTCTCAGCGAGGGATGTGTTCTCTCGCACTACATCTTTGAACCCTACGGATCGTGGTACGATCTCTTAAAATCTGAGAGATCGCAAGCGTCTTGGTTAACGGCGAATTATCACGGACTATCATGCGACGTTGGAACGGTTCCGTATCGATGGGCTAGGCGCCTGATCACGAAGGCGGTGGTGGGCACGACGGACAAAGAGGATGATGATGAAACAGTACCCCTCGTGTACGTCAAGGGACACGAGAAGCGCGAATGGCTGCACGATTTGCTTCAAGACGATGCGCGAGATGACGTATTCATCGAGACTTTGGATGTGGACTACGAAGATATCGCTCCTTTATATAAATTAGATAGTATTAGGTTGGTAAGAAAATAATGTCGGTTTTTAACTTGTAGCTTTAACGCATATATCTCAGCTCAGAGTAAAGTGTATTAATCGAAATAAGAACCATTACAATCAACACATTGTTTCTAACGAGAAATAAGTTTATTTATTTCGGTAACGTAGAATTCCAACGTCTTGGAATCGATGAACTCTCGGAAGGCACTTTCAACAGCACCGTGGTTGTTGAAGACTTCCTCTTGCAGGAAGTGGTCGAGGTGTTTAAAAAAGTGGTAGTCTGTTAGCGAGAGGTCTGGCGAGTATGGCGGGTGAGTCAGAGTTTCGTAGCCTAATTTATTCAGTTTCTGCAGCGTCGTTTGTGCGACGTGTGGCCGGGCATTATCGTGAAGAAGAATAGGACCTTTTCTATTAACCAATGCCGGGCGCAGTCGTTGCAGTTTGCGGTGCATTTCGTCGATTTCTTGACAATACTTCTCTGCCGTGATGGTTTCGCCTGGATTCAGGAAGTTGTAGTGTATCAGACCGGCTGATGACCACCAAACCGTCACCATGATCTTCCTTTGGTGCAGCTTCGGTTTTGGGAAATGTTGTGGAGCTTCGCCATGGTTCAACCACTGTGCTGAGCGCCGCCGGTTGTTGTATAGAATCCATTTTTCATCGCATGTCACAATGCGATCGAGGAATGAATCGTTGTTGTTGCGTAAAAGAAGCGCAGAGCACACTTCATAACGACGATTTTTTTAATTTTCATTCAATTCATGCGGCACCCATTTGTCGAGCTTTTTTGATTTTCCAAGTTGTCTGAGGTGATCCAGAACTGTTGGATGACTTACGTCTAACTTTACAGCAAGCTCTCGAATCGTTATGCGCGGATCTGCCTCGACCAACACCTTTAATTCGTCGTTGTCAACTATCGATGGACGTCCACGACCTTCTTCATCTTCAAGGCTCTCATCTCCATTCTGAAATTTTTGAAACCAACGTTGCATCGTACGTTCGTTTGCGGTTCCCTGGCCGAATGCGCTGTTGATGTTACGAGTAGCCTCTGCTGCTTTATGGCCTAGTTTGAACTCGTACAAGAATATCGCTCGCAATTGTTTCTTTTCCATCATAAATTCTATAAATAATAAGGGACACAAAATAATAGTAAAAATAAAACCAATAGCAGAGTAATATAGAGCGAAATCTGCGCTGTAAAATGGTACATGAAATGAATATATTAAAAGAAATATTTATTTCAAAAACAAGTAGCAAAGTCAAATAATATATAAAACCGACATTATTTTCCTAGCAACCTAATAAATACATTTCGATGTGGATACCAAGTGAAACATTGCGCCTTACAAAATGTATTCAAATTCTACAATTGGTGGTCGAACCGCCTGAAATAAACTGCATTCCTTATTACAACTTGCGTCTGCGTTTTTTATTCTATTTTATTCTCCCCCTCCCCCTCCCCTATTACGGCGGACTCTCCATGACATCACACACGTCGCGGTTTTCTCATAGTATCAATATGCGGACACAGGTATATGTGGATATTGATATATATGCGGCTATCGAATAATCGCGGGGAACGTGCTTTATCTTTGCTGACTGTTGTTTTCATCTGATCACCCTACCCTATGAGCATGAGCTTCCATCGTCACGCGTCCGCTTATTGTTAGTCTCATTCAGTACAGTTCTTGCAGTCGTTGAAATAAAATCATGTGGAAGCAGTTTGCTGACAAAATGCGTGGGGAGGAGGAACAGTTTAACGTTGCGGATGAGTTACAAGTGACATTTCCGCAAACAGCGGTAAATACCTTATTAATTGCATTGAATGAGGGTGACAGTCGTTGCGAGTGTCACTTATACTGCTAATAAAATCGATGATAACAAAACTTTTTGTTTTTTAAATTTTGTACTATCACTTTTGTTTTAGATTCTCCTAGTGGATGCCACCCCCGTTGTAGAGGTTCCTCTACATCGAGAAGTGCACATTGCGTTTCCACCACTTACGGTAGGTATATCTATTCATTGTCATATACTATTAACAGCATTTTTCTGATAGATATATTTATTTTTTCAGCGGGTGCCTCGGTGGATGATCCGCATACAGAAGTTCATTAATGTGGACCACATTAAATGGGTGCGGCATGAACGCCGCAAACACAGGGATGAACAACACAGCTGGGAAGACCGATGGACAAACCCGTGGGAGGAGGAAGATATTTTTAGTTTAAGAATTTTATTTGGAATAGATCCTCCTTACAAAGCAGAAACTTGGGAATAATTCGGTTTTTTGTATTTTTCTTTTATTGTTTCTTATACTGTTACATATTTTATATATTCTATTCTAATTTTATTATATCTTAGATATTACTTCATATACTTATTATTTCATTACTTATATATATTTTTATTATTGTATTACTTTTATGCATTCTATTTCATTACATTAATTATATATATTTTTATTATTTTATTACAATTTTCTTTTTATGCATTCTCCTCTTCCTCTTCCTCTTCCTCTTCCTCTTCCTCACAATATACATACTAATTATACATACTTATATTATTTCATATCTTAAAATATAAAAAAATATGTTCTCTTTAACATTATATTTCAACTGTCATATTTCAATTTCCATGTTTCTACACACACACAACTTTGTCTCTCTCACTAAGTAGTATTATTTCATTGTTCCTCATCTACAAATACAATATGTTCATTAGTTAGGCACGTACATATTTTACACATGACACTCTTTAAGTGTTTCCTCACCTGAAGAGATGGCGATAAGTGGCATGTTGTGCGCGTTCTGATTGGATTATTCCTCGGAGTAATAATTGTTATTTACTATTACCTCTTTCTCGCACATTTTCATTTCGTCGCAGAAACTCGCCGATGTGATCCCCCACGTCTTCCTCTTCATGGTCGAAGCATACTCGCGTTTCCATAATGTCATTGATGATTGCTATCAATCGTCTATCATTGGCACAATGTCCGAGCAGCACCATTACATTCAACATTGTGTTCGTGCACAGTCCCGCGAAACATCGAAATACATAATAATTATCCTCATCATTGTCCGATAATTTACACAAATACTCGGATGCCTGTATTCAACCATTTAAGTTGCCACCCACGATAAAAAATTTTCGTAACGTTTCGCGAAGCACCATGTCACTGCGGCAACTATTAACAATTAACGAAGGTCTGAACAGTGGAGAGATCGGAGCAAAAATACCTTTCGGAAAGAGTACACGACATCTTCGAGGACCACGCGATGAGATTATCATGGTACACGTGCCACTTTCGGAAGGGGTACGTGATATCTTCGCGGACCGCGCAATGAGGAGATTACCATGGTACACGTACATTATGCACGTGCATACTTACTCCTCTTATTGTTACTTACGTCTAAAGAGTAGAGAGATTACGTTCCTCTTATTGTTACTTCGCTTACGTCTACAGAGTATAGAGAGAATAAACTAAACCCACACATAGCAGCCGGACATCGGCGCTCGAGTTGTGAAATGTTCTCTGCATGCAGTTTTTTCACCGCGAACGTGTCATCTTTAATCATACTTTAACATCCACTCATCCGATTTCATAGCAGCCGGACGTCGGCGCTCGCGTCTTATCACCGCGAAACACGTCGCGACGTGTACAGCGAAGAGGGTATCGGTTACGTCGCGCACGTGGATGCCTCGCGAACCGCGACATCGGTTCGTTGACAAAATGCTATCTGTTACATCGCATGTTGTGCTCAATCAATGGGGGTTTCTCTTACATCGCGCACGTGCCGTGCATCCTCCCCCTCATCCCTCCCGCGGGTTAGATCAGCAAAAAAACTGTCACGATCCCTGCGGATTGGGTCCGCGAAAACCCCCTTGGTTAGGTTAGATGGTCACGGTCCCCCTCCCCCTCCTGCGGGTTAGGTCCACGAAAACCCCCTCCCGCGGGTTGGGCCAGCAAATACTGTCGCGTGTGGGTTAGGTCAGCAGTCCTTCCCCCCTCCCCGCGACCCCCTTGCCGTGTAACGTCGTACCCCCCTCCCCCCGCTGACTCAGCCCCCCCTCAGATCTCTGGGTTAGAATCAGCCCCCCTAACCTACTCATACTCGCCACCAATATTAATAAAGCGTCTTTCTAATCGCTTCTTCAGTCCCTCGAGCCGGGCGATTCGAGCTACTAAGGACTGTTTGTTTCCGATAGAGAGTCGCGGCTACGTTCTTCCAATTGTTCGATAAGGTCATCGCACTGTTGTGTCCATGCGAAATATTCACCCAACTTTGATACACGCGATGATTGTGCCACAATGTTCTGTTCTAGTTGAGTGAGGTTCTCCATTTTTCGCCTTTCCACTCCTTCAACGTGACCGATGTAACATGCGTCACTTCTGACACGTATATTGCTATGTGTTGCATATCGTTCCTTATTATATGATTTACCACCCTATATCTTTGTCTCATTCTAATTCACACGTGTTGGAAAATTTGCCTTGCCGCATCTAAAATATCTTGTGAGGCTGTATAGAATGTGCTCGCATATTTTGCAGTTTAAGTTGCACGTGTCTCAATGTGATGATGTACTATTTTCGTGAAGCTACACAAAATGTGATTGCGTCATTTGATACCTTCTATGATACTTATCTAACCTATGCGAATAACTGAGGACTGTAGAAAAGTGCACTACAACGTTTAGGAGTAAATGTATTTTATTGCATATATTTGTTACATATTAACAACGTATTTCAAAAGGCTAATGCCAATAACTCACGACATACACCGACCTCGCGATCGCGCAGAAAACGTACTATCGAGATGCTGAACGCTCCTGGGCCCTGTTTCTTCCGGAGTGTCATCCCCGAGAACGTTGACGACATCCTCTTCAAAAGGGCTCATACGGCCGTGAAAACCCCGTTCTTCCATTTTCATGCGTCGGAACAGCGGGGTCAACGGTCACGTGCCTACTTCTGCGTGCCCTTGTCACATACCGCTTCGCGCGACCTTCACTCCTCGATAGCTCGACACTGGGAACAGTCCATGATCAGCGGCGCCTGTCCATCTATGTGCATACGCTGCCCGGACTGGTGTAGTGCGCGAGGCACCTGCGGTACCGCCGCATCTCGGGATCAAGTCTCAGGTGTTCCAGTAACCTGTCCCACAACCCTTCCACGTAGTCGCTGTATCGTTGCAGGAGAACGATCTTCGGAACGTACTGCAACTGCTCGCTCGTCAGACCGAGAATCGCTCTATCGTCTGGCAGCACATCGCAGGAACATCGTCGAGTTTGCCCGATCGGTCGCGCTCCCCATCTTATACATGCATCACTCGCTACGTCGTGATAACCTCGCGGGAATTTTAAAACGTGCGTTCTCGTTCGTTCCACATTCGTTCCACGTTCAAATACGTTCGATAGACGTTCGATACACGTTCAAACACGTTCTTGACTCGTTCGTTCCACGTTCGATACACGTTCGATAGCTGTTCGGTATCTGTTCGGTACCTGTTCGATAACTGTTCAGTACCTGTTGTTGAGCTGTTCGGTACCTGTTTGATAGCTGTTCGGTATCTGTTGTTGAGCTGTTCGGTAGCTGTTCGATACCCGTTCGTATCTGTTCAATAGCTGTTCGGTATCAATGCACACGTGTTGGAAAATTTGCCTTACCGCATCTAAACACGATGCAATGTTTCGTGAGGCTACACGGAACGTGCTCGCGCCATTTGATACCTTCTATAATACTTATCTAACCTATGCGAATAAACTGGGAGTGCACTACAACGATTAGAAGTAAATATTATTTTATTTCATACTTTATTCCATAATATTATGTTTTACATTACACAATAATGTTCTTTTTTCAGAACGCTAATGCCAATAACTCACAATCGATAAGTTCCTTGTCATCGAAATATTCGCTGTTTTGTATGGCAACGGTTATGTCGTTAGGATTATCAATGCTACGTGCGATCTTACAGAACTGTTCGTACTTGTAATCTACATGGTCGATGCAGCTTACTAACCAATTGTACATGTAATCGATACATTTATCGAGATTAAACATAGTTGTTAGTGTAGCTTCCATCATTAGTGATCGCACATTTGTTACTTCGAACCGAACACACTTCGTATCGTTATACTTAATAAAGTCTACAGTTAACGGCCCGATATACATGGAATCTACTGGTCGTTTATCAGTTTTGGAAAAATACTCCTGGATTAAAGGTTAATGTTCCATGAGGCCTTTCCAGGTTTCCATTTCGAGGATCAATTCATTCCCTCGTTTGTCTCCCACAGCAATCTCCATGTAACTCGGACTATGTCCCACGTTTATGCCAATTTCCAAATACTTGTGTTCCGTCGTTGTCAACGCGTATCTTCTTCCTAGGATACGAACGCATCGTCGTCGGCGTTGTGGTTGCGATGCTGCAGTATCACGCGCTTCGGAAGTGACGCCCGTTGTGGAATTAGCACTGCGGAGAAATAATGTAGAACTATTAGAAATCCATGCATATATCACACACCATGCTTAAGGCGGTATTATCGTCTAGAAATTTGAAAAAATCGCTTTTGAGTTTTTGGATTTTATTATATTACAGACCTTCAGAAATACGCCTGTTAAAACCGTATAGTGAAATTCGTAAAATTGGCTGAATTATAGCAATTCTAAGAAGTACGGTTGCGCGCGCGGGAAGCGTAACCGAGACGCAGCTGCGCCGTTCTACTGTTCCCTTTGTTGTTTGGTTTTGACCTGCTTGGGATACCTTAGAGGAAGGAGCCATTTATGGACTCGGATTGGCTAATTAACCAGTAAGTATCAATACTTTGATTTAATCTCATCAAACGGTAGGAAAACTTTAAACGCGTTTTTCTCAAAACTATGTTTTTCAAATCAGCAACCATGATATCTCGATAACCAATTGGCCGATTGCGCTCTACTTTAATATTTACCTTCAGTAGACTATTTTTGAACGTTGGTAGAAGAATTGAATCGAAATAATTTTTTTGTTTGTTTATAACTCGTTGAAGGGAAAGAAAACGTTGGAAAAATGGACAATCAACGTTTAGCATGCCGCCATTTTGTGAAACAATTTTTTTTCTGACCAAATCTGCTACTAACCCTAACAACACTCATATAGATTAAGAATATGTTTGGTTTTTTTCAGATACATACAACGTCCGCAACACTGGTTGCCAATCACAGCTTTTTTCCGTGCACCATTGTGTCCGAGCGTACAAAACTACATGTAAAAAAGTTTTTTTCTATATGCTTTCTACATATTGTTAAAAGAACAATAAATATGTATACAACATTTGAAAAAGAAAACGCGAACAGTTTTAAATTTATTCTATCCTGAAAATCACCTGCAAAACAGTACTCTAGACGATAATACTGCCTTAATATATCAATTGCTAAATATACTTACTAGCTTCGCTTCCACGCTGCTGTATCACGATTCTACTCCATGTGTCTCTTGCTCCACATTGTTCCTTCTAGCTTCTTCTCTTCAGATCTAATCGTGCTCGTTCCACTGAATAACTAATGTTTGTAACATTCGCTCTTCTCTTTAAATATACATTTTGTTTAATCCCCACCCCTCTCTTTCCCCTCTTCGCGCACACTTACGAGCCTAACCCATAGCAATCCATTTGGACCTGAGATGTCGAATTGCGCAATCAGCGCATTTTTTCGTAGCAGCCGGACGTCGGCGCTCGAGTTATCAAATTTTTTCACCGCGAGACACGTCGCGACGAGGAGGGTATCGCGCACGTTCACCGCGAACGTGTCATCGAAGAGTGCATCGGTTACATCACGCACGTGGACGCGATGTACTTTAACATCCACTCATCCGATTTCATAGCAGCCGGACGTCGGCGCTCACGTTTTACCACCACGAAACACGTCGCGACTTGTACAGCGAAGAGGGTATCGGTTACGTCGCGCACATGGATGTCCCGCGAACCGCGACATCAGTTCGTTGACGAATGCTATCTGTTACATCGCATGTTGTGCACAATGAGGGTTTCTAATACATCGCGCACGTGCATCCTCCCCCTCATCCCTTCCGCGGGTTAGGTCAGCAAAATACTGTCACGATCCCTGCGGGTTAGGTACGCGAAAACCCCCTTGGTTAGGTTAGGTGAGCAAAAACTGTCACGGTCCCCCTCCTCCCTCTCGCGGGTTAGGTCCGCGAAAACCCCCTCCCGCGGGTTGGGCTAGCAAATACTGTCATGTGTGTGTTAGGTCAGCAAATACCGTCACGGTCTTCCCCCCCTCCCCCGTGTGTTGTCAAACCCCCCTCCCCCCGCTGACTTAGCCCCCCTCAGATCCCTGGGTTAGAGTCAGCCCCCCTAACCTACTGAATTTCTGCCATACATGGGCAGTTGTGAACCTGATACGCGATATAAATAGATTTAGACTAAAGGAAATGCAAACGTGGATTGTAATATGAAGGGTCGAAGGAGGGGTCTTCACAAGTGCCGCACTTTGACTCTTGAGAACAAAATCATAAATCCATCAGATACCACAGTAATATCTGGAGCAACAAACGCTGCTTCATTAGAAACAAATTTTTTCTTATTTCCTTCATTTCTGGGAACAGAATAACCCCCACTTAAACTCTTCTAGCCCTATATAAAGGAAACAATTTGGCCAGAGCGTCCTCTTTTTGGGTCTTCGATCAACCTGCAATCTGCATTACGTTATTGTTTCGTTCCCGTGATCGGGACGTCGAGCTAACAGATAGAGTCAGTGATACTCTTTGATCATTCAGCAACTCAGCATTATGTTATTCGTTCCCGTGATCGGGACGTCGAGCTAAAGGATAGAGTCAGTGAATCTCACCATCTCAAGACTCTGGTCCGGTTGGCCCCTTCATCGCACAAACACCGAAGCCCTCCACCCGAAGAACAGCACGGAAGAAAGTAAGCTAAATTCGCATATCATTTTCATTTTTCACCCCTTTCAACCGTTTCGTGGCTTCTTTCATACTAGCGAACAAAGTTCATTCCGTTTTTCCCGTTTAAGTGGCCTATTCTAATCACGGACGGAGTTATTCCCCACCGGCAGAATTGAGTAGTTCCCGCCGGCAGAATTAGTGACGTTCGAGCAAGGGGCACCCTTCCCCAAACCGGCAACAACCGAAGACCCGGGAAAACCTTCCGATACAACTGAGCGGCTATCACCCCTTTCAATTGACATTCCATCTCCTACTTCAACAAATGCGAATCCACCCCCTTCTCCTAGCTTCTTCCCTCTTTCCCTTCCAGAACTGTCTCCACAGTGGTACTCACCCATCCCCACTCCTGACTTCGACCAGATTCTAAACTTGGCCATCCCTTCCCCAATTCCAGAAGTGAGTCCGGAACATCTCCTTCCCCCTCCACCTTCAGTGAAAACACTGACAAGGGGAGGTCAGACCACCGGATCATCGATTTTGCCCAGCTTTTACAGGTATGTTGTATTCATATAGAAGTAACATATACTATCCGGAGACGATGATTCGTATACACTTGACCGGAATTGAACGTAATTTTAAGGAACTGCTATATGCAATCGTTTGTATTTCGTTTGAAGAGTAATGAAGTGTGAATAAAAAGGTTTGTGAGTCCCTCAGTTAATTGTAATTAAATGTTTATTACTCGGTAGTTAGCCAGAATATAGATTTTAGTTCCTCATTTTAAAAGAAGAAGGCGCCACTGCTCCCTGAAATTCTATTGACAGTTTCCCTTCTATGGTATTGAGAGTTTGGTTACAGATAATGATGCAACAGTCGAACAGTTTTACAGTTCACTGTTTTACTGTTCACTATCCTCGTGCCTCGTGGATGTGGTCGCCGTTGGCCGTATTCTCTGGAAGAAAAATGCCCCAGGGGCTTTGATCGGGTCGTGTGATCACCTAAAGTACGGGCATAATGCATCCGAAGTTCCCGACTCATTGACGAGGTAAGCATGTGTGGAAAAAGCGATATTATAAGTATTTTGCACATTTATCTAGTGTAGTACCAAACATATCTCATTCTCAAATTAACGTATAGGCCTTGTTCTTTCCTTTCTTTCCCAGTCCAACGGATCACAAATTGGCAACCTGCAGCGATGACGGAACTGTTAGAATTTGGGATTTCCTTTGCTGTCAGGAACAACGAATTCTGAAGGATATATAAGTAATAATCAACACCGATCAACACCGGTGAATCCGAAGACAAGAGCAACTATAAAAAGGAAGCGTCCAGCGTTGCGTGGCATCCAAGTCAAGACGGTCTGTCTTGTAGCGGTAGAGACGATGGTGCTATACTCTTCTGGCATGTGAGTTATCATTTTTATTGTTGATTTCTTTTTACCTCATGCTATACGTCGATGAGAGCAACAGTCGCGGCGATGACGATATGAGGTTCAGTATATCTGGTTCTGGTAGGCCAAGTTCGCACAGTTAGTACGATCTACGCAGCAACAATTTCACTGATAAAGATTTTCTTGATAAAACTTACGTATATGTTATTTTATGTTGTACATAAATATAGATGACACCAGACGATATAGAGGGATACATAGAATATCTGATATCGATTGAAAGACTTGACGAGGCTGCTATGAAACTTACACAAATTGTCACTCAAGATGATTTCGTTTGAAAACACGCGAAGTCTAATCATCAGTTGTGGAATGAATTGGTTTGATATCAAAATATGCTCCCAAAATAAAATCTTTGAACGTGCCATTATTCGGGATGATTGAAGACATATGGATCAATTGAGAATTCACTAGCAGATTACTATATCCAAAGTGATCTTTTTTAAATGGTATTACACTGATTTCATATTTATTCATGTTTATTCTATATTTTGTTCTACATATTGCCATCTTTATCAAAATATGTACATTTATTTTAGGCAAGAGAGATTGATGAAGCTATACAGACTGTTACTGTTAGAGGTTTGAGTCAAGTTTTCGATGCATATGCATAATTTGAAAAAGTTAGTCTGAAAAACAGTAACGGACAAATTTCCTACGAAATATATAATTTTATTCTACGTTATACATAATAAAAATGCCAAAGAAATATGTTAATACTTGATGATGCAGTGGCTATTCTCGGATCATTTTTTCAAGCAGCCACCACATTGACAGTGTTTATTGTAGATAACGTCATGAAAGTTCAATGCCTTCTGCAGAGCGCGAAAGCCTTTCTGTAGAATAATATTATGGTTAGCCATTAACGTTGTCTGCACTGTTTCGTGATCGCCACACTTATTGCACTTCTCCATTTGACGAGAACTTGGCATTGATTCTATCAGTTTCATCCATGCTTCAGCTGGACTATCTGCTGCATCATAAGATAATATAATCTCCTGATGCTCAGTTTTTGTAATACTTTTTGTATGTTCATACATGGGTTTTAATAATCTAAATCTCTCCTTATACAGTTCACGACTTGGGCCATTATTCATAAATTTGGTGATAAATTTGAAGAATAAATTATCCGAACTTTCGACAATTGAACAATACTCAGGATCATCCAGGATACTAGTGAAAATAATTTGTGTAATCGAATCGAAGGGACAACTGTTTCTCAAGTAATATATTGTACCATCAATTTTATAGGTACCACAATACGAAGCATTTTGTAATAAATACCGTTTTATATTCTTGGTCATTAACTGATTATTCAATTTTACTTCCGGATAGGCACGAAAGAATTTTGATTGAGACGATTTGTGTTCAAAATACTTGTTTGTTTCGACTTGAGTAGCTGTCTGTTGTTCAACGGTCAATTTATTTTCCTTTTTGCTGTGGGCGAGTTGCGATGCTTCATGAATAAAACTCTGCGACTTACTTTCTTCACATTCAATAATTTCTGTATAAGAAATCTGGTTCTCAAACCTGTCTGAATGTACTAATTCTGAAAGTGATCAGTCATCTGTATCGCAACTCATAATAGTAGGAATGTCGACTAAATTTTCTATTTGGTTAGCGATTTGGCCAAAGTTTTCATCATTCAATTCTGTAACATTATTCGAATTATTCTCCATTCTTTCTTGCTTTTCAGTGGGAAAAAAAGGTTTTGCTTTTCCACGCCAGTTTTCCATAGATAATAAATCTAAATCTTCAGCTGATTTAGAACAATCATGTTCTTTTTCTAAAATTTGCATATTTACATGATCATAAATTTCATTTAATCTTATTTCAGGTGTTGAGTAACCCGCAGCAACTTGTCGAATGTCTTTGGGCTTCCAAGTAGGCACTGTCTTTTCATTAACAATGAAATTTTGCATTTTGGCTGAGAAACTTCGTGTACCTCCTATTAAATCACGAAGATGCATTTTTATGAAATTGTCAGCTCTCTGAGGAAGTGAATAGTTCCTGAATACCTCTGTTTTAATGTCTCCGAAGATTCTTTCACAATAGCTCGTCGTTGGATGACTTGAGTAATGAGGAATACATACTCCTGTCCAGAGTGGAAATTCTTTTCCGATTTTTAACAAATGATTGATCAATTTAGGTAAGTGAAAAAAATTGACATTTGTGCCCTCCTGAATTGTAGATTCCGCCGCAAATTTTATATTTTCAAAAAACGCATTGATTTCAATATTGCTATCGTCTGTTTCGTCAATGCCATCATTCAATTCATCACTGTTAGCATTAATTTCCAAATAATTGTCTACATTAGTAGGACGTTCTTTTATTAAAGATTCCAATTTTTCCCTTGATTGTTGTGCTGTTTGTTGATCTATCAATTTCATATTTACAGTTGAATCCTGATAATATTGAAGGGCAACAATACACGTAAGGGAAAATATTTCAACAAAATCTTGGAAACTTTGGCAGTCTATTATCAATGCGATGCACCGAATGTAAAAGTCACGTATAGGGCGCAAAGGATGACTTTTTAAAACAGGCCATCGACAAACCATATGGATTACGTGTGCAACATCAACTCTTACGTATGTTGATATCCACTTTCGTGAAATATATTTTCCTGCCGAGACAGCATTGAAACAAATTTCAATATACTTCTTGATCGTAATATCATTAAAAGCTTTTGAACAAGCCAATAACATTGCTCTGGAATAATCAACAACCACTTGCATTGGTTTACGAAATTTGACCATACGTAGCCATACTTTCAACCAGTGTTTAATTGTTTCAGTTTCTTGTGATTCTGTTAGTAACTGATATATAGATAAAGACGTATTGTCAAAATGTATGGCAATCACATATAAGAAAATGTGCGCAGACGTTATATCGAATGATCTTTTTATTTTTCTAACAATACTGCCAGTTGCATCTATGCTGATAGATGAAGCATTTTTCTGGCTACTGTGGTACTGTTCATAAACGCTTATTTGTTCAGCAGTGCCATAACAGACTTTGAACGGCAAATAACATATCAGAGCAATAGAACCTTTATATGGATTTTCAAAATTTAAGTAATAAATTGCTTGTATCACGTCTGCACCCTTTATTTTTTTGGAACCTAATTCGTCCTCAATTTCTTCTTTCGTAGCATGTCGGAGTACATTCAGTGAAGGTATTATTGGTGCATCAACATCTCCAAGACGCAAATTTTCTCTCACTATTCGTTTTCGAAGATTTGAACAGCCTTCTGTGATTGCTGCCTTGCCAACCTGTTTTCGCTTTTCTCCATTTAAAGGACGCTGCAGAATTTCATGGATTTGACCTCTAGTATCCCGAGTTTTGACGCATATATGCAGTTCTTCAGTGCTGGTTGATGGTTCTTTATAAACAAGGCCTTTAAAAATGTTGTCACATGTTTTACTCTTGCAGCTGCCGATGATCTTGATGTAATATTTCCTTTGAGAGGATGTTTGTACATCGCTTCTAATAAAAGTATATGCGCAGGGTAGACGATGTTGTCGATAAAATGCATCCGTTACGATGTTGGTCCATACCCATGGTTTTAATGTGTACTTGCATTTCTTCTTGCCTGATTCAACTGGTTTAATTCGCTCCCATTCAGTCGCAGTTAATATTAAATCAAACAATGTGTCATTGTCTTGACAAGTAGAATCAAATGAGGAATTATTACAATAAATTACTTCATTGTTATCACTCTCAGAAGATATTGTAACATTCAGTGAAGGATCTAGCATGTCAAGACCGAGTTTCTGTCTTGCTAAAGATAATATTTCTCGTCTATTGTATTTTACATTAACCCACCAGTTGTGAGCACTCCATGCCTTTTTACATCGCTGACTCATTTGCTTCCAAACTACGTCCGAGTAGTTAGGTAATGTATCTTTGAACAAATGATCCGAGAATAGCCACTGCATCATCAAGTATTAACATATTTCTTTGGCATTTTTATTATGTATAACGTAGAATAAAATTATATATTTCGTAGGAAATTTGTCCGTTACTGTTTTTCAGACTAACTTTTTCAAATTATGCATATGCATCGAAAACTTGACTCAAACCTCTAACAGTAACAGTCTGTATAGCTTCATCAATCTCTCTTGCCTAAAATAAATGTACATATTTTGATAAAGATGGCAATATGTAGAACAAAATATAGAATAAACATGAATAAATATGAAATCAGTGTAATACCATTTAAAAAAGATCACTTTGGATATAGTAATCTGCTAGTGAATTCTCAATTGATCCATATGTCTTCAATCATCCCGAATAATGGCACGTTCAAAGATTTTATTTTGGGAGCATATTTTGATATCAAACCAATTCATTCCACAACTGATGATTAGACTTCGCGTGTTTTCAAACGAAATCATCTTGAGTGACAATTTGTGTAAGTTTCATAGCAGCCTCGTCAAGTCTTTCAATCGATATCAGATATTCTATGTATCCCTCTATATCGTCTGGTGTCATCTATATTTATGTACAACATAAAATAACATATACGTAAGTTTTATCAAGAAAATCTTTATCAGTGAAATTGTTGCTGCGTAGATCGTACTAACTGTGCGAACTTGGCCTACCAGAACCAGATATACTGAACCTCATATCGTCATCGCCGCGACTGTTGCTCTCATCGACGTATAGCATGAGGTAAAAAGAAATCAACAATAAAAATGATAACTCACATGCCAGAAGAGTATAGCACCATCGTCTCTACCGCTACAAGACAGACCGTCTTGACTTGGATGCCACGCAACGCTGGACGCTTCCTTTTTATAGTTGCTCTTGTCTTCGGATTCACCGGTGTTGATCGGTGTTGATTATTACTTATATATCCTTCAGAATTCGTTGTTCCTGACAGCAAAGGAAATCCCAAATTCTAACAGTTCCGTCATCGCTGCAGGTTGCCAATTTGTGATCCGTTGGACTGGGAAAGAAAGGAAAGAACAAGGCCTATACGTTAATTTGAGAATGAGATATGTTTGGTACTACACTAGATAAATGTGCAAAATACTTATAATATCGCTTTTTCCACACATGCTTACCTCGTCAATGAGTCGGGAACTTCGGATGCATTATGCCCGTACTTTAGGTGATCACACGACCCGATCAAAGCCCCTGGGGCATTTTTCTTCCAGAGAATACGGCCAACGGCGACCACATCCACGAGGCACGAGGATAGTGAACAGTAAAACAGTGAACTGTAAAACTGTTCGACTGTTGCATCATTATCTGTAACCAAACTCTCAATACCATAGAAGGGAAACTGTCAATAGAATTTCAGGGAGCAGTGGCGCCTTCTTCTTTTAAAATGAGGAACTAAAATCTATATTCTGGCTAACTACCGAGTAATAAACATTTAATTACAATTAACTGAGGGACTCACAAACCTTTTTATTCACACTTCATTACTCTTCAAACGAAATACAAACGATTGCATATAGCAGTTCCTTAAAATTACGTTCAATTCCGGTCAAGTGTATACGAATGAGACGATGCGCCTCTCAAGCGTTTACGAGAACTCGCGGAGTAAATTTCAGCATGTTCCTTTAGTATCCTTGCTTTTAATCACATTGTCGAGCTACAGCGTAGCGCAGCAAGTTAGGCGTCGGACTGGAAGTCTGATGGTTGCTGGTTCGCGTCCCGTCCTGTTTTTTTTTCTCTATATTGTCATATATTATATAGTAATTAATATTATTAATAAATATTATTTTTCTACAATGAAATCATACTTGTTATTACAATTTCAATTTGTGATATTCTGCATGGAATATTTTTTAATAACACACGATTTTGAACAGTTAAAAGCGTTTCTCACGAAAAACAATTAATATATTCGATATACATGTAGTTATAATATCAAGAAATGTAGGGATTCTATTGATATGGACTTATAAAGACAAGAATTTATTCTCGTAGAGATACAACGTCTGTACGATACTCTCGTCGTCGCTCGAATCTCCTATCTGCTGCGTCGTTTCACCGCGCGCTCTTCTTCTCTCTCCGCGTATTCCTCTGCGCTTCGCTGCACGCTATTGGAGATCGCAGCACGCTCTTAACTCTCTCTCTCTCTCTCTCTCTTCCGTATGGAGGAAATAGAGATACGGATAATGGACACAGGGCAACTGACACATCGGCATGCCCCATTCTACGTCATAAAATACAAGGTCAAATCGCTAATATAAACTATGGATAACGCCGGTGTTACATTAGAAAACTTGCGTATTTGCCATGTTAACTGCCAGTCTCTTCTCGCTCATTGGGACGAATTCTCAATGTTCTTTCTGGATAGGGATTATCACGTTATTTGCTTGTCAGAAACATGGCTTCGGCCAGCAATCCTTGATTCAATGGTGCAGATGGATGGTTATTCTCTCTTCAGGAATGATAGGTGTGGTAGAAATGGAAGAGGGGTAGCTTATTACTTACATAATTCCCTAAAATCCAATGTATTAACGTGCTCTAATCATGCACAGCATCGGAAACCTGAGTATATAATAGGAGAGTTAATTTTTCTTAATTTGTCAAAATTGCTTCTCGCTGTTGTGTATAGACCACCTAATTTTAATTTTCTCACAGAATTTTTTGAAGTATTTCAAGACCTGCAGATTAATTTATAGACACGCAGTAATCTTTGGCGACTTCAACACCAACATGTTATTAGACTCTTACGACTCGAGGCTAATCAACACTTTTTTACGCTCCTCTAGTCTTTACTTGGTTCCTCATGATCCGACACACCATCTTAAGAACTCCACCACTTGGATCGATCTTTGCATTGTGGATGACCCTGACAAATTGATTGGCTTCGAGCAACAAGATGTTAATTTTTTATCTGCTCATGACCTCATTAGTGTGACGTATAAACTTAAGGTGGAACATTGTAACTCAAGAGCACGTCTCTGTAGGGATCTCAGGAATCTCGATCCGGGAAGGATTCAGGAGGACTTGAATGGCACAGATTGGAGTTCCTTATTCGCTGCCCCATCAATAGACGAAAAGGTTGAAATCTTCAATCGGGTGGTTCTGGGCTGCCTTGATAAATATACACCACTATGTTGGAGAAATTTTAAACGTCTTCCAGCCCCCTGGATCACGTCGGACATCAAAGAGGCAATTAAGAAGAGAAATAAGGCGAGAAGAGTATGGCGTAGGAGAAGAGATGAAGATAGTCACATGCACTTTAGACAACTAAGGAATTCAACACAAAATTTAATTAGATCTACGAAGCAAAAATTTTATTCAGATATCTTTAAATCATCGAACGACACTGGCACTACTTGGAATAATCTACGTAAGCTTGGACTCATTAAATCAAAAGATACAAACAGTAAACTTATGTTCTCGGTCAGCGAATTGAATGATTACTTCTCAAGTATTACTGGATCACTCTCTGTCGGAAACAATCCTAATGGTTATCATGAGGATCAATTATATTTAAACTAAGTAAGTTATGATGAGAGTAAATTTTACTGGCTATATATTACACCTGAGATGATACATCGAGCTTGTGCTATGAGCAAATCGAATGCCACTGGAGTTGACGGTATCTCTTTAAAAATTATTAAAATAATGCTTCCATCAACAATAAACATTATAGAGCACATAATGAACTTTTCACTAAATCATGGAGTTTTTCCACAATTGTGGAAAACGGCTCTAATCACTCCTATACCTAAAATAAAGTGTCCGGCTAGTGTACAAGATTATAGACCGATCTCCATTCTTTCGGCCATGTCTAAGATTCTGGAGAAAATAGTAAGCGAGCAAATACAGGACTACATAGAGCGAGATAATCTGCATGATCCGGTACAGTTCGCATACAGGAGAGGACACTCAACACAAACGTGTATCATCCGTTTCATCGATGATGTAAGGCAAGCTATTGATAAGAGACAAGTGACTATTTCGGTATTTTTAGACCTTTCTAAAGCATTCGACAGGGTGCGACTGGACATTTTAATAGATAAGTTAAGGTCGTTAAATTTTTCCTGTTCTGCTCTTCGCTGGATATGCTCATATCTTTCTTACCGGGATCAAATTGTACGTGACACTAGTACTGATGAACTTTCATCTACTAGCATCTTGAATATGGGGGTTCCGCAGGGATCGGTACTCGGCCCTCTATTGTTTATTGCATATATTTCAGATTTTAGGAATACTCTTAGATATTGCAAATATGGTTTTTACGCAGACGACCTCAAGATATATTATCATAGTCGACCCGACAATCTGGTACAGGATATAGCCAGAGTTAACACTGATATTGAAAGAATATATGATTGGGCTACACGTAATAAGATTATTATAAATTCCGGGAAAACTCAAGCAATTATAATAGGAAGTGCTAGATACCTTAATACGATCAATTTAAACAGTCTACCAAAAATAATTGCGGACGGCACTGGGATTGAATACTCAACTCAGGTCAAATACCTTGGTGTCACGATCTCAAGTAATCTATCATGGAACTTACACACCATCAACACATCGAGTAAAATTCATTCCACGCTGTATCGATTGAAATTATGTAGAGATCTTTTACCAACGGATTTGAGAAGGAGTCTTATTACTACTCTTATATTCCCATATGTTGACTATTGCTGTGCTGCATTAACGGATATTACAAGTGAAAATAGCCATAGGCTACAAAGAGCGTTAAACTCTTGTATAAGATTTATTTATGACATCAGGATAGATTAACATATTACACCGTTTTATGCTAGGCTAGGCTGGCTTGATATTAACCAAAGAAGGAAGTACTTTGTAATTTGTCAGCTATTTAGGATTATTAAAACCAAGCGACCTCTCTCTCTATACGATAGACTTGTCTTCAGAGCAGATATCGTCCTTAGGGATACTAGAGCTTCGGCGGACCTCTTGCAGGTTCCACAGTGTAGAACTGAGATTTTCAGGCGGTCATTTATTTGTGTTGCATCCAGTATTTGGAACAAACTGCCCTTCGCAATGCGTAAAGTCGATAAAGGCACAAATTTTAAACGGTGTATGTATGAAATTCTTAGTGGGAAGAATGTTTCTGTGGCGGCTCTCTAGGTATGCTAGGTATATGCTGTGTTTGCGTTTTATTCTTTTTCTGTAATTCTAATACTGCAGGTATATTAGTATATTATGTTTTTAAATACTGCAGGTATACTATTATATTATGTTTTAAATGATTTATGTAACTTATATATTATGATTTCATGATTTATGATTTATGTAACTTATATATTATGTTTTAATTGATTGTATGTAACTTATGATGTAATAGTCAAACTTGTACATGCATTTTGGTTGCGCTTTAGGGGACGTGTCCCAGAGCGCCAATAAACAACGCTTTCTCTCTCTCTCTCTCTCTCTCTCTCTATATATATATATATATATATATATCGCAACTACTTTTTCCTACAGGTTTCGGCCATTCTGACTCGTAGGCCGCCCTCGGCCGTACTGGAGTTGGTTACTCGCACCCATTTCACACTCTTCTACCTCATTACAATTAGTTTCACCTTGCAACTATGAGCGCATGTTAGCTGGCTCCCATACTCCTCGATACGGTTTTTGAGACATTTGAAACCCGTCCACGTCTGCTACAACGTAACGATTATGACGCAGTTCTTTTATGATTTTATAAGGCCCTCGAAACTTTGGGACCAATTTGTGCGAGACCCCTGGCGTGCTTAGAAAATTTCGCACCATTACATAATCACCCTCTGAATATTTATACGGTTCTGTACGCTTTCGGTTAACATAACTTCTATTACTCTCTTGTGCCGCCAACATTTTATCCTTCGCTTTATTCCTGATAACGCTTAAATCTCGTACCTCAATCTCTGCTTGACTTTCGAGATATTCCCGTATTTTATCCACCGACTTAGGACGCTGATCTACTCCAAACAACACACGGCTAGGCGTATCTCCAATGGATTTTTGAACTACATTATTCAACGCGTACTCAACCAATGGCAACGCCTTATACCAAAATTTACGATTATCAACCAACTTAGCAACATCGGCTTCATTACTTTATTAACGCGTTCCGCTTGGCCATTTGCTTGAGGAGAACCAGTCGCCACTTTTACATGTTTAATCTCATATTCTCGTACGAATTTTTCAAATTCCGCCGAACAAAAACAACTACCTCGATCTGATATAAGCACTTTCGGAGCACTATAATTACAAAAATACTGTTCCAAACATTGTATTGCCTCTTTGGACGCAGTTGTCTTTACAGCATACAATTTAACAAATTTTGTAAAAGAATCTACGACTAGGACATGTTTCTTTACCGAATCCTTTTCCACTGGGCCGAAATGATCGATGTGGAGCACTTCAAAAGGACGGCACTTTCTAAGTACCCCTTGCAACAATCCCTCTCTTTTTCCTGTCTTGGGAAAAACGTTATGCATTTCAGGCAATTTGAAACGTGCGTCTCGACTTTATTCTTCAGTTTTGGGAACCAATAATTCTTGGAAATTATCTCACACACTTTATCCACTCCGACATGTCCCAACTCGTCGTGATACTTATACAAAATATTATTTTCCATAGCACTAGGCACCACAAATAATAATCTTCCGTCTTTCTTTCTATATACTATACCATTACGCATTTCATACCACTTATCTTCAACCTTTTCCAATCTAGATTGCAACTCTTTGATGCTAACGTCTTGGCTTTGACTCAGGGCTAAATTAAATTCAAAAATATTGTCTTCCACCACATATGTGAAATAACACCTACTTAAACAGTCTATATGACTCATTTTACTACCACTACGATGTTCCACTACGTAATCAAAACTTTGTAATTCCAAAGCCCATCTCGAAATTCGTGGATTTATATCCTTTTTGTCCAAAGTCAGCTTCAAAGATTGACAATCCGTAACAATCTTAAACTTTATTCCGTGCAAATACACTCGAAATCGTCGCAAAGCGTATATTATTGCCAACGTTTCCATCTCAAAACTGTGGTATCTACTTTCGGTTTCGGTTGATCTTTTCGAATAATAAAATATCGGATGTAACTTCAAATCTTGTTTTCTCTGAAACAAAATTGCGCCAAAACCATGCGAACTAGCATCGCAATGTAATTCTGTATCGTCACGCGGATTATAAATACTTAAAATTGGAGCGGAGACTAATTTAGCCTTCAATTCTTCAAACGCCCGCAATTCTTTTTCTTTAAACTCAAAAGTAACATTCTTCCGCAACAAATCATAAAGCGGCTTAGCAATTAACGAAAACTTTTCAATAAACTTACGAAAATAAGAGCACAGCCCTACGAATCCGCGTACTTCTCTAATATTTCTTGATACTGGAAAATTATGTACAGCTTCGACTCCTTCTTTAGTGGGGCTTATGCCATCTTCGGACACCACGTAACCTAAATATTCTATTTTCGTGTATAAAAACTTACATTTATCCAACCGCAAATCTAATAAATTATTAACTAACGCTCGAAACACTTTGGTCAACACTCGCAAGTGATGTTCGATAGTAGCTGTCGCAACCATAAAATCATCCATATATGCGACCATATCGCCAGAATCTATAAATTCACGCAACACTTCGTTTACAAATTTCTGAAATCTCCTAGGCGCTACTTTTAATCCAGAGGGCATTTTTAAACACTCAAACTGCCCTAAAGGTGTCACAAAAGCAGTGTATTTAATCGAATCTTTTGCTACCTTCACATGGTGAAAACCATTTTTCAAGTCTAATAAAGTAAAATACTTCTTCCCGGACAAAACATTGAGTTGATCCTCGATCAAAGGCAATAGATAATGGTTACCAACCAAATATGTATTTAATAAACGATAATCAACGCACATGCGATATTCTCCGTTTTTCGTTTTGACTAAAACTATAGGTGACGAATATTCGGACTCACTAACTCGTATTATTCCTTGCTCCTGCAAATCGCACAATAATTTCCGCAATACCTCTTTCTCTACAAACGTCTTGGTGCCACTGAAAAAGGTTGATGCTCCTTTAAAACTAAATTCAGTTCGGCATCCACCACAGACATTTCAGGACGCACTGGCCCGACATATTCCTTCTCAAACATTTCGTGCACCTCCATCTGTACGCAATTCGATACTTCAGTGTTGATATCCATTGCATTTGACCGTAGACCCTTCTCGTCAGTCACGTCTATGTTTAAAATTTGCTCTACGCCTGTCTTCCACTGATCAACGTTTAATTGTAAAGTGTAACCCACTTCTTGTAGGACATCTCGTCCAATTATCACCGACGGTTTCATTGTGTCGTTGGGAACTACAAATAAAATAATATTATTTCTGACAACACCATCAAAAAATATTCTCGCCGTAACAGAACCTAAAATTCTTAATTGCGAATTATTAATCCTGCAAAACTGATTATTTATCTGACTCTTTACACTCTATCATAACATGCTGAGGTACAAATTTTACCTTTATAAAACTTACAGCACTTCCTGTATCGAACAATGTGTCTAACTTTAAACTTACGTAATCCGACGCATTTACCAGTTCAATATCAATCCCTACAAAATCTTTTTTTAAAAAAGAAAAAATATATACGCTAAGTACATAAAACGTGTCGGACTTTGTAAAAACAGTGTAATTAACAAAATCTTTCTAAAAAAGCGTATTATGAAAATTTATTATTCATTCAAAAATATATATGAAATCAATGCAAGTAGCCAAGTTATCGTTGTTATTATTCGAAAGTGCACTGTTCACAAATGGATATGAAATCAATGCACTTTATCTAGTATTTCTATAAAAATGGATTTTGTCAATGCAATATCCAATAATTACATACAACACCAAATTTATGCAAAATTAATCCAACAATTATATGAAACAAAAGTTTTATATCATAGTGAAGCAAAAAACTTGGCGTGCCCGCATAATAATTTCTATATTATAAAACATTGGTGGGCTATTCCATCTTAACCCGGGCAGGTTTATGTTATATTAAATCGATTCTGAAAAAGTCAGCGGAAGCGGATTCGCAATATCTCCAGAAATGACAAAGTTAGCTTTTTGCAATTTGTTTAATTGTTTATAACTTTCGAACTGTTAAACTACAAACGAAAAGCACGGTAATCTACCGATTAGCGAACCCACCTCCTATCACCTTGTCCTTGACATATATTATAGAGGTCACCCTCCTGAGTAACATTATGCAAGTTTTAACCGTCGGTCGTTGTTTACTAAAAAGTTATTAACAAAAGAAGTTTAATGATTTTGCACGAATTTTCAGCTGTCTACGCGAACCAAGAACATAATATTGACATATATTATAAAGGTCACCTTCCCGAATAACCCGCACTAGGTTTTAGTCGTCGATCGTTGTTTATGAATAAGTTATTAACAAAAGAAATTTTGCAACTATAGTAGTTATTTTGAATATTGAAAGATATAAAAGACGAATATGTATATGAACGAAGGAAGGAAAGTCATTTAAAGCAGTGAATCGTTAATATATAGAATAGTTTCTTTTAATATAAGTACAAAGTATTCTTCACTTTAACCAAAAGCATAAACAGTTAAATACAAAGCATTCTCTGCTTTAACCTAACCTAACCTAACCTGGTTAGGTTATATTTTCCGAAACTGGAGCCTTGGACAGCTCGTTTTCAGCCCGCTTCGCGGGAGGGCGGGGGGCAGGGGCTTCGCCCCCGCCTCCCGCCAGAATCCGTGCCGTGTACTAGGTGATCAAAATCTGTACGGTAAAATCTGTTACACTGATTCTGGCGAGGGGCGGGAGGCGAAGCCCCTGCCCCCCGCCCTCCCGCGAAGCGGGCTGAAACCGAGCATATGTGTCCGGGGCTCCCGTTTTGGAAAATATAACCTTTTGCTTGTTGTGGACGGCTGAAAATTCGTGCAAAATCATTAAACTTCTTTTGTTAATAACTTTTTAGTAAACAACGACGGACGGCTAAAACCTTTTGAAGGTCACTCAGGAGGGTGACCTCTATAATATATGTCAAGGACAAGGTGATAGGAGGTGGGTTCGCTAATCGGTAGATTTACCAAAAGCACTACAAACAACTACAAACGATTCTGAAAAAGACAGCGCAAGCAGATTCGCGATATCTGAATAAATGGCAAAGTTAGCTATTTCTTATTTAAACAAATGTTAATAAGTTTTGAACAAAATCGTTCGCTTCAGACTGCGCTACTGCCACATTTGATATCTGCTCCTCGGAGTTCTCCTGGGTTGAGGCTGCTTTGCAATTCTTCGCCAAATGACCCAGGGTGCCGCACTTGTAACAGGTGAACGACTCCCCCTTTGACCGTTCTTTCCTTGGCTGTTTACAATTTTTTGCCAAATGGCCCTGGTCATTGCAGTTGTAGCACCTGGATGTTCCTCTCGCAGATTTGCTGTCCTCGACGCCATCCGCCTTATCGTCCTTGGCAGCCAGATTGCCACTCCTTTTGTTAAGTCCCGTGTTTTGCCAATGTTTCTGCCGCAACGAGACCTTCTTAAACGCTTCTAACAAACTCGCCGTCGAATTGAGTTTCTGAATGCGAGCCTGATCTCTCAAGGCTGGATCTAGGATTCCTTCCACGATATAATCGAGCAGCTCTCTTTCATCCACAGGAACTTGGTTCGCCAAAATAACCTTATCATGTAGATACTCGCTGAATGCTTCTCCTCGCTTCCACACGCGACTCTCAAACTCCTTCCTAAGGACCAGCTTGCTAACTCGATAACGGAACATGTTTTTCATTTCCATCAGGAACTGTTCCACGGGTAACTCTAAAAATTCCACCTTAGAGTACAGCCAATCGAGAGCTTTACCTTTGAGTCTCGATCCGATCAACACCCTCGTGTGTTTATCGTCCAACTCGTACGTCGACTTGAGCAACTTCAATTGTCTCTCCCATCTATCGTAATCTTCTTTTCCGTTAAATGGAGGTAACAACTCAGCAATCGCATTAATGTTTACCTTGGGTCGAAGGTCAGATTCAGTAACCCTCGCGGCAGGACGCATCACCGGCATGGACGTCTCTTGTCTGCCCATTCCGCGCAACATTTCCAACTTGCGCCGTGTGATTTCCAGCTCTTTCTCCATTAATCTTTTCTCTCTCTCGCGCATCTCTAATTCACGCAGCAAATCAACATGGCTGCTCGCGAGATTCGTTCGTGTCATCTCTTCCTCGACTGCTTCTGCCTCTTCTTCATCTGCACTCGACGGATCTTGCTGCCTCGCCTGGCTACTCGCAATCTTTTCTTTCCACAACTCTGTTGGATCGGCTGTCTGTAGTCTCAAAAAGAGCTTATTCTTCAGCCCCTTCATCGAACAGTTCAACTCACGTAGCGCTTCCTTCAACTCGAGCACCGTGAACTCTTTCAGGTCCGACATGATGACTCTTCTTCTACCGATCACTCGTCAACTGTTAACGCGCTATTCTTTCTAACCTCGCTACGTACTCCGTTCTCGCACCACCTCGCGACTGTCCAGCGCACACACAATGTATTCGATCGCGTATCCGATCAAGTTTTCCGCGATGCACACAGCCCTCGCGCACTTCAATGTCCTTTCGGGCATTCGCGACGCACACAGCCGACACGCAACGCTACCGATATCCACTCGAGCTTTTCTTCTTTCGTTCGTCCGCGAATCTGCCGGCACCCAACACACCGACTCACTGACTTTGCGAACTCGAACACGTGTTTTGACTTGATCTGACTGATCTGATCCCACTTCTGAGACTGTAGGGATTCTATTGATATGGACTTATAAAGACAGGAATTTATTCTCGTAGAGATACAACGTCTGTACGATACTCTCGTCGTCGCTCGAATCTCCTATCTGCTGCGTCGTCTCACCGCGCGCTCTTCTTCTCTCTCCGCGTATTCCTCCGCGCTTCGCTGCACGCTATTGGAGACCGTAGCACGCTCTTAACTCTATATATATATATATATAATGTATCGCAACTACTTTTTCCTACAGAAAATAATTTACACACACACACACACACATATATATATATATATATTTAATGGTGCATTTATTAGTTTATAAGTGTAAAAAAAGGTAATTAGAAGAAGTGTACAAAAATATAAGTATAATGAAATGACTGCGGTCATTCCTGCTCTTGCTCTGTAAATTTACAAACTTTAGAATGATTACAATCGTAAAAACAAGTGAAACATAAGACTGTCTTGCACCAAGAACACTGTATAAAACCAACTTTTGCGCAGGCACATTTTTGTTTTAATAATGAGACAGGAAAACACACATCATTTACATTCAAAAAGATCGTTCGATCGCTCGTCAATTTCGATGCAAACCATGCGTATTGAATCATAGATAAGAATACTGGAGCATTTAACTGATGCAAAATCAAAGAATGAATTTTTATGTCTTCACAAGATGATATTTTCATTTGCTCTTGCAGCAATGTGGGAGCGTTATAATCGCATACATGAATTGTTTTTCGTGAGAAACGCTTTCAACTGTTCAAAATCGTGTGTATTAGAAAAATATTCCATGCAGAATGTCACAAATTGAAATTGTAATAACAAGTATGATATCATCGTAGAAAAATAATATTTATTAATAATAGTAATTACTATATAATATATGACAATATAGAGAAAAAAACAGGACGGGACGCGAACCAGCAACCATCAGACTTCCAGTCCGACGCCTAACGTGCTGCGCTACGCTGTAGCTCGACAATGTGATTAAAAGCAAGGATACTAAAGGAACATGCTGAAATTTACTCCGCGAGTTCTCGTAAACGCTTGAGAGGCGCATCGTCTCCGGATAGTATATGTTACTTCTATATATAAATACAACATGCCTGTAAAAGCTGAGCAAAATCGGTGACCCTATGGGTCCGACCTCCCCTTGTGAGTTTTCCGGGCTCCCTATTCCAACAATTTCAGCGCTAAGGGAATTTTCCCAGAGGGCTTTCCAGCTGTTACTTGAACATTTCCTAGATCTTTTCCTTACCTACTCTTATCCCCTTCCGCCTTACACCGTCACCTGTGGTCCCGGATCCATAAATGTACCTGCCCTCAGGGACGCGGTCAGCCACGCTGGTCCCAACACATACGTACCCTTTATCACTCACAACCGCATCCATCCTGTACTCATTCCCGCGTCTTACATTAGAGAATTTTTAATTAAGGTAAATATTTACCTTTACACAGCCCGCACCAAATGACCTCCGATTGACCTTGATATTGACCTTGACCCCTAACAAGGTCAAGGTCATTGACCTTTTCCAATGCTCATTGTTCATTAAACAGTTATTAACAAAAGCAGTAAGAGAATGAAACATAAGAATTTGTAAATTAGTAACAAAACAAGTTGGAATAATTATGCACATAAGGAAACATAAGTTTCGAAAATATAGTAGTTATTTTGAATATGAACGAACAACATTTATTTAAAGCAGTGAATCATTAGTATATAGAATAGTTTGTTTATAAATATAAAGTATTCTTTATTTTAACCAAAAGCACAAAACAGGTAAATACAAATAATTTTCTGCTTTAGTCGAAATTAAAGACTTATTAAGGATTATTATTTATTTGTTCAACTGAATATACCATTATTTATATAATTAATGGAAAATTAATTGAACACTTAACGCACTGACTATACGACACACTGGTTACGTTTGATTTCTGACAATATAAGAATATGACTGAAAATTTGTATATAAACATAGCCATAAATACAGGCGAAGCCCGTCCTTCAAATCTATCTCAAAGATACAAGTCTAATCCAACCCGTGTCCAAGAAGTAATAGAATCTATTAAATTAATTTAAACAACGATTCACTGCTTTAAAAACGATTTTCTTCATCTTACCTACAATTATAATAATCTTATTGATTATTTGTGTAGTATGGAAGTATTATATGTCCAAGAAATAATAGAATCAGTATTAAATTTATATTGTTAATAACTTTTTAATGAACAATGAGCATTGGAAAAGGTTAATAACCTTGACCTTCTTAGGGGTCAAGGTCAATCGGAGGTCATTTGGTGCGGGCTGTGTAAAGGTAAATATTTACCCTACCTTTTCGTATTAACCAAAATTATAGTTTTAATTTAGAATTAATTAAATTTTATACCGATTTATAATATGTATTTGATAACTTCAAATTAATCAAAATTATAGGTTCTTTTTATTTAATTTAATGTTTGCGTTAATCGTAAGAATTGTAATCATATTTAAATTTGTAATCCAGTTTCAAAATTATAGTTATTTGTATCTTTAGGAATTATTTATTTCTGATTAATGTAACTATTTGTCAAAATATATCAATGTTAATTTGTAAAAGCTAAAACAAAATTACATTTATTTAACTACCCTCGCTTCATACTCAATCCTCGACAGATCGTTCAGGTCCTATCCTTGGTAATAGGGATTCATTTCCCTTATCTAAAAAGGATCTACGAGTTGACCGTTTGGACTATTAGGGTAGATCGACCTTGGTCGTTGACCCGAAGCGTATCGGTCAGCTCGAACTCGAGATTCTGCGGTTATCTGCCAACGAACCTCGAGAGGCGTCTGGTTGCGCCCTTCCTCGAGCTCACGGAGCTCTGGACGTAACAATCTTGTGAAAAAGGTGCTGCGGCGGAAGGGAAACGTGGTGTACGTCAAGTGGCTTGGAATGGACACGTCGCACAATTCTTGAATCAGTAGGGACAATGTGTTGTGATTGTACGCGTATATACCTCCATGTGCTTATGTACAGGGTGTCTGACATGAGGCGGGGACAGTAGGCGTACCGTCGAGACGTCGAGATATGTTCGCGCCTACCGCTGTAATCAGAAACTAGCCGCTATCGCGTCGCGCGAGCGGCTAACCGTTTGTTACGCCTACTGTCCCCGCCTCATGTCAGACACTCTATACATTATATATACCTTATATATACAGGGTGTATCTTAAAACGCTCCCACTAAGTACATAGTGTTATTCCTGAGGTGATTTTAAGACGAAAATCCTAATAGCAAAATGTCGAGGCTATAATAGTTTTTAAATTGTAAGCATCTGTAGTTAGCGAATTAGACTGCCTAAAGTTGGCGCGCTCAGGCGCGGTACAACGCAAAATGCTAAAGGCGAGAACTGACTGTCGCCCCTCTTGTGAAATATTGATATGCGAAGATAAGATTGCTTTTGCTAATTTTTTCATGCACTAATGTTAATAATAGAGAAATATTTCTTTCCTTATAAAAAAGATTTATCTCTTTTTCATAATATTGAACAGAATTTTATGATAAATTGTTAATTCTTAATTAATTTTTCATGGCATAAAAGATACTTTTTCTAATGTCAAACTCTTATAACATGGTTTTCTAAAAGGAATTAGTTCTTATAAATGAATTAAAATTATGTCGGGACATAATAGAAATTCGGAATTATTATTGTGTCGACATAATTTTAATTCATTAATAAAAATAATAATTTGTTTTAGACAATTATTTTTTATGAGTTTTAGAGAAAGTATCTTTTATATTAAAAAATAAAACAGCTTACCATGAAATTTTCTTCAATACTATGAATAAAAGATAATTGTTTTTATAAAGAAAGGAATCTTTTCTATTTTTTAATATTTTACATATTTACAGGGGGAATACAATTTTTAGTGCATGAAACAATTAGCAAAAACAATCTTATCTTCGCATATCGATATTTCACAAGAGGGGCGACAGTCAGTTCTCGCCTTTAGCATTTTGCGTTGTACCGTGCCTGAGAGCACCAACTTTAGGCAGTCTAATTCGCTAACTATAGATGCTTACAATTTAAAAACTATTACAGCCTCGACATTTCGGTATTAGGATTTTCGTCTTAAAATCACCTCAGGAATAACACTATGTACTTAGTGAGCGCGTTTTAAGATACACCCTGTATATTTATATACTTATATACTTTTTACTCAAAGATATATAAACGTGTATTACTATGTATCGTGTTTATTACAATAAAAGATTATATTTTTATATCTACACGCTTCGTTCCTTCTCGTTTCCTTCGTGTATGTCAGCGTGGGATACTGTAGTGCCCCCACGGAAGGGTGCTCGTGGTGCCGGGTACGACGTACCGTTTGTCGTTGTACCGGCTGAGAGCGAGCTTCATCTCCGATACGGTGTAGACCCGGCGACGTACCGTTTGTCGTCATACGGGCTGAGAGCGAGCTTCGTCTCCGATACGGTGTAGACCCGGTGCAGCTTCGACTGTATCCTCATGGGGGTGAAACTGAGATATGAAAGGTGGAAACAAATATGGCCGATATGAGCAAGCGAAAACGGGGATAAACATATGCGTGCGCACGTCACGAGGTTAACGAGAAGTGCCGATTAGTACCGAAGGTGAACGAACTGATTTCGTGTATTTGTGATGTTTGCATTAATGTGTTTCTTCTCGAGTCCACTGATATCCGGCAATTGTGATGATCTGGATTCTACCACAAGTTTTGAGATATATACATTTGCAGGTATGTATTTGTGAAGTTCTAAATAAAGTTCGTGTATATATGTATATTATTTAGCCATCTTTTGAGATTAGGGTCGATTGATTTATAAATGTAGTTATTTATAACGCTATATTCCTTACTTTCATTTATACTTATTAATAATTTAAATATAATAAACATAATTCTATTCAAGTGTACTATGCATTGACCAGTACCAATAATATGATTGCTTTTAACTAATTCTCTAATTTTATTTACTTTCTATCCCTATTTTATCGTAATAATTGTTATCTTTATGATAATAATAGCAGGAAGAAGAACACAGGCATTGAAAGAAGTAGAGAAAGGCAACAGTCACAAACGTTTCTGTCGTGTGAATAATTGTGCACAACATGTATATGACACGATTGTCTAACCGAGGCACATACACATCGTACATCCCACAATGAACGGTAATTATATAAATTGTATAAATAGTGTTACGTCCGGGCTGGCCACCCGGTGTAATACGAGTCGGTCAGCTGCCACTCAGCTGAGCGTCGATAGATCGGTGTCGTGAGCAGAAGACGCGGGTATCCACGCGACGCGGTCGCTAGGAAGAATAATAAACAGGGAGGAATGGAGAGTTGAAGCTCAGCTGCAATCCCAGCTGGACGTACCGCGAGCCGAATACAATTATCATTACGAATTCTCTGTCTAAACACTAATAGAATAAAGCTACTTGTCTTTTTATAACGCGAGTGTCATTCTGCCGTGCGTGCGCGTAAGAGTGCGAGTGTGTGTGTCGAGCGGAATACATCGCCCGGACGCAACATTTTGGGGGCTCGTCCGAGATAGCCAGGACAAGAATCCCGATGTTTCTGCGCTCAATGTCCACCCCGAGGTCGCCGCGAGAGCAGACACCGCCGCCGACGGGAGCAACCGCAGGGACAGACGCCCTCGCGACCATTTTGGCGGAGCTGCAGCAACAACGCACTGATTTTGAGGGTCGGCTGGAAAGAATGGAGCGGCGTCTGGAGCAACGCATAACAGAGCTAAGTGCCACTGATAATACTGCTTCTCGCGAAAGGGTGCTAACGGGCGCCACCGGTGATGCGGAATCGGGCGTGATCGCGCGCAAGGGTGAAGACGCGAGTGTACGGGTACGTTCAAGTTTAAAACCGATACGTACGATGGATCGGTTCCTCCGAAAGAGTTTCTCGTACAGTTTGCGGTAATTGCGCGTGCGAATGCCTGGGATGACGCGGCGAAAGCGGTCGCGTTGGCGTCGTGCCTTCGCGGTAAAGCACGATCAGTTCTAGATTCGTTAGAAGACGCAGAGACGTTTAGTTATACCAAATTAAAGGTGAAATTAGAGTTGCGTTTTGGCGAGGGGGTATCCGCACAAAATTATTACCTCCAATTTACGAACTGTCATCAGAAAGTTGGGGAAGAGTTCGCCACGCTAGGTACGGATCTAGAACGCCTCTCGCGTCTTGCATATCCCAAATGTTCGGCGGAAGTTCGGGATAAAATAGCGTGTTCGCAATTCGTGGCCGCACTAACGGATGGATATGTGAAACGAACCTCCAGCTGGAGGGGATTGTCACGTTGGCCGTAGCCATCGAGCGCGCGAAAGCGATCAAAATTATTAATGAGAATAGTTTTTCGGGGAAGCGCAATGGTAATTCGAGTGCGGAAGATAAAGGTGTGAGAAAGGAGGGAGAGAAAACGGAAGGGAAAAAGTTTAAGAGGAATGGAAATAATCAGAAAGATAATACGGCGTATATAAAGGAAAAGGAATGCTGGCAGTGCGGGGCAAAGGGGCACTTCTGTGCAGAGTGTCCAGCGGCTAAGGGGGGAAACTGAGTTTTGCCGAGCTTCGCGGGGCCGGTTCGGCGCAGTGATGTCAGGCCGTGGGATTTTTCCCGTCGCGGGAGCGTTCGCGCGCATGCGTCACAGCTGCTTCCACGGACATACCGCGAACACGAAGTGGTCCCGTGCCCCGTCCCTTATACTATTCCCGCGCTTTCTGCAATAGTTTGGTTATGTAGTCAGCTACGCGGAAGTAAAGTGATAGTGAAGTCTGTGATATATGTAATAGTGTTAGTGAAGTGCTCAGAGAGTCTGGAAGAAATGAATTTGCAACCGTCGATATCAACTGGCGTGGAGGAAAAGAAGAAAACATCCCAAATGAAAGTATTCCAGTACTCTTGGTTAAGTATGGATATATTTAAAAATTGGTTAACACCACACGAAGACAATAATAAAGCTCTCTGCTCGGCTTGCAATAAAGTTCTTTCATGCGGTAAATTAGATTTGATAAAGCATGCAAAAACCAAATATCATTTAACAAATTTTAATAATAGAAGTAATGGTCCATCTGCTTCATTACCAGAGCTCAAATCTAATATTAATTATGAGGACCATGTTAAAAAAGTTAAAACAGCCGAGATAAAAATAGCAGCTTTTTACGCGGAACATAATGTAGCATTTCAAACAGTAAATCACATGATCCCTTTATTGAAAGATATTTGTTCTGATCCACAGGTAGTTCACGATCTAAAGCTATCTAGACAGAAATGTGCACAAATAGTTAAAAATATTTTAGGAAAACGCGAAAGTGAAAAAAGCATTGCACATTTAAAAACTTAGAAATTTTCCATTTTATTAGACGAAAGCACAACTATCGCAAACGATAAGTTGCTTTGTATTTTAGTAAAATATGTATTACTCGAAAATAAAAAATGTCTCACTCAATTGTTGGAGTTAATATCATTAGATGCAACTGATTGTTCCGCGGATAAAATATATTCGATGTTTGAAAAATGTTTTAAAAACAAAGGAATTCCCTTATCAAATATTGTAGGAATGGCTTGTGATAACGCTTCTGTAATGATAGGAGTTCGAGATTCTTTTGTAAAGTAGATTAAAAAAAGAGGTACCGGCCCTTGTATTAAAATGTATATGCCATTCCTCCGTTCTTATAGCGAGTAAATCTTGTTCAAAATTGCCGGATTCTTGCGAATTTATTTTACATACAGTTGCAACATATTTTTCACAGAGTGCAAAAAGATCAGCTATCCTGTGTGATTTTCAAAATTTTTATGGAGTAGAATCACGCAAAATCTTAAAATTATCAGGTACAAGATGGCTCGTCTTACAGAAGTGTGTTGTCAGACTTCTCGATAACTGGGAAGTCTTGAAACATTACTTCCACCTGGAAATTATTGAAAATGAAAAGAACTCGGCAATGTCAATTTTTAACATTTTAAACGATAATAAAATTAAAGCTTATATGTTTTTTTTTAAATATTCATTACATTTCTTTAATGAATTTAATGCACTTTTCCAAGGTAGAAAAATTTTAATTCACAAATTAGCTGAAGCCAGTGAGCAATTAATAAAGCAGATTGGATCTAATTTTTTGTTACCTACTGTCCTAACAAATATTTCATTAAAAATTAAAGAGTCACAAAATTTTTTACCTTTACATTCAATATATGTTGGTCCCGAATGCGAATCGCTTTTACAATTAGAATCTTCGGAATTTGTTTCAGAAATAAAATCAACATGTTTATCTTTTTATACAACCGCGTTACAAGAAATGATACAGCGATTGCCTTTTGAAGATAAAATTTTTCGAAATTTAAAATTTTTAGATCCAAATATAGCATTGCGCGAGGAAAGCCGACTTACTTTTTCGGATTTAAGGGACATAGCACAACATTTTATTATATCTGATATTACCGCCTTAGTTCATGAATGGCGAATGTTACCAATTGTATTTGATGACGCGGAGAAAAACAATTTGGCTAAATTAGAAATTGATGATATGTGGAAGACTATTTTTCAAAAACAGAATTTTAACGATGAACCGTCTTTTCCAAATTTAGAAACTTTAGTAAATGTAATGTCACTTCCACATTCTAACGCCGATGCAGAGAGAATTTTTTCTATTGTTACAGATGTTAAAAATAAAAAGAGGAATCGGCTTGACGTCGCCTGTCTAGACGCAATATGTAAAGTACGTTCGAGTTTTCAAGCCAATAATATTGATTGTTACACTTTCCAAGTAGATTCCAAACATTTGGAATTACATAATTCTAAGAATTTATTTTCCCCTAATGTTTCAGATAAAGATAATTAGAAAATGTTGGCTTTCATTACCTTTCGCTTATTTTTACTTATACTCTTCATTAACATTTTTTCTTTCAGTATTAATATAACTTAACTTTTCATAATTCAATTTTAGAATAATTTTTTCCTATGTCCAAATAACTTTTTCAAAATTTTTTCCTCGCATGTCGCATGTTTTGCCACTGCTTTTTATATTTTTGAGCATGGGCACTTCCTCTTCTTATTGGGTGTTAATTAATGTAATTTAATTAGCTATCACATAAAATTGTTATTACTTTTTACTTATATTCTATATATTGCATATATATTGGGTCATTAAGTATGAAACTTTACAAATAGAACATAAACTTTTGCATTTTTTGGCACATGGACATGATTTATTTTCAATCGAAGTATGCGCCCATGTTATCTACACACTTCTGCCATTTTAGTGGTAGTTGGTCTATGCCTCTACTATAGAAGCCAGGAGTACGGGAATCGATTAAGTCGCGGAAGGCTGTTTCGACTGCCTATTGAGAATTGAAGAATTGTCCCACAAAGAAGTTGTCCAAATTCCGGAAGAAGTGATAGTCGGTAGGTGATAGATCTGGTGAATATGGTGGATGACGGAGAGTTTCCAATTCCAACTCCTGTAGCTTTGCCACGGTCAGTCGTGCAGTGTGCGGTCGAGCATTATCATGCAACAGGATTGGCATTGACCGATTGACCAATTTCGGTTGTTTAATAGCAAGTTGTTGCATCATTTCGTCCAGTTGCTTGCGATATACTTCAGCCGTTATCGATGTACCAGGTTTCATAAAGTTGTAGTAGATAACACCTGACCAGGACCACCAAACAGTCACCATAAGCTTCTTCTGTGTAATGTTGGGTTTCGCGTGATGTCTCGGTGGTTCATCAGCGTTCAACCACTGATGTGAGCGTTTACGATTGTCGTAGAGTATCCACTTTTCATCGCAGGTCACAATTCAATTCAAAAAAGATTCATTTTTGTGACGGGAAAGCAAAGAAAGGGAAGCCTCTAGACGTTGCGCCTGCTGCGCATCGGTCGATTCGTGCGGGACCCATTTGTCCAACTTCTTTATCTTACCAATTGCAGCTAAATGAACAATATGGTGGGTATAGAAACATTGAATATCGATGCCAATTCACGTGTACTTTGAGGTGGATCGGACTCTACTACGGCTCTCGAGTGATTATTATTCACCTTCGTCTTTGGTCTTCCACGTGGCTCATTAGCGAGGCTGAAATCTCCATCTCTGAAGTTTTTGAACCAATTGCCCACCGTTGCTTTAGTAGTTGAACCTTCACCAAATACAGCGTTGATATTACGAGCTGTCTCCGACACTGTGGTTCCACGGCGGAACTCATATTCATAAATCACACGAATTTTGGACTTTTCCATGGTTCTATAAAAAAGAATCCACCAATAAAACTAATGAAGATATTTGAACAAACAAATATGACATTTGAAGAGCGAACATTCATCTATCACACTAACCTAATCTGATACTGACGTCTGGCGCCAAATTTGAGGTAACAAATGTTAAAGATGGCGCTTTTACATTTGTAAAGTTCATACTTAATGACCCAATAATTATTTAGTTTCATTTATGTGACAGCAATAATGGAATACAATATTTTTTTTATTTTTTGTTTATATTTTCTTTAATTTAAATATCTTATTTATTTATTAAATTTTATTTCTATTATATTTTCTTAATTTTTTTCCTTTTCTGATGTAGTCTGTAAATACGAGTGCAATTTCTGTTAAATATTTATTTTTTAATTTTTTTGTTTAACTTATTTTTGTTTTCTTTTTAAATTTTATTTCTGTTTTCATTATATTATATTTCTTTTATATATGTTTATAATAAAATAGTAATTTATTTTGTTCTAGTAACCAGATTGAAACGCCATCTGCTCCTGCCGAATATTTGTATGTGTTAATATTAATATTAAATATGTTATAATGTATAAGTATTCTTGTATTATATATAAGTATGCATTATATATAAGTATTTTATTTAAGTATTATATTATATTAAGTAGTATTACGTATTATTAAGTATTATATTACATTAAGTATTGCATTTAAGTATTATATTATTATATTATTAAAGTAATGTAATGTAAATATAATGTAAAATAATATAAAATTATTAAGTATTATATTAATATTTAAGTCTATTACATTATTACATGTATTTATTTATATGTATTATATTTCTTATGTACTTGTGTTTTGAATACTGGTAAGGTTTTCTGCAGTTTCCCATATCCTTGCAACAAATGTTGGTATTCGTATGATAAATCGGCTGCAGACGTAAATAATAAATTAATTAACGTGCAATAATAAATAAAGGCCATAGCCAGATAAGCATACTAAAAGTGCCCCCGGCGAGTTTTGGAACGACACTTGGACTGTTATTTTGTCATTATAACAAAAACATTTTCTCAAAATTTCAGTCCTTTAATTGTATTATTTCTCGAGTTATTGAAAAAAATGTGATTTTCAGTTTTTATTTTTTTCTTCCATAGATATTATAGATGGACTTCTGATTTTGATTTTTTTAAAAGACTTATTAATATAAGACATAAAAAAAACTTTTTTTCATAGTTCCCGATTTAAAACTCCATTTACAAAAAAAATAATAAAATTAAAAGTAACTTTTCCGAAATGTTCTCTTCGAGGTACAAACACTAAACTTTCACAGAAAACTCTTCTCTTTTATGAAATTGTTTTCAAATTTTTTCAATTTTTTCAAGTTGGTGCAACATCATGAAACAAAATAAAAATCAATTTTTTCCTTTTATTTTTGCAGTAAAATAGAAAATTATTTATTTCTCTCAATACAAATATAGTTATAATTATACAAACAAGATTCTAGAAAGAATTTTTATACAAAAATCATAATTTTTATCGAATGTGATCAACAAATTAATTTTTTATCAGTCTTCATCACTATCTTAAGTAATTACTACGGTGCTACCCTGTATCGTAAACAGATGGCTCAAAATTTCAGCTAGTCTTATTATTTTTGCTAAATATCTCGCATAAGATAAGTAATATACAGCTAGGGTGTATTACTAAAGGTGTTACAAGCTTATATTTTTAAAACTAGATGAAGTATGAAATTTTTGTTTTCCAGCAAATATTTAGTATCGAAAATAACATCATATGATGAAGTTAGTTTTTTCCTAGACGGAGTAGGTAAAGTCACATCAAGGACATTTTGATTTTATAACTGTCGACATATATTTTTTATTGCGTACGATTGTAGCCCGTCTCCTGACGAGTAGATTGACCACAAATAGTCATAATAACAAAACAAATAGAAATAACAAAACAAAGTAATAAATCCTTAGCAAATGTTCGAAATTAGCGCCATTCAAAAACTATATGTCGACAGTTATAAAATCAAAATGTCCTTGATGTAACTTTACCCACTCCACCTAGGAAAAAACTAACTTCATCATATGATGTTATTTTCGATACCAAATATTTGCTGGAAAACAAAAATTTCATACTTCATCTAGTTTTAAAAATATAAGCTTGTAACACCTTTAGTAATACACCCTAGCTGTATATTACTTATCTTATGCGAGATATTTAGCAAAAATAATAAGACTAGCTGAAATTTTGAGCCATCTGTTTACGATACAGGGTAGCACCGTAGTAATTACTTAAGATAGTGATGAAGACTGATAAAAAATTAATTTGTTGATCACATTCGATAAAAATTATGATTTTTGTATAAAAATTCTTTCTAGAATCTTGTTTGTATAATTATAACTATATTTGTATTGAGAGAAATAAATAATTTTCTATTTTACTGCAAAAATAAAAGGAAAAAATTGATTTTTATTTTGTTTCATGATGTTGCACCAACATGAAAAAATTGAAAAAATTTGAAAACAATTTCATAAAAGAGAAGAGTTTTCTGTGAAAGTTTAGTGTTTGTACCTCGAAGAGAACATTTCGGAAAAGTTACTTTTAATTTTTATTTTTTTTATGTTTTAAATCGGGAACTATGAAAAAAAGTTTTTTTTATGTCTTATATTAATAAGTCTTTTAAAAAAATCAAAATCAGAAGTCCATCTATAATATTTATGGAAGAAAAAAATAAAAACTGAAAATCACATTTTTTTCAATAACTCGAGAAATAATACAATTAAAGGACTGAAATTTTGAGAAAATGTTTTTGTTATAATGACAAAATAACAGTCCAAGTGTCGTTCCAACTCGCCGGGGACACTTTTTGTATGCTTATCCGGCTATGGCCTTTATTTCATTATTCCCCACTCATATATTTATATATTTGTTTAATATAAACTTTTTTTTATATAAATTATTCCCACTCCTATTAATTACATATATTTTATTATTATTAATTATTAATATTAGTTTTATTAATATTAGTTTTATTAATATTAATCATATTAAATATATAAATTTCTTTAATATATCATACTTATATGTAATACTTTAATATACAGGGTGTCCCGGGTTTTAACCGACAAACTGCGGGAGCATATTCTACTAGTGGAAATAAGAAAAAATTCTTATATCGAGTTTGCTTAGAAATACTTTATTACAAAGTTATAAACCAATATTGAAAAGAAATATGAGATAAGTAACAACGGAACATAGTGTAGAATTTGGAAGGTCTAAGATGTTTATGTTATGTGTATTCACATGTATTCATGTTCACTATGTTGAAACGATTCAGTATGATTGTTACTTTCACAACAGTAGCTGTTAGATTTCAATCGTCGTGTGAACTAGCAATTACTATCAGAATGCTAAAAGTGTTTTCAAATGAGGAATACACTGATATTCATTTCGTGTACGGATTCTGTGACGGAAATGCACGAGCTGCCGTACGAGAGTATCAACGTAGATTTCCTAACAGGAGAGTATCAGATAGATTTAAAGCAACGAATTACTAATTCAGTTACTGAGATGCAACAAAATTTTCAGGAATGTCGTACTGTAACAAATTCTGTACTACGTCGATGTCTAGCTTGTATCGATGTGCAAGGACAACATTTTGAAATGCGTCACTAAATCATTGCGTACATAATTTTTATTTTTGTGAAAACATCCGTTGTTACTTATCTCATATTTCTTTTCAATATTGGTTTATAACTTTGTAATAAAGCATTTCTAAGCAAACTCGATATAAGAATTTTTTCTTATTTCCACTAGTAGAATATGCTCCCGCAGTTTGTCGGTTAAAACCCGGGACACCCTGTATAATATAAAATTTCTCTTATCCTGCAATTTCCTTCATATTTCCTTTTTCGTTGGGGCTAACCATACCTCGTATTCGACCGAAGCAGATACATGACTGCATGTGACGCATGCGCGCGAACGCTCCCGCGACGGGAAAAATCCCACGGCCTGACATCACTGTTGCTAACCACCTAGCACACGTTTAGCCAGGAAGATCGATAGAAAAACTAATATTCAATATGAAATTAACTGGCGAAGTAATAATATTTCAATAAATAAATAAAATAAAATATAAACGAAAGAAGTGTTATGACGATAGCATGCAAACAGTTAAACAATGTATCTCTAATACGTTACTCACCCCGGTATCGAATCTTCACCAGATACGCAGTGTCGCCAAAGATCTGCTGTTGCTCCATTCTTTGGCGGTATGTGGCCCACATGTTTTATATTAACTTAATGTACTCTTATATACCACACTTATATGTCGCTATGTCGCATCCGAGATGAGAATGACAGTGCTGCATGTGTCCCATCGTATTTACAGGGTGCGATGCTGCAAAACCCTCGGTATAATCTTCTCACGCAGCGTCAGCTTGATGTGAAATGCATAGTCTCAATCGCGCTATGGAAGGTCAGGAACTTTATCTCGCTCCGTACAAGCGTGGATAGGGTATCCCGGAGATGAAGGATGGTTGCAGATAACATGTCATAAGACGGGCAGAGTATTGCGTTCGAGAGGGACACACAAGTTGCGGCCTGTAGGAGTAAGTGGTACTATTCCGACTTCGTTATTACAAATATATTTTAATACAGAATACAATTCTCTTTATTCTATGCAGTATTCCTTTCATACAAAATATCCTTACGATGTAAAGGCTAAAGCTAGCAGCTCGCAGTCGATTATATCACATTCGCTGAAGTAATAGCTATTGCGGATAGTATCCGCTACTTCGCTCGAATCGTACTCTTTGGCCACAATATCCGAATATTGTATGAATTGTGAGCTGACCTTATCCACATGAGTATTTAGCTTCTTATACATTATCTCTACACAATTATCCAGCCTATACATGTTATATAGTGTTGATTTCGTCATTGCCAAACATGCGTCGGCGGACACAAGCTTTATGAGTTTGATGTCATCCATTTTTTCGAACTGCACTGTTAGCGGTCCAACGGATATGGCATGTGGAGCATCTTCGTCACACTTTCGAAGACGTCGTTGTATCTTCTGCTGTACCTCGAGCAATTCCTTCCATGTTACGAGAGACAGAATCACTTCGTGGCCGTACTGATTTCCTACGGCAATCTCCACATAGCTCACTACTCCGGCGTTGATGCCGAGTTCCAGGTACTTAGACCCGCTGCGTGTTAGTGCATATCTTCTTGCTAGGATTCGTACCGGTCGTTGCTTCGCACTCTCAGCGCCTGAGTTATCCCTATATGTAGAACATACCATGCATAAGAAATGTATACATTTTCAATCGATAGAATGTACAAGAGTTTATACACTTACTCGCATTGCTTCCGCTTCTTCGAGGTACCTTTGTTGCCTCCCGGTTTCATACCGTTATTCTCCGTGTTGGTATTCACCATGCTGGTATTCGTTGTTTTGAACATATTTCCCCGACGTGGCACTTTACGGTAGCTTGTAGGTAAGATGTGAGAGCTCTTCTCTGTTTTTCACATAATACTATACCCGATGGCAATTCCGCGCTTACATAAATACTTATGTTCGATATCCCTTCCCTTTTTTTTCAAGCGACCAACCAATTTTCATCGTGACCCCCACTCATGAATAATGTCGTGAAACCTGTATGAAACGTGTACGAATTTGCGCGAACCGTCCTATCCGCGTCTTTAGTGCATGCATATAGAGCGGTGACCACCGCCCACGCGAAGCACGCGTTGTCCTTTGCTCGCACGTTCACCACCGCTCGTTTCACCTGTATCGCGCGCGGTATATCGATGACACACCCCGCGCGATGGAGAACGTGCTGAAGCTGCACGCGTGGTGGATGGGTGGACCGTCGCGCGCAGGATTTGGAATAAAGAAGTAATGGTTTTTTTTTATAAACACTATATGTTATTATATACTAATGATGTACAATAATAAAATATATATATTTAATAGAATATAAAACAATACTATATAATTATACCCTATACAATTATAGAGGTATATATATATTTGTACCGTGTGTGTGTGTACTGGCGCGCACGATGCTCCTCTCCCCATTCGTCCATCCACTACTCTGCGGGGGTATGCTACAAAAGAGAGTACACATATTATACCATTGGTATAGGTGTGGCATGTGTAGACGCCGAAGAAATGTATGAGGTAGCATTACTTACTCGGGTGGCGGTGTGTTGGCGCTCGCGTACTGCCATCCAACACCTCTGCTGATGATCGGCTGGATCGCATCAAAGAACTGGAGCCTGTGCTGCAGCACCTCGTCTATCCCCTGTAGACAGGTTCTCAAGTCGCGCCTGGAAGATCATGTACACTTCGTTACACCGTTCGCAGTATAGGTCAGGTCATTAGTTTTATGTATGTTTGTGTGTACTTACATGACCTGCTCCATTTCTGCACGATGGGCCGCGTCCACCTCTGCGCCGAGACGGTTGAGGCCCGCTTCTGTCTCGCGCGTTTTCGCGGCCAGTGCAGCGGCGGTGTGCGCCGCCATCGCTGCCGCCGCGTGGACACCATCGGTGGCGTCAACCAAATTCTCCATATTATCGAGGAACAGATTTAGAGTTGCCAGTTACAATAGGAATGACAGTGTCGCATGATGCGTTGTCTTTATAGAGCGCATGATATGAAGGGTTTGATCTTTTCGCGCGGTGTCAGCGAGATGAAGCGCGTCTTCACAATCGCGCTATGGATGGCCGAGTCACTTTATATCGCTCCGTATATGCGAAAAAGGGAATTAAATCCCGAAGAAGGATTGTGGGAAACTCCCCGTACGATAGACGGGCTGCGAGACGCGTGCCATAGTCAGTAGGTACACTGGCCTGTGGCGCGCTAACGCAGCGAAGATGCGACCGTACTCGCGTTACACTATATGCTGCAATTACATACTCGCCCCTTATCGGTCCGCTGGACACGTATGCATGGGCCATGCCGCTCAGGGGAAGCAGGACAGCTGACTCGTGTACAGAGAAATTTCGAACGATTGGAAGATGTCCGAACATTTGAGGAACCGCGTTCGAATAGTCGACCCCCTATACGTAACGTGCTTATACACGGGAGCAGACGGGTATATAAACTGCGTCCGCTGAGGATACGTCAGTCAGGCGTTCATATTCTGGGTGTAGAGGACCTACCCACTGCGCAATGTACCACGTCACGTTACCTCTCGACCAGATGGGGACCGCAACTCCGCGGCCTGTGGAGGACGGGGGTGTGCTGAAGAAGCGACGTCGCGAGTAAGTTACGCGCGCGCTAGTCGCTGGGTCACGATTTGTCATCATCATCGTTTTCTCGACTCACAGGTGGAGAGACGTCGCCGCGACGCCCAACGTAGACGTGCGACGCATGCGGATACTAAGCCGCAGATACAACTTGACCAGGACCAGCTACAAGTTTCTGGAGATTGGAATAGGCATCCCTCCGGCCGCGAATGCGGTGGCCGTGCACAACGTGCTGGGGGACACTACCGGCAAGGAGATACTGCTGACTCCCGAAATGTGGAACGGACTGGTGGACAGTAGAGCCATAATCTGCGACAACCTCGCGCGGGCTAACGGCGAGCACGGTCCGCCTCCGTCCATGCAGCTGGGTGACCTGACGGTGCGCTTCGCTACCATCAACAGCCAGCCAACGATACGTCTGGACACTCCATCCGGACGATTGACCCTGTCCGCATCGACCTGTGCGCTTCCTATACGGATTGCTGCGGCACTGCGTCCAGCGCGTGATCGCCACGATGACCGGCGTCGTCGGACGCGCCGAGGCTAAACTTCGCGCCTTCAAGCACATCACTGCGGGTGTGGAGGATCCTTCCGGCGCTCTCAGGGCCATAAGCGGCAGAGCGGACTTCGACCGAAACGATCTGCTCGATTGCGAACTGCTGATTATGGTTTTTGGTGGTTTTTAGGTTACACGCCGCATACCAGCAGTTTCCATGTGCACGCGCACATTATCTATTGTATTATATTATGTTATACATTTTATATATATATATATATATATATATGTTCTGTATGTAAACACATTAATCACGTTAATTAAAGTATTTTTTCCGATCAAATTGCGTCTTTTTATCGCGTTGAACTTCCTCACCTCCCCTACCTGCACCTATCTGTATAACATCTATGTAGTATTAGTGGCTAGCATTATAGAGAGTAATACGTCAGACGTCGCGTCCATACGACATTGCACAGGACAGTGTCACGTCCGGGGAGGTGAGAACGTTGCTAACCTGGTTTCTGTGCTAACCTAGCCCTCGGTAATTAACATCAGATACTCTCTTTTAATTTAGGGTCAATCTGCATACACCGACTTTACCCGGGAATGGAGAGTTTGGATCAACTTACAATGATGACGAGGTTATCTTTCAGAATCGAACTATGAATGTATAATTGTTGATTAATAAAATATAGTTTATGACTCTATGATGCTAGTATTATTTATTACTATGTATTAAATCTAGATAATAACGACAAAGGAAAATAATAAACATAACTGGTATTAGGAGTGTGATTTAGTTTTGAGGGTTTTGCAACAGATGGCTGTAGTGTCAGTTTGTTCCAGTAGCTGTTTCCGATAACTGTTGTTTCTTACAGTGTTGACATTATACATGACATTTAGTAGCATTATGGCAATAGATGCAATAACAGTCGTGTTTATATCATCGTAAAAATGGAACTTCCGAAAGAGCATTTTCTACATGCGTTGCTTTTGGTTTTTAATCAAAAGAAAACTGCGGCTGACGGTTATAGAATTCTTGCGAAAACTTATGGTGATTCTGCCCCATCAATTAAGACGTGTGAATACTGGGTTTAGACGCTTTAAAAGTGGTGATACTGATGTGAAGGACAAAGAACGCTCGGGACAACCAAGAAAGCTTGAAAATGCAGATTTGCAAGCATTATTGCACGAAAATCCAACACAATCCACTTCAGAACTTGCCAGAGCATTAAATGTTGATCGTACAACAGTTACCAAACATTTACATGAAATGGGAAAACTTCAGAAAGAAGGGAAATGGTTCGACATCAATTATCGGAAAGTGCCATTGCGAACCGGTTGAACATTTGCATTTCGTTGATCACCAGGCAAAAAAAGAAGAGTCTTTTGTCTCGGATTGTTACTGGGGATGAAAAGTGGATCTATTTTGATAATCCGAAACGCAGAAAATCATGGGTGGATCCAGGCGAACCATCAACATCCACTCTGAGACGCAATATTCAAGGTTCAAAAGTAATGCTCTGTATTTGGTGGGATAGTGTACTATGAGCTGTTAAATCCGCACGAGACTGTCACGGCTGATCGTTATCGACACCAATTGTACAAGTTGAAGCAAGCATTGGACGAAAAACGACCACCAATTGCGAGTAAACGACGGAAAGTGATTCTTCTTCATGACAACGCTCGACCTCACGTTGCGTTATCAGTGAAACAAACACTATTAGAGCTTGAATGGGAAGTCTTACCGCACCCCGCGTATTCTCCGAACATTGCTCCATGCGATTATTATTTGTTCCGGTCGATGCAACACGCTTTAGAGGATACACACTTTCATAATTTCGAAGAAGTGCGAAAATTCGTCGACGAATGGATCAACTCAAAAGAAGAGTCATTTTATCGTGGTGGAATCCATCTCTTGCCAGAAAGATGGGAAAAAGTTATAGAAAACGAAGGAAAATATTTTGATTAAGGTATTCATTCATTATCATATTTAAATACATGCGTTTTTGAGCAAAAAAAACCCTCAAAACTAAATCACACCCCTAATACTAACCAAATAATTAAATAGTATAACTCAAGTAGAATGACTCAAGTAGTATGAATTAAATTAAAGTCATGCTACAAGCGAATTAACCGCTTGATATAATAACTTATAAGTAAAATAATAGTGATATGAGTCAATGACAAAGGTATATCGCAGGCGGATAAACGCCGATTGATATAGGTAGAAAAAAAATGAATAAGTAGTACAACTCAATGAAAGATTTATATCATAAGCGAGGTAAACGCTTAGTAGTATAATTATAGGTAATACTAATATTCTAAGGATAATTAAAAATTGTATCAAAAGCGGAATGGACGCTTAATAATATAACTAAAGGTGTATAGCCAATCGTATAGCTATAAGTAGTATAAGTATTAAAGGATTGTATCATAAGCGAATTGGACGCTTAATAATATAACTAAAGGTGTATAGCCAATCCTATAGTTATAAGTAGTATAAGTATTAAAGGGTTGTATCATAAGCGAAATAGACGCTTAATAATATAACTAAAGGTGTATAGCCAATTGTATAGCTATAAGTAGTATAAATATTAAAGGGTTGTATCAAAAGCGGAATGGACGCTTAATAATATAACTGTAAGTAGTAATGGATCAACAAATAAAATAATAAGGAGTGAAATAATAAGGAATTATGCTGATAATACGAGCAAATTGATGCTAGTAGTATAGTCATAAATGGTATCGCCTAGTAGTAATATAGCTGAAAATAGTATAAATAAAATGAAACTAAAAGAAGTCGGACTATCAGCGGATAAACGCCAAGTAAAATAAGGAAAGGTAGTATAAATCTTTTAAAGAATATTTTAAGGATCATATAAATGAATAATTAATTAAGGTAAAGAGGGTACAAAAGTTACAAAATAAATGATGAATTAATAAGTAAACTGTCACTGAATGTAGATATAATATAATTGTGTTACAGAGAGATTGAATACAAATGTCGTATGAATATGAAATAAAGTCGTATGAGTTGGCAAACAACAATTAAGAATAGTGGGTATACAATAAGAATTCAAACTTGGTACAAATCTACTCACAAGTGTTCGCAGGAATCTGGACCCTCAGGCCAGGAAGCACTTAACAAGCAGCAGCGAGAAATAATTGTTAAACAAACTCCACTGATTCTAAATTAGGTTGATGCCTTAGTAGCGACTCAACACTATAATGCAAATCAAGTAATAGCAAATTATAAATGACTGACAAGTAACTGAGTTAGGTTGACGCTTTATATGCGACGTAACGCTATAAAGCGAAGTGACTTCAAGAAGCAAATAATAAGTGACTGACAAGTACTGAGTTAGGTAGACGCTTTATTAGCGACGTATTGCTATAAAGCGAAGTGACGAAAGTAATGATCAAATAATAAGTGACCCTCTCTTGCTGCTGCACCAAGTCTTATACTAAAATTTTAGGGCTGAGTCCCTGTCGCTCGAGAAGGGGTTACAAAAAGTGGGGACCTTATAATTAAATGCAAAGTTACAATAGTAGGGAGGCTACGCCTTGATCGCTGATTGGTTCCCCGCTCTTAAAATTATTAATGGTGGGATCGAGACCTTGAAAAGTCTGGTGGGGACGATGAGCTCAGTGCTTTGGTTAGATAAAATTATTTTTCTCCCAATGTTCAACATAAAATTCTCAGTACGAATTTATCGCATGAGCTGTTGGGACTTATGGTCAACAGAAATTTCTCCGTATTAAATAATCGGAACATCCGGTATGACTTTCAGGCAACTAACATTTAATGATTAAATTTATCGAAGAGACTGTTATGTCTTTTGATTAAGACAGTGGACACCGATTATTACTTTAATCTGGCGTCAGTAAATCGCCGCCTTAAGAATTAATATTTCATGGTTCGCGCCCCGTTAATTAAATTTTTTTTTATTTTATTTTAATATTAAAAATCTTTAATAAACCTATAAAGATAATAATATTTAATTTTAAATGCGAATATTGCATGATTATTATTAAGATATGAAAAGCTATAAAGGTAACCTTACATGGTAGTAGTATGAATCAACCAATAATGGTACTAAATTATAAGTGATTATTTTCTGTTAATGAAATAATCTTCAATTAACACCTTGTCCACTGTTTTACTCAATCCCAACAAATGAAATATTAAAATTATTAATTTAACCTAAATTTCTACAACCTTATGCATTAATTATTTATAAGGTCCCTTGTACCTCTGGATAATAATTTAATGCATTCAGTTAATTAATATTAGAGTAACCTTGTGTATTATACTTTAACGCACTACTGTAACGTTTCTTATTAATAATAATTATTCATATACCTTAACCTATTGATTAGTTTTTATATTAATGCTAGTCATTATAATATCTTCCATTAAATAAAATAAGGAATTAATAATTCAATACAAGTAATATTAAAATAATTAATAGCATTGCAATTTAATGTATTATAATTGTTTCTTACTTCACAAATTAGCAACTTAATGTTACAAAGCGTATGAAGTCCCTTAACCGCTTTATAAAGTGTTTGAAACATTACAAAGCGTACGAAATGTTGTAAACGCTATGTGGTCCATATAAAATAACTAAATGCCTAAGTTTACAATTTAACGCATTATTATAATGTTCTTTATTCTACGATTAATAATCATTCATATATTTTAACTGATTAACTAAATGTTATATGAATATTAATATGGTATATTTAAATAATTACTCCTATTAAATGAATAATGAACCATAATGCCACAGCGAGCTAATAACTAATAATGTAATAATCAAATGCTTATATTAAATGATCTATATGTTTTTTTCGCAATTGGTTTTTCGTTATTCATAGTTAATTATTAATTAATTAATTGATTTTAACTTAATTTGTTTAAATCCATATAACTTTAAACTACTGATAATTTATTAAAATCTTCTACACCAAACGTATTAAAAAATAATGTATATTTGTTTAACGAATAGTGACTTTTCAATTTTTGCAATATCTCGTGAAGTAATAATGTTGAAACGAAAGTGTTTCCACAGGTACCATCAGACTGGCGAAAAATGGTGCTCAACGAGAGTTGTTGGTCATTTCTAAATTAATGAGTTTTTCATAAATTTGATGGTACCGTTGAGTTCCTCTTATTACCCACAATAACGCTATATAATTATAAAAAATTATTTCCCAACGGATAAGATTTTCATTGCTTAGTTAACAAATAAAAATTTCTACAATTTTAAAATTCCAAATTCCTACGGTCCTTCGATATGGTCCATGGACCATTATTATATACTTTTTATTCATCTAACCTTATTCCTTCAATTATTATAAACAATAACCTATGGTTTTTTTCATAACAAATGCACTCAAATGTTCTATGCGTTTTTGTTATACTCGCAGATGACTATATAATCGTATAATTAAATATATCATGAATGTGATTGTTATTATAAAATTTGTTTGTTTATAACAAAATTTTATTATATTCAAAAAATTTAATTTGCTCCTATATTTAATTGATCTCCTTAATGTAACAGTGTACATAAAATATATTGTTATAAGGACGCTCTAAATTATGTATATGTATATAGTATGTCTAATAGCTAACGTTATGAAATATCCAAAAATTACTACAATTACAGTATTAAAACGTATTATAATGGCTTTTTAGTGGATTTTCATTTTTATGCATGTTTTTATGGTTTTTTCATTCTTTTATATATAAGTATCTATTCCCGTTCATAAAAGGCTACTACGTAACTTAGGTAATAACTATGATTCTAAATGTTAGTATATTGTATTGGGTTTACTCGTTTATGTGTTTTTTGAATTTTGCCTTTTTCCTTCTTAACTATTGATTAGCAACATTAATAATGATTAATAAAATAAAATAGTAATATGTTCGATATAATAGTTGGTACCTATCGAAGGTCGGTAATTGGTTAAGTATGCATATGCGTTTGCCGGTAACCTGTCTTATATGGTTATACATTGTCGGTAACAACTTATGATGTACTTTGGTTGACGATAAATGTCAATGGTAAGTTATAATATTAACAATATGTTGGTAGTTTATACCGTAATTCTAGCGATTAATTCATAAATGCGTTGAATAAGCAAAAATAAAATTTTTAATGTTATTGGACATCGCAGGATGTCAGACCCAACAGGTAAATCATGTCGATACGTCAGGGCTGGTGCTATTACCAAGAGAATTTTGTATTACCACATTGTGCTCTGTAGGAAAAAAACATGTGCAACTAAAAGAACAAGCAGGCGCTTGCTGCATTTGCTTCAAAAATAGTTCAAATGGTTCATATCATCAATAATATCAATATAATATAGTCAATTGTGTGCGAAATAAGTAAAATGTATATATAACTTTAATTATAATCTTTTCTTAATGTAAAACATAATAAATTAATTTTTTTAATTTTTCGCGTAATTGCCGGATGATATTCGGTTATCCGGTTATCCGGTATCCGGTTATCCGGCGAATTCACTATCTGGCACATCCCTAGTAAATATGGTCAAAAAAGATCCTTTTATATCATCTTCCAAGATCAAACAGGATCTAAACTTGAATATTGATGCTTCAAATGTTCGAAGGCGATTACTGAAAACAAATCTACCTGCCCGCACTCCAAGAAAAGTTCCTTTACTAACAAAAAAGAATGTGCAAAAAAGATTAAAATTTGCCCGGGATCATGTTGAATGGCCAGTAGAAAAATGGCGTAACATACTATGAAGTGATGAGAGTAAAGTGGTTATTAAAGGATTTCCTGGTATCCGTCAGTTCGTTCGAAGACCACAAAAGTCAGAATTTAATCCTGGATATACAACTAAGACGGTTAAGCATGGTGGAGGAAACATAAAAATTTGAGGTTCCTTTTCGTACTATGGAACAGGTCCAATTTATCGCATTGAAGGGACATTGAATGCTGATTTGTATGTTCATATATTGAACACGACCATGTTACCTTACGCAAAATCAGAGATGCCACTGAAATGGGTATTTCAACAAGATAATGACCCGAAGCACACCTCGCGCAAAGCAAAATAATGGTTTCAGGACAAAGAAATTGATGTCTTGGAGTGGCCAGCACAATCCCCCGATCTCAACCCCATCGAAAACTTATGGACTGATGTTAAGAAAGCAGTTTTTGATGCGAAACCAACAAATGTCGATCAAATGTGGGATGTAATCCAAAGATGTTGGACTTCCATTCCTGTTGAACGGTGTCAAAAGTTAGTGGACTCCATGCCAAGAAGGTGTCGTGCTGTTATTGAAAATCACGGCAGTAACACAAGATACTAATATTTTAAGCGTTTCGAAGTCATTAACATAAATACTGTTCTTTATTTATATTTTTTACGTAAAAGTGCTATTATTTTGCACATCAAATAAATAAAAAATTTTATTTTCTCATAGTTATCTTTCTAATAAATAATGAAATGTTATGTTTTATGTTTCTGTTAATTAATATATATTTAATAAATAAAATAAGGTAACTTTCAGTTGATTCATTTTGTTAAAATTTAGAAATTTCTTAATTTGTTTAGCTGGTGCTATTATTTTGCACATAACTGTATATGTGCAAACGATAGTTTCTTACCGCAGTATACGATACAAATAATAAGAAACTTATATATAAATATTTTCTTTCCTTTTGTTATTTTATTCCAATGTTTAGACACTAAGGCCAAGTTCCACAAACATCTGTAACCAGAGATTAATCGATTACCTATCTTTTTCTACATTATTATCTAAGAAGAGACAGAGAATCTATTAATCTCTGGTTAGCAGTTTGTGGAACTAGTCCTGATGATTTATCGTTTCCTTTTTCTTTTTGCATTTTATTTTTTTATATGTAATGCAATATGTAATGCAAGTATGTAATTACATAATTTTGGTGAATGCAAGTACGATAAATAAAAGTATTCCTTCTTTACAATTTCTCTTCCGTTTCCATTATTTTGATTATTCTCATATGCAAAAGATATCACGGAGAAGGAATTATAAAAAAGGAGCATCTTTCATTAATTGTACTTGTTTCTTTCAATAATTATGTAATAACATTATTGCATTATACATATAACAAATTAAATGCAATAACAAAAGGAAAACAATACATCTTTACGTATTAGTGTTAAAAATTTGCAGTAAAAGAAGAGAAGTAAGAAAATTTTATTTAAAAATTTATTTATATTATAAAACATTTATTAATATTTATGTAGTAGTTTCTTATTACTTGCGTTGTACTGAAATATTATATTATGTTTGCAAAAATATATTACATCTTTATATTGAAGAAGAAATGTGGTTTGACATTATTACGCGTTTTTATATTCATGCGGAATCAGGTGTTCCGCGAAGCAAGTTGATCCACGTACCATACACATACGTGCTGATGCTCACACATACATATGGTCGCGTGGGAGATACGTGCGGTCGCGAAACAAAACAGCGCGATAGAACGTGAGCGTTCTGTATATAACTGTGTAACGTGTTAGACGCAGAATAAAACGTCTCTTTCGCTAGTTCTGTATTCGTAAAATACAGTATACTGTTATAGTATAAGTTGTACAAGTGTTAGTGTTTGTGCACATAATGGGGCGAAAAGGTCACAAGCCCATCAGTGTCTATAGACTTTCCCGCAAGAAAGGATACAGGATGAGGTTAGTAATAATATTATTTACACATAATAGAAAATTGAATGCAATAACTTCGCCAGTACTTCCACGTAGTAATAACTCTAATTTATTGATTGACCAAACTGGTAATACAATTACATGTCATATCAACATTTCCATGTGTTACAATTGGAAGGGAGAACATAAAAAAACTTATGTTTTTAATATTTTTTACACTATACTCAAAAACCTAGATAGAATTATACAGAGGAAAGGATAAGCTAACGAACGAGCAAAGAACAGGAGTGGTTTACAAAATCCCAAGGCAGCAAGGTGACGTCAAATGACATTATTAAACGTCATTAAGACGTCACCTTGTTACCTGGGATGTAATTTATACGTTTCGACCATTTCTTTTCGGTTCTTTTTCCGTTATTTCTCTCTTCTCTATATGCTTTTTACGATGAATAACTTTCACATAACATCAGTAAAAATCATGATTGTTGCACAATATGTGCTTGCAACTGAGTGACACTGTACAGGGTGTTAACGCAACCTACACGTCAGTAAATCGGGTTGCCTATCGACTTACCGACAGGGGCTACCTATCAACTTACCGACATGTTTTCCTAGACACGCAGCAAAAGGTCAGAATGCTGGTCCGGCGGGAAGTGAGGAAAGGGAGATTGGGCTATTGGCCACTCTAGTATAATGTACAGATAAAAATTTATATATATATAAATAACATAATATGGATAAAATATTGTATTAAATAATATAGATAAAATATATATTTAAAAATATAGATAAAATGACGTAAATATCAAATTGAATAAAACAATTACAAATTTGGAAAAATAACATATATTTTTGATCTTATGCTTATAATAAGTGTTCGATGTAACCACCATTTTCCTCCAAGCATAGAGCAATTCTACGCATAACATTTTCTCTCACTCGTTTCAGCATGAGAGGAGTGATCTCGGTACACGCGTTACGAATTCTATTTTTAAGAACTTCTGCATTTTCCGGTAGAGTTTCATAAACTTTATTTTTTAAGAAACCCCACGCGAAAAAATCTAGTGGCGTCAAATCCGGAGAGCGTGGTGGCCACTCACGAGGACCATGAAGTCCAATCCATTTCTCGGGAAATTTTTGATTTAAAATATTTCTCGCCAAACGTGAAGAGTGAGCGGGATGTCCATCTTGTTGAAACATCATTCCTATTCTATGTGCCAGTGGCACATCCTCCAGGAGTTCATTGAGCCGATGGAGAAGAAAATCTGTATAATATTGTGGATTAACATAGCCCTGAATAAATTCGGGACCGATGACGTGATCCCCTATTATTCCGAGCCACACATTCACAGTCCATCTGCCTTGAATCTTTGTTTGTTTTCTGCAATGTGGATTGCGCTCTGCATAGTGATGCTCATTATGCCGATTTATGCAGCCATCACTTCCAAAAATGGCTTCATCAGACCACAGAATATTTTTAAAAAATACATCATTTCCGGCATCATTGAAATTCACCTGCCAATCGTAAATTGAGCAAGTTAGTAGTATGATTAGTATGAAGCTGATGGTACCTACAAAACACAAACGTCTAAAAGACGTCTTAAAAACGTCTTTTAGACGTTTAATGTTCTATGGGTAGTAAACAACAATAACATCTAGTATATTGCAACAAAAGAACAGAAAATAATTTTTTAAATAAACTTACATGTTCAATAATCCATTCACAAAAATTTAACCTTCGTGGCATATCACCAGGTTTGAGTTTTTGTGTTGTATGCCGTTTAAATGGATGCCAACCCAAAGACATTTTAATGGTCTTATGAACGGCAACATGAGACATATTCAAATTTGCGGCAATTGCTCTTGTGCTCGTATGGGGATTTGCCATAAGAGCCTGTTGAACAGCATCAATTACCTCCTGTCTTCTTTGCGGAACATGAATGGGCCTGCTGGTTTTATAAAATTGTCCATTTCTTTTTAATCTTTCGCAGAGGAGGTAAAAAAATCCATGGTCCACACGTCGTCTGTCCGGAAATCTCTGGGTGTAAAGTGCAGCCGCTTGCCTTTGACTTTGTCGACACGCCATAAAATTGAGTATCTAGAAGTATCTCTCGCTTTTTTTTCCTTCCGCTTGTCTTTTGTTTAAAAGAAGTTAATGGCGTCAAAGTCATACGTCGCGTAAAGATACATGATCGGTCTCTGTGTCTCTTGACTTGAGAGATTACAATGGAACCTGTAGGAAACCATTACTCGTACGAAGAATTGACGGATATGATCCTTATTTATGGCGAGTGTCAACAAAGTCAAAGGCAAGCGGCTGCACTTTACACCCAGAGATTTCCGGACAGACGACGTGTGGACCATGGATTTTTTTACCTCCTCTGCGAAAGATTAAAAAGAAATGGACAATTTTATAAAACCAGCAGGCCCATTCATGTTCCGCAAAGAAGACAGGAGGTAATTGATGCTGTTCAACAGGCTCTTATGGCAAATCCCCATACGAGCACAAGAGCAATTGCCGCAAATTTGAATATGTCTCATGTTGCCGTTCATAAGACCATTAAAATGTCTTTGGGTTGGCATCCATTTAAACGGCATACAACACAAAAACTCAAACCTGGTGATATGCCACGAAGGTTAAATTTTTGTGAATGGATTATTGAACATGTAAGTTTATTTAAAAAATTATTTTCTGTTCTTTTGTTGCAATATACTAGATGTTATTGTTGTTTACTACCCATAGAACATTAAACGTCTAAAAGACGTTTTTAAGACGTCTTTTAGACGTTTGTGTTTTGTAGGTACCATCAGCTTCATACTAATCATACTACTAACTTGCTCAATTTACGATTGGCAGGTGAATTTCAATGATGCCGGAAATGATGTATTTTTTAAAAATATTCTGTGGTCTGATGAAGCCATTTTTGGAAGTGATGGCTGCATAAATCGGCATAATGAGCATCACTATGCAGAGCGCAATCCACATTGCAGAAAACAAACAAAGATTCAAGGCAGATGGACTGTGAATGTGTGGCTCGGAATAATAGGGGATCACGTCATCGGTCCCGAATTTATTCAGGGCTATGTTAATCCACAATATTATACAGATTTTCTTCTCCATCGGCTCAATGAACTCCTGGAGGATGTGCCACTGGCACATAGAATAGGAATGATGTTTCAACAAGATGGACATCCCGCTCACTCTTCACGTTTGGCGAGAAATATTTTAAATCAAAAATTTCCCGAGAAATGGATTGGACTTCATGGTCCTCGTGAGTGGCCACCACGCTCTCCGGATTTGACGCCACTAGATTTTTTCGCGTGGGGTTTCTTAAAAAATAAAGTTTATGAAACTCTACCGGAAAATGCAGAAGTTCTTAAAAATAGAATTCGTAACGCGTGTACCGAGATCACTCCTCTCATGCTGAAACGAGTGAGAGAAAATGTTATGCGTAGAATTGCTCTATGCTTGGAGGAAAATGGTGGTTACATCGAACACTTATTATAAGCATAAGATCAAAAATATATGTTATTTTTCCAAATTTGTAATTGTTTTATTCAATTTGATATTTACGTCATTTTATCTATATTTTTAAATATATATTTTATCTATATTATTTAATACAATATTTTATCCATATTATGTTATTTATATATATATAAATTTTTATCTGTACATTATACTAGAGTGGCCAATAGCCCAATCTCCCTTTCCTCACTTCCCGCCGGATCAGCATTCTGACCTTTTGCTGCGTGTCTAGGAAAACATGTCGGTAAGTCGATAGGCAGCCCCTGTTGGTAAGTCGATAGGCAACCCGATTTACTGACGTGTAGGTTGCGTTAACACCCTGTATGTCGTTCACCATGATTGTATGCGCGTTCCATAACTCGTCGAGCAGCAGAAACACTCCATATGTATGCATTATGCCGTGCTTCAGGATATCTTGCATTAAAATTTAATATTCTTAAATTCGGGTCACAAATCTAAAGGATCCATAATTGTGTGAATATAATTACTTATTAATACATAAAACACGTTATACGAATCAATGATTTATATATAAATTATTTATATTTACCATTTGTACATTCAGTGAATGATATCCGTGGTGATTAATATAAGCTTCCTCATGTTCTTTAGGCGCAAGAATCGCTATGTGAGTGCAGTCTATTGCCCCAATAGCTACTTTAAATGGTTGATGTGCATTTTGAAATTTCAATCTTGCTAATTGCCTGGCTTGTAAAGTAGTTGGGAATTGTACCCATCGTCTAAATATTACATCATTGATTGCATCTGTTACTGTATGTATACATCTGCTGATCGATGTCTGGCTCATAGAAATGCCCCAATGTTCACCAATTGGGCGTTGAAAGCAGCCAGTTGCATAAAATCTTACTGCCGCCAATATCTATGACATTATACTTATGAAATAACAATAACATTGGACAAAGACATATAATCAGTAAACAAATTGATCGCAGAATGCACACAGATTGGTAGCAGAAACGCTAATCAGATAAATATATTAAAAAACCAAAACAAATAGAAAACAAAAATATATAATTACAATAATTCATATTACTTGTTTTTCTACAAATAATCCAGTCATCCTTGTCCGCTGCATTTGAGGTTCTAAAGCATCGACAAGATAGAACATTAAATCTGGTGTTAGACGGTACAGCTCTTTAAATTCGATATCTGTCAACTCAAATGGATCTTCAACCGTACGTAGAAATTGCCGTTCTGCTCTTCGTTCAAATCGTTGAAGGCGATATTCATTCATCATTATATCAGCAGCAAGATAATGAAAAGCCATCCTAAAACAAAAAGTTAAGATATTATATTTTATCACGAAAAGTAAAACAGTTTAAATCAATTATGACAAATTTTTATTTTGTATTGCTTATCTAAAATTGAGATTTTTGCCCTATAGTTCATGTTATGTATACTATAGATAATGCGCGCATTATGCGTAAAACGGAAAGTATCCAATATATATACAGTGACTGGCAAAAAAAAAGACCACTTTAATATTATAAGTTCTTACATCAAAAAGTTATGGAAAAAATGAAAAAAACTTTGAATATTTCTGCTGAGATGATTCTTTATTAACATTAATTGTAATGTTCAAAACAGATTGTTCTTTATTTTATTTAAATTTAGTTTCAAACTACTTTTTCAGAAATATTTTACTTAAGACTAGGACAAAAAAAGTGACCACCATTCAAATTATAAATATTATTTGATAATAGGACCACCTTACTACTTCAGTGGACCAAGGTTATACTGTGTTTTGTTTTGTTTGATGTTTGAGGTTATATACATTTGTTTCATTCGTTTGTTGTTTTTCGAGCGAGAAAGTTCAGTTGTGAAGATGGCTCGAAAGCAAACTTGTACACAAGTCCGAAAATTAATTCTGAAAAACATCCAGGAGGGTATTTCGCAAAGAAAAGTAGCAGCAACGTTTAATGTAAGCAAGGCACAAGTGTAAAAGTTGTGCAGAAAGTTTCGGGAGACAGGTTCAATTGCGAACAGACCAGGAAGAGGAAGAAATCGAGCGACAACGGATCGGGATGACCATCGTATTGTACGAGAAATTAAAAAGAATCCATATTCAACGGTGCGAGCTATTCAAGAGAACCTTCAATTAGATGTATCACATAAAACAATTCGGCGGAGGCTTCGGGAAGCAGACTTGCACAGCCGATTTGCAAGAAAACGGCCTGTTATCAGCAAACGAAATAAAATAAAGCGCTTGAAGTTTGCGAAAAAGTATACAGAAATGCCAACAAACTTTTGGAAAACAATTCTATGGTCCGATGAAAGTAAATTTGAATTATTCAATCGGAAAACAAGACTCAGAGTATGGAGAAAAACCGGAGAGGAACATGAAGAGCGTCATTTGCAGCAAACTGTGAAGCACGGAGGAGGCAGTATTATGGTCTGGGGTTGTTTTAGTTGGTCAGGAACGGGAAATTTAGTCCAAATCAATGGTACTATGACTGCAGATACCTATATCGATATTTTTTTCGAAAATCTGGAGATATCATTGCTTAAACTCAGGCTGGAAGACAACTTCATCTTCCAGCAGGACAATGACCCAAAACATACGGCAAGAAAAAGTCAGGCATTCTTTAAATCCAACAAAATCAAACTTCTTGATTGGCCTCCACAATCACCCGACCTCAATCCCATAGAAAATCTATGGTCAATTTTGGATAAGAAGATTGATAAAACTGGAGTGACGAACAAGAAAAATTATTTTGTGGCACTTCAAAAGACTTGGGAGGAGATAGACGAAAAATATCTTGAAAATCTCGTGAATAGTATGCCAAGACGACTTCAGGCAGTAATCAAGGCAAAAGGAAATCATACTAAATATTAAATTATGTGTTCTTGTTTCTTCTCATTTTCTTTAAGTTTTGTTATTAAAAAGTAATTACGGTCTCTTTTTTTGTCCTAGTCATAAGTAAAATATTTCTGAAAAAGTAGTTTGAAACTAAATTTAAATAAAATAAAGAACAATCTGTTTTGAACATGATAATTAATGTTAATAAAGAGTCATCTCAGCAGAAATATTCAAAATTTTTTTCATTTTTTCCATAACTTTTTGATGTAAGAACTTATAATATTAAAGTGGTCTCTTTTTTTGTCAGTCACTGTATATGTATATATATATTGTTACGTCCGGGCTGGCCACCCGGTGTAACGGAGTCGATCGCCTCAGCTGACAGTCAGCTGCATGAGAAGACGCCGATCTCCGAGCGACGAGGTCTCCGAGCGACGGATAATAAACAAGAGAGAAGATCGAGTTGAAGCTCAGCTGTGATCTCAGCTGGACGTGTCGTGAGCTGCTCTGATTGCTTTATAAATACATCGCCTATCCGTAGAATAAAGTCCTGTTCTTTTCTAATAACGCGAGTGTTATTTCCGCGAGCGCGCGAGTGAAAGAGAGTGAGTGGTGAAGCGTGTGTGGAGCCGAGGCTGACCGGACACGTAACAATATGTATAGTAATGTTCAAACATATAGTTAAACTCACATAAATAATAAAGGTGCAAAGAATGGAAGGTACTTGTACTTACTTTCAATCCGTACTTTCAATCCGTATTATCCTATCTCTTTATCTAGCAATTTGTAGGTGAAAACTTTTTATTTTCTGCTGCTTATCTAAAATTGAGGTTCTATACATTATTTTTATTATATTTATTTATTTTACAATGTAAGTGACTATTAAGTATAAATTACTCAAGTATTAATTATTATATAAAAATATGTGATATGCAGGGTGAGCCATTTTAAGTAACGCATTGATTTTTCTCGAAAACCAAATCTTATATCGAAAAATGTTTCAAACAAAAGTCGTTTGGTTCAAAGGGGGCAAGATGATAGCATAATCAATTTAATTGTAGATGGCGCCACTTTAGAGATTTCATCTTGGCGGCCATTTTTTTAAATGGAAGTTGATTTGTCTCTCTAACAAGGGAACCTCGTGAACTCGAAAATTCTGATTTTGATGAAACTTTATGCACATGTAGGGGGGGGGGGGGTTAATAGATGAATTTAGAAATTTTCCGTTGCGGCCCAAAAACGGTTTTAAGGGGTGAAACCACCCTTCATATGTAAGACGGCCTTTTGCTTTTCTCGATATATCTCGAAAAAAATTCGACATATCGAAAAATAGTTTATACAAAACTTTCATAGTACAAACGCCTCTATGTAACCACATTACTAACATTTTTTAAAAATAATTTTTGAAAACACTTTTTTCAAAAATGTTTGAAAAAAATTATTTTTAAAACTGTTAGTAATGTGGTTACATAGAGGCGTTTGTACTATGAAAGTTTTGTATAAACTATTTTTCGATATGTCGAATTTTTTCGAGATATATCGAGAAAAGCAAAAGGCCGCCTTACATATGAAGGGTGGTTTCACCCCTTAAAATCGTTTTTGGGCCGCAACGGAAAATTTCTAAATTCATCTATTAACCCCCCCTACATGTACATAAAGTTTCATCAAAATCAGAATTTTCGAGTTCGCGAGGTTCTCTTGTAAATAAAAGTTGTAGCTGATAATGAGACGAATACAACGGTTTTTTGTTTTTTGCAATTGGACCATTTTTCAGTGTTACAGCGTTTCAAAGTATACTGTTTTATAATTTAAGTATACACAAACCAAATCTTGTATCGAAAAATGTTTCTTACAAAAGTTTTATGACTTCAAGGGGGACATAAAATGCTGCCACTGATTTGACCTTGGGTGCACCTGTCAAGGTTATGTGAAGGTTAACTTTTTTTTAATGGATCTCTTTATTTCTCATTATACAGTCTTGTAGCTTACCTCGAGAGCTTTTCAAAATGCTATAATAAAGTATTTTGTCGTTAAATATTATTCGAGTTATGAGAACTAAAAGCGTTTCTCGAAAGTAAAATTCCACAAAGATTGTATATAAGTCGCTAAGCCAAACCGCGAATTAATTCTGTCGTATTGCGGCATACTGAGAGGAAGCTCTGCTACTCTATGGCGTGATAAGTTAGATATACGTTAAAGTTTCTTCTCTGTTCATATTTTCATTTCTTAACTATAATATTATCAGTAACATATTTTTTACGATAGTAGACATGGGTGATTATACTCCTAAAGAAATCGTCGATATATTAGTAGTTTTAGGAGAATGTTTTGGCAATTACCGTGAAGCTGCGAGACTTTACCGAAGTCGGTATCCAAACAGACGATATCCAAATAATACCGTCATTCGGAGGCTTAAGATAAGAGCCGAACAGTGTCAGTTGACTCGTCGTCACGCTAAACGTGATTATGATGTTGATGATGTACGTGTTCTGGCTGTCTTAGCGGCTGTTCACATTGACCCTCATATTAGTACGCGCCAAATAGCTAGACAAACAAGTATACCTCAGAGAACGATTGTGAGAATTTTGAGGAAAAAGAAGCATCATCCATACCATATCACATTAACGCAGGCTCTAACTCCAAATGACATGCGACAACGTGTACTGTTTTGTCAATGGGCTAGACAGATGATTGCGCATGATGCAGATTTCTTTAAATACGTTCTGTTCTCTGATGAATCGACATTTAAAAATACCGGAGAATTAAATACACATAATTGTCATTACTGGTCGGATGTCAATCCTTATTGGCATAGGCAAGTTAATAATCAACATCGTTGGAGTGTAGTAGTGTAGTGTGGAATTGTTAACGGTTATCTAATTGGTCCTTATTTTTTTCATCAGAATGTGACCGGACATAGCTTTCTAGAGTTATTAAGAGACCACTTAGCCACTTTACTTGAAGAAGTCGATTTGGAGACAAGGCGAAGAATGTGGATTCAGATGGATGGTGCGCCACTACATTTCGCACGAAACATTTTAAGACATTTTCTGGATCAAAACTTCAACAGTAGGTGGATCGGACGGGGTGGTCCAATTGCATGGCCTCCTCGGTCACCAGATTTGACTTCACCTAATTTTTACTTGTGGGGGTACGTGAAAAATTTGGTGTTCAAACGGGAACCGACGACAAGGGAAGACATGATCGAACGAATTCGAATGGCTTGTAGAGCAATACCAAGGGCTGTATTACTTCGAACGGTCGAACACTTCGCAAAGAGAATCAGGCTATGCATTCGAGCCAACGGGGATAACTTTGAACAGCTTTTCCGATAGATGCTGAGAAACAGTTAATCAAGCACCCAGAATTGCGAGCGGCTATGGGACTCGCGTAACTTAAGCATCCCGAATCACGAGAGGCTAGGGGACTCGCGTTAATCAAGCACCCCGAATCGCGAGAGGCTAGGGGACTCGCGTTAATCAAGCACCCCGAAGGAAACAGAAACCTACTACATCCACGCCGTTGTTCCTGGGTAGCGCTAAAAGTAGGATAGTTGATAGAACGGTACACTTTGGGTAATGCAAACGCCGGCAGTACTGTAACTTGTAGTTCGCATAACTCGAATAATATTTAACGACAAAATACTTTATTATAGCGTTTTGAAAAGCTCTCGAGGTAAGCTGCAAGACTGTATCATGAGAAATAGAGATCCATTAAAAAAAAAGTTAACCTTCACATAACTTTGACAGGTGGACCCAAGGTCAAATCAGTAGCAGCATCTTATGTCCCCCTTGAAGTCATAAAACTTTTGTAAGTGTTCGGAGAAATATTAGGTGTATCATTCTCGTACGCTTACGGCATTCCCGCACGCTTCGCTCTTCTCCTCGCTTGTATCGACGCATGTTTTTCAAGTTTCTATCGAGTCGATTTCGACTACCATACCGAGTCAGGATCGGTCGCTAACACGCGATCGAGTTCAGTAGTTCGACAGTCCCCTCACGAATAGGGTCGCGCATTATTGTATTACGCTCCAACAATAAAGTCAAGTTCAATTAGTTTGCAACTGTTTAGTTACCTAATTTTAACCCGCCAGTCCACCTAACTAACAAGAACATTTTTGTGAGAACAGTAAGAAACATTTTTCGATACAAGATTTGGTTTATGTGTATACTTAAATTATAAAACAGTATACTTTGGAACGCTGTAACTCACTGAAAAATGGTTCAATTGCAAAAAACAAAAAACCGTTGTATTCGTCTCATTATTAGCTACAACTTTCACTTAGAGAGAAAAATCAATTTGAAACGACCTGTCCGTCGGGCTGAGTATTTTGCGCGGTTTAGCTCGTCGGATGTAGATTCGAAAGAGACAGGTTAAGTAGAATGATCAAGCCAGCCTGTGTAGTAACGATAACAATAACTAGTCGTTTATTATAGGTCTACATACGTATATGTACAATGTGGTTTCCGGGGAGGTGTCTCCCCGTTAGACGCGGGCTTTCCCGGAATGGCGGGTTACCGGGCGATGAACGCCCTGCGGAGGCGCAACGTCTGTTCGTGACCGCGTGCCCCGCGGGGTCGGTGACGTATCGGAGCGTTAACGCGTCGCGGTGATACGCAAGAAGGTAGGAAACTGCGCTTGCATGCACCGGTGTCGAGATCACTGCTGGCCGGCGCCTCGATCGGCTAGCGTAGCCAAGAACGCTTGGCGGAGGCAAAGAACACTTTACCCCGTTATACGCAGGCGATGCGAGACGATGGTAGCTCGTGTTCGTTTGACGTGGTGCGATGACGCGCAGACTAGACGGATGTTCGGTCGTACTGGCTGAGAACGCTCAGCGGAGGCCAAGAACACTTGACCCCGGTCGGACGTGCACTCAGGTAATCAGAATGAGTTAGCTCAGTTTAGCCAAGAACGCTCGGTGGAGACAGAGAACACTCTACCCCGGTGATCGCTGTTGCTATCTCGGTAATTCGGAAGATTCGGTATCGGATTAGGATTCGGAAAGCTCGAGAGCAGTCGGAAAAGTGACCCTGGTTCCTGGATCGCAGCCCTTATATACTTGCGCACGTGGGGATCCGGGGGTAGCGGCGTCCGGGCGGCGCACAGGGGGCCAGGGAACCTGATTCCATGGCCAAAAGTCAAATTTTTTAATTTTCAAATTTGTACTCAAGTATTAGGCCATTGTAATCTGTAATAGTTAAAGTATTTATATCATAAGTTATTTGCTACTTAATGAAATCCCACTCTATTGACAGTTACGCAAAGTATAAAAATGCATTTTAAGTTCTCACGTACTTTTCCTTCAAATATTTCATATATTTATAAATCTGTCATTAATTTCAAAATGTTTGCTTTTTCTCGTTCATCCTTAGACATACACAAGTACAAAAAATAATAATTGTATTTAACAAAGTACTTTTTAGTTAAGTTCAGTAGTATTGATGTTTACAAGTAATTAGTACTTTAGTAAAGTATCTACTGCGATTTGATCATTCTCCGGCGTTCCTCTAGTTCCCGAAAAATTACACATATCAGTGTGTTCCTTATAATGTGTACTTCAAGGTAGAGGTGCCCATTTTTGCCCATTTTCATAAATTACGCTAAAAATCGCAAATAACGAAGCCAGCATCCGAGCGGCAAATATCAGTTCTGATCGTAGACATATATGAATAGACGGAGCATGCAGCTAAAAACATGTGTCTGGATGAGTAATATGACTGCGATAGAAACAGAGATTGTATGCATTCTCTCTCTCTCTCTCTCTCTCTCTCTTTCTCTTTTCGCGCATGCGTACATTGTTAGTTGCTATGTACAAATATAGCAATTTATTTATGTATCATTTGTTTATCACGCGCGAAGAGAGAGAGTGCGTACAATCTCTGTTTTTATTGCAGTCATTATTCATTTATCGAGAGATACGCCGTAGGAGGGCGTAGGCAATGCTACGTCTATGTATGTACATGTCTATGGTCCTGACCGTACCGGTACCGCTCCGCGCTCTAGAGAACAATTGCGGCCGCGCCTCGTCGTGTATCGTTCTGCTTTTAACTTGCTTTCCAGCTTGCGTTTACTTCGCTTTTTATCATAACTTGAAAACTATCAATTTTCCTTTCCTTTTACTCTTTTTTCTTGTAGCCCTAATTATATTGTGCATATAATGGCGAAGTTTACTAAAAGAGAAATTCTTGAGTTTCTAATGACAAATGATCTAGATTCAACTATTATTTACATTGTGTCGAAACTGAATTTAAATATTGAAAACATCCCGAGATCAGAATTAGAATCTTTAAAAGTCGCTATACGGACCCTCAAATCTAAACGCAATGCGAAATTTCAAGCCGCGAAAAGAATGTCAGAAAGATTTGAATCTACCAACGCTGTCTGGCTGAATTCTGATTTTTCTATTCCTCTTTCCATGGCACAACATTCTGCTTCATCTTCCCATTTTGGTCGCCCAGTACTTGAGTTTGTTAAAAAATCTGATCGTTCAAAACGTCGCGAAGTTGCCAAAATTAGTACTGAGCTAAAACATGATCCCGTAAGAATGATAATGGCTTGTCGTTACGCAGCGAAACAATCTTCAAATACAGACTTGTATACCGTTCTCGATAAAATTTTGGAAAGTTCAGAAATACCATAAACAATAAGGAAATTATTGAATGAACCAACTATTTCATTAAGGAAGAAAACTGCGCAAGAAGCTTTAGCGTTCTTATTTGATAACTCGCTTTCTAAGGAAGATATCAAAATATGCGTTTGGAAACAAAATCATGCGGAGCAAATATTTGGCCACCGTATAACGATGTTAGAAATGCTAAAGCAGAATGCAGGCCACCAAAAGAAACAGTTTCTATTTCAGAAAAAAAGCAGAGACCACTGTTCAATCGCTGCTTAAACACACTACAGAAAGAATTATAAAGTTACAAGCAGAAGTGATTGTTCAACATATGCAAAACGAAGGGGTTATGAAAATAGAAGCAATAATGATATGTTCTTGGGGATTTGATGGAAGCTCCAATTTTTCATGTTTTAAGCAAAACTACAAATTGGCAGAGGAAAATATACCGCAGAGTGATCAAAATTTATTTATTACCACAATTATTCCATTACGATTATCAACAGCAAACAATGTTATATTATGGAATAATAAAGCATCTCAATCTCCAAGATCTTGTCATCCTCTTACAATAGAATATACAACAGAATCAAAAGATGTTGTTTTGAAACAAAAACAAAATGTGGAGGGTCAAATAGACAGATTAGAAGTTCTCGAAGTTCAATTGGATGAAGATCATTGTATTCGTATCCATTTTTCTTTATTTCTTGCACTAATAGATGGCAAAATATTGAATATTATTACAAATACTAAGTCGATGCAATCTTGTCCAATGTGTCATGCAACTCCTAAAATGTTTAATACACTCACAAGGGAACCTCGTGAAATCGAAAATTCTGATTTTGATGAAACTTTATGTACATGTAGGGGGGGTTAATAGATGAATTTAGAAATTTTCCGTTGCGGCCCAAAAACGGTTTTAAGGGGTGAAACCACCTTTCATATGTAAGGCGGCTTTTTGCTTTTCTCGATATATCTCGAAAAAAATTCGACATATCGAAAAATGATTTATACAAAACTTTCATAGTACAAACGCCTCTATTTAACCACATTACTAAAATTTTTTTAAAATAATAATTTTAAAAAGTTTTGAAAAAAAGTAATTTAAAAAAATTTTAGTAGTGTGATTAAATAGAGGCGTTTGTACTATGAAAGTTTGTATACATCATTTTTCGATATGTCGAATATTTTTCGAGATATATCGAGAAAAGCAAAAAGCCGCCTTACATATGAAGAGTGGTTTCACCCTTTAAAACCGTTTTTGGGCCGCAACGGAAAATTTCTAAATTCATCTATTAACCCCCCCTACATGTACATAAAGTTTCATCAAAATCAGAATTTTCGAGTTCGCGAGGTTCCCTTGTCAGTAACAAAGATAAGGGCATCTTTTTACCAGATCCGAAATCTCTTCATTACGGGCTCTCTCCACTTCATGCCTGGATAAGAATCTTCGAAACATGTTTGCGCATTTCTTACAGGATTAATATTAAAGTGTGGCAAATTAAAAGTTCTAAAAATAAAGAAGAATTTGCACAAAGAAAAAAGCAAGTACCAAGTCTTCTTTGGGAAAAGTTGGCACTAATAGTGGACAAGCCAAACCCGGAGGCTTTGGTAATACTAATGATGGCAATACAGCACGCAAGGCTTTCGAGAAACCAGAACTCCTTGCGGAATATCTTGATCTCAATCCTAAGTTACTCTGTAATTTCAAAACTATTTTAGTCGCCCTCTCTTGCCATCTTCCAATTGACCCACAAAAATTTCAAACATTTTGCGATACGACTGCCGAACTCTACGTTATGAACTACAATTGGTTTCCTATGCTTTCGACATTATATAAACTTCTTATGCATGGTGCTGATGTTATTAGAACAAGTCTTCTGCCAATAGGTATGCTTGCCGAGGAAGCTTCCGAATCTCGGAATAAAGATTATAAAAATTACAGGTTATCTCACTGCAGAACTTTTTAGTCGCAAAGCGAACATAGAAGACATGTTTTACAGAGCTATGGATAGCACGGATCCAATTATTTGTTCTATAAGCCTTGTCGGAGATGTCGGGATTCAAGAATCCCGACATAAAAAGATAAAAGTATTAAAACTTAGTCAGGAAGTGAGAAATTTACTTGCAATTCCTCAAGAAAATGAAGAGTATAACCCTAACATAGAAAGCGATAACGAAACAATTGAGTTGCCAGGTATCTCTCAAACATTTGAGATTTTAAACTATATTGAATTATCAGATGATGATGAAGAGATTCATTTAACGTGAGAGGCGAGGGGAACTCACTCAGAAAGCACCCCGAGACGTGAGAGGCGAGGGGAACTCACTCAGAAAGCACCCCGAGACGTGAGAGGCGAGGGGAACTCACTCAGAAAGCACCTCGAGACGTGAGAGGCGAGGGGAACTCACTCAGAAAGCACCCCGAGACGTGAGTGGCGAGGGGAACTCATTTAAAAATACCGAAAATTTAATTGTGGTCTATAATCGTAGTGTAATCTCATTATGACAAGCTCTGGTATAGGTCAAATACAGGTATAACAATTGTTTTTACATACAGAATTCCGTTTTTAAATATTTTTAAATCATTTTGGTCATCATATTGCATCCGCTATTTTGAATTTTAGGATTTTTACTTCATAATTCTAATCAGCGACTCATAACACTCCTTCCCAAAAAAGCAGCAATAAATCCGATGTTTTTTAATATTGTAGTCGCCATATTGAATTTTAAAATTTAAATAATATATTTGAAATCAGTAACTCAAAACACCTTTATAAAACGAGTGTTACGCAAATCCTATCAATTTTAGACTTTTGCCTACCGAACCATGGTTCCTGGCTCACTGTGCGGAGGTCGGAAAAATAGCAGAGAAAAATACCCCCGACGCTACGCCACCTTCCGAGTCTTATCACGGCGGTTACGCTTATCGGGCCGCTTGTTTACGCAGGTTCATATGGCGCGCAGCGTCTGGTCTTCGCCCGCCTGATGTTCGGGCGGGCGGCATCGGCGGGTATTCGGCCGGACTAGACAATGCAGGGGGGTGTATCGTTACAAACTTCCATTAAAAAAATGGCCGCCATGATGAAATCTCTAAAGTGGCGCTATCTACAATTAAATTGATAATGCTATCATCTTGCCCCCTTCGAACCAAACGACTTTTGTCTGAAACATTTTTCGATACAAGATTTGGTTTTCGAGAAAAATCAATGCGTTACTTAAAATGGCTCACTCTGTATACACGTATTATAAAAATATAGAATCACAAAACATTTTGTTCAAAATAATAACAATGACGTCAAATAACATAACACATGATCATTATGTCAAATTAAAATATAAAATGGTAAATGAGTCGAAACCATAGTCATTACATCGATTAAAAATAAATCTAAATATAAAAATACGTCGATTAAAAATAAATATAAACAAAAACAATATAATAATAAATAGCTAAATAAAGTCAATACAATGCTATAAAAATCAAGAATAAACAAATAAATAACATGAAATATATATATATATATATAACAAAGCGACATACCGCAATAACAAACTGATCACATAAAATTATTAGCGATAGGACATTACCCTTCGCATGTTATAAAGAGACTGAGAACGGCGAGATACAGTGAAGAGAGTAGTCGCACATACAAACAGATCCATTGGTAGGTAAACAAGGTTAAGAGGAAGAAAACAAAGGACCCCGCCCCAAACCCCGTGAAATTGGACCTCGGTGAAAATGGCTGAATTTGAAATATGTTGTACCTTTTGGGTCACTGAACAAATGTTTCCTCAAGCAAAATGTAAAAAAATGGTCAGTTTCGTCGTTTCAACCCTTCAAAGCCTGAGGTCAGACCAGCAAAGATATCACTTTCGGATCAATGCGGTTACCATTATAAGGGAACAATATGAAGTTTTAGCGAACAAAATAGTTAAAGAATAATTTGTTTATGTGACAGTATTGTTTAAACAATTTTAAAATGTCATTGTTTACAAAAACTGATTGCTGATGTAAATTCTATGGGAAAAATCAGCGTTTTCCTATCTAACGCATTATGTGTTTTAAAATAAGCAATAAACAAATGGCTGATAGTGAAACCTATTCCAGTAGCCTGATCCTTAGTTATGAAACAAGTACTGTTAAACAGAAACAATGATATTGAGTGTTTTTATTACACCTGCGATTAGCCTATATTATAGTTACCGGAGTCTACCACGTTGGAGGTTGCAGTGCGATTTTAGACTCCTTTGGGGTGCTTTGGGGTACAATATATAAAGGTCTCGTAAATATACCGATGAAACTTTGCGCTCTCATACGAAAACGGGGAATTATTATACAGCCACGTGTGCGTGCGTGCATACGTGCGTGCGTGCGTGTGTGGGTGTGTGTGTGTCTGGGACTCCCCCAGGAACCTCGAATCGTGATAGGCAAGGGGACTCACATACAAAAAGCATCCCAAAGCAGTCTAAAATCGCACTGCAACTTCCACGTGGTAGACTCCGGTAACTATAATATAGGCTAATCGCAGGTGTAATAAAAACACTCAATATCATTGTTTCTGTTTAACAGTACTTGTTGTTTCATAACTAAGGATCAGGCTACTGGAATAGGTTTCACTATCAGCCATTTGTTTATTGCTTATTTTAAAACACATAATGCGTTAGATAGGAAAACGCTGATTTTTCCCATAGAATTTACATCAGCAATCAGTTTTTGTAAACAATGACATTTTAAAATTGTTTAAACAATACTGTCACATAAACAAATTATTCTTTAACTATTTTGTTCGCTAAAACTTCATATTGTTCCCTTATAATGGTAACCGCATTGATCCGAAAGTGATATCTTTGCTGGTCTGACCTCAGGCTTTGAAGGGTTGAAACGACGAAACTGTCCATTTTTTTTACATTTTGCTTGAGGAAACATTTGTTCAGTGACCCAAAAGGTACAACATATTTCAAATTCAGCCATTTTCACCGGGGCCCAATTTCACGGGGTTTGGTGCGAGGTCCTTTTCTTTAACACTGTTTTTACATTATCTGCTCCATTTCTGCCACCAATACGTTTGATATACATCATCTGAAAAGATTATTCATAGAATTTTTTAGCAATAAAATATTAACAGTTGCAGCATACATTATCTGAAGAACTTACAAATGCTTCTTTAATGTTTTTGTCCTTCAGACTCTGATCAAAATGAGTCAATTGTTCAATTGTCTCTAAAAGCAACTGAGCTAATAATGTTTGCGCTTCTTGGTTGAAATCATTTTCTACTTTTCTACTCTCTATTCGTTTTAGCCGAGTATCAATACTTTTCAGATACATTTTTATGAATGTATATTCTTGTAGAATTCGCTGTTGCATTTTGTCTAAAAACAGGAAGTATATAAATATGTAATAACAAGGAATAAAAACAACAGTAAAATATTAGTGGACATAAATATGTAGAATTGTCTTCTTACTAGAAGAGTCTACAACGGTATCTGCAACTGATTCATGAGTTATAGATGTAATGTCTCCATGATGAAGTAATTCTAAATCTGAACGGAACATGTATAATATATATAGACGTACACACATATATAATATAAAACATCCATGTAGACGTGCGTAAAAAAGAATACCACTACCATTATTTTCAAACACTGATTGTGGGTGTGACACATCAGATGATATTACAACTGGAATTTCTTCCATTGTTGTAACGTTACAATTATTCTGATTGTTTTCATTTCCTTGTACATATGAAGGTGCTTCGTTTAAAGTATTCGTTGATGGAAAAGAAGAAAGAGCACAGTCCGATGATTCGTTATGCGACATAGCAATTGCTGAAACGTTTTGACGCTTTGTAATAGAATTCTTCTCCTTTAATACTAATCGAGGAGGAGGCGTATGACCTGTAACAGAATATTAATATTTTAAGTACAATGAGAATGCTTATTTATAATTAAAATTAAGTAATTATTTATAATTACAATTAACTTTTATGTTTAATTATAGTATAATTATATGCACATTATTTGTAAAAAATTTCTTGGAGCACTGCTCTCTCTCTCTCTCTCTCTCGTTCTCTCTACAAAAAGAAATTTATAAATAAAACTAACATGTTGCCTGTTCATCTTCAGAAGTGGTTTCGTTGTCGCTAGTAACAACCTTCTTTTTCTTCTTTCGTTGACCTTTTCTGCGAAGAGCACTCTCGTCGGCAGAAGTGCAGTTGATATCCTCTGCCTTCTTTCTTACTAATTGCTGAGTTGCTATTGAACATTATTCAATAATTCATTATTTAATTAATTTTAAAAAACTTTACTTTTACAATTTCTCTAGTAGCAAATTTAGTAGCACATCGAAAATGACTAATATAAAACTGAATTGAGATAATTTAGAGAATTTATGATAATTCATACCATAAAATCCTTCTAACTCTACATTATAAAGTTTCCATGTAGTCGGATCAGGTGCTATACAACGATTAATATATTGTGATACATTTTTAGCTTTGGGCCACCAACATAGATTTTTCTTTGCCATAGCATCTCTGAGCTATGATGATGGTATTTCGGAATAATCATCATCCTTTATGAAGTGCACTATAGCGTAAGAAGCCATTGGTTCACGTATTTGTTGTGACATACTGCAAAAATCACTTAACTTTATATCAAATGAGCATTAATTGTAACTGTTCTATTTTTACGGCAGAGGCAATAGCTGTAGAACAGGCAATAGGTTTAATATCACAAAATGATTGGAATAAGGATGTATTAATTTTGACAGATTCTAAAAGCGTATGTGAGGAGTTGAGGAAAAATAAGATAAATGTTTATGAGAACATATTTGTTATTAGGATTCGACACAGAATTTATGATCTTTATAAATTACGAGAACGAAAAGGGAAAGAGAGTTATAAGGTGGTTATAGGATGGATACCCGGCCATAAGGGAATGCAAGGAAATGAAATGGCAGATAGATTAGCTAAGTCGGCGACTGAGGAAGACCTGGATAACAGAATAAAGGTGCCATATTATGATTGGATAGCTTTGTATAAGGAGGAGGTGTACAAAAAGTCAGTTGAAAAATTTGAAATGGAAGGAAGATATAAAGGAAGAATGGTTTTTACACAATATTATACAAAAGAAAAGAAAAAACCGTGATTCCATGGTCTACATTGTCCACGACTTGTAACGCTAGTTAATAGATTACGAGCGGGACATTATAATTTAAATGAATCACTGGCACGAAAAGGTATTATTGATAATCCGAGATGTGATTGCGGAGCAGAAGAACAAACAATTGAACATATAGCTTTTAGATGCAGTTAAAACGATAGTTCACGAGCGATGTTTTTACAGATTATTGGAAACAGCAAATACTCAATATCCATATGACATAGGGAGATAGCTAAAAGATATAGATATAGTACCATTGACGGTGTTATAGTCCTTTCTGAAAGATATAAGTAAGATTGCATGATGACAACGATTGCACCATGATTTATTATTATTTTAGACGGGAGTTTGATATACGGATAATAGTACAGAGTGTCACAAAAGCCGGAACACATAGTGGCTGTTGGCACATTAAATATACCATAAAGAAAAAAAAAACTTAACTTTATACTTATACTTATTTATACTTTACTTTCACTTTACTTTATACTTTATGTGTATTACTTCTTCTTTATTACTTTTCTTCTTATAAATATATCTAGCTAACAGGTATGTATAATAGGTAAGAGTATTAAATCTCCACATTTGGATTCAATAACAAGATGCTTCTCACAAATTTGATTTATATTAACTGAAGAGATATGACGTATATCAGTTTTAGATACTAATATAATGGATAAATCGGTTGAAATACAAGGCGTAGTAAAAAGGGTTTCTTTTTCGTAACTGATTTGCCAGAGAAAGAAATGTGATTTTTATATGAGATTTCTTCCACAAACATTATTGACCCATCAGATAAAATACAACAGTTGTCAAATTCTTTGCAAGATAAGCTAAATCCTGGAAATTCTACTTTCTCGATTATGTCATTTTTTGTACCATTGAAAGTAATAATAGGATACATTTTTAATTCATTTTTCTTCACATTATGCGCTGCTTCACGCAATCTATTGGTTACTTGTTCCAAATAGTTTCTTCCTGTATGTACTTTCTTCTTTAACTTATATAAAAAATTTTCAAATTTAAATGCACTGAACGAATCCAATGGACCAAGCAAAGCCACATCGTTTGGAAGATGTATAAGTTTATGTACGTTGTATGCAATATGTTGTGAACCATATAATTCAGCAAAGTGTTTTATAAAATAAGTTAATAATTCCTGTGCATATTGTCGCATAATACGTGTGTGACAAAGTATTTTTATGGAAATGCTTAAGCACAGAAAATACTCATACATACGTTTCGATAAAACATCTTTCAATAACACTGGTCCAGTATAAAGTAAAAACAAACGGAACTCGGTAGCTTTCCATCTGTCGACTTCGAATAAGCTTCGAGAATATATCTTGCAAATTCTTTAGTTATAAATTTTCTCATATTTATGTATGCATCTGACACACTTGGCAGTAAATGTGACTTTATTCGAATATTTATTTTATCTCGCACCCAGAACTGCAATAATCTTTTCATAACTCCTAGGCATACTAAATGCATGTAATCTAAAGGCAATTGCGATACCATTCCAATGTTTGCATTTTCAAGTATAGTTGTTATACGATGATGTTCAGGTTGCGTTTTGTTTTCGAATGAAACGTCTGTTCGAAGAAGACATTTTAAGTCTGGGAAAGTCATCCTATTTTCAACGAAGTCACCTTCGCATGTACATTTTGCACATCCAAAGTATCCTGCGTGATTTTTTATGCCAGCGATAAAAGCCTTTGCTGGTGCATCACACACGAAGGCATTTACTTTTACAAAAATTAGTTTACCATTTATATATATTCCATTATTGTCTTGTATACGTAATATATCCGAAATCAATGGTTGTAAGAAAATATTAACATTTCTGGTTTTGTTTTACCACAGTAAATTCCAACTGGAAATGGTTCTGTATATGAAGTATTGTTTACTAAAGCAGCTAATATAGGCCAAAATTGTTCTGAAGAACTTTTGGATATGGGCAATCCATCTATATTAAAATTCAAACGTACTTCCTGAGGAAAAGAAACATAATGTTTGTATATAGAAACTTTGATGCCTTCTTCTAAATCAAAATGTATATATTTCTGCTGCTGAGAGAAATATTCGATTTCCGATTGTACACATCGTGAAGTTCTCATTAAGAATCTGACATTTTTCGGTAACAGTTCGTGACATTTATGTTTTCTTAATATTTCGAGAAGATCATTGACGGCTGTATGAGTAATATTATGCTTTAAAACCCAAGAACGTATATCATGTCTCATATTATATATCGTAGACTCTTCCATTCCTATGGCTGAATTTTCAGTCCTTTCGATGTGCATTTGACTGTCATTTATATTTTCCAAAACATAATTATCTTTGTATGCCATATTATTATCATTTGCCGATTTATGTTCAATATCATTATTATCTAATATAATTTCAGGATTCAATACAACCCCGGTACTAATACCGCTATTATAGTTTGATGAACCTAGATTTTCTTTGCTTAATGAAGCCTTATTTGTGAGGTTAACAACGAGTCTACGTTGTTGCCGCGCAGATAAATCACAAAACTCTTTCCTCGACATTTTTACTTATCTACAGAATAAGTATTAGCAACAATATATTAAACAATAAGTTGATTTGTATTTTACCTTTTATTTTCTTCTGTTAAACTTGTTTCCAACAGTCTCAAGAGATTGGATAGGTTACATTTCTTCTGACAGATTTTCGTGCGCATATGTTTTTATATGTAGCAGCATATATATATTACGTACTGTCACTGGCTGAGTCTGATGGTCGGACCGAAAATCTTTGTAACTGTACGTCAACCAATCGTTGGACATACTGCAGTTGACTTCTATCCTTTTTCCCCCTCCCCACCGAAAAAGGATAGAAGTCAACTGCAGTATGTCCAACGATTGGTTGGCGTGCAGTTACAAAGATTTTCGGTCCGACCATCAGACTCAGCCAGTGACAGTACTGAACATTACTTCGAATTTCGATTTACCTGGCATTTAATCTCTTGTTATATATATATTAATTATGTATATATGTTACATTTCCGATACATTTCAGTTATGTAACAGGATGTATCAGATACATAAATGTTTACTGGGATCTGAGATGTATGAAACAAAAACGTATTTACTTATCGTATATATAATTAAATTACTTAACAATGATACTTTCCTGATACACCCTAGTTATGTAACAGATTGTATCAGTTACATGTGCGTTTGCTGGGCAGGAGCTGACGGAGCTGAGGGAAGAGCGGCAACGAGAGCGCGTGGAGCAGTAGGCGGAGCTACGACAGCGGAGCGAGGAGCTTCGACGACTGGAGCGGCAGATTGAACAGCTAAGTCGCTCCCATAATGATTTCGCTTCTGCGGGGGACGGTCCGAGTACGGGCGGTACGAATAACACGAATTACGGTAATAACGGCAAATTTGGAACAAAATTGAAGCCGGACGTTTTCGATGGGGCGGGATCCCTCCGTGAATTTCTCGCGCAATTCAATTTAATTGCTCGCGCTAACAACTGGAGCGACGCGGAGAAGGCAATAGTATTAGCAGCGAATTTAAGGGGGAAAGCACGCGCAGTGTTAGATCGTGTGAGAGTCTTGAGTCCACAGATGTCTATATTAAACTAGATTGCTAATTCAGGCTTCGGACTTGCGTCGCATGAGGTTTCCGGTTGTATGAGAAAATGGCGGCGGTCATGTGTGTGTGAAGCGTATCAGTGGTGTGTGAGTCTTACAGCACGGTGTGTAAGTCAGCGCGGTGTGTATCGATGCGACGATAAAATTGTATTTAAAGTGTAAAATAAAAAATGCCAGCATCTTGTTGCATCAAACAGTGTCGCAACAAAAAAAAGATGGTGTTAGTCTATTTAGGTAAGTTTCATATTTATAATAAATATATAAATATGTCATGAAAAATAAATAATAATAATATTTATAACATCAACTTTTCCTAGCTTAAAATTTGGGTCTCTAATGTTTTGAAGCCATTTCTTCAAATGGTCTTCTCTGTTGAGTGGAAATCTGAAAAATTAAAAATCTCATTTTTATCATAACCTATAAAATTGCATTAATTGCTATTTATTTTTCATGACATATTTATATATTTATTATAAATATGACACTTATCTAAATAAACTAACACCATCTTTTTTTGTTGCGACAAACATTATTTTCGTAATTTACGCAATTTGTTACATTGAAACACAATAATTACTACAAAACTTTGTTGAATATCGCAGTAACAATTGTAAATATGGTGGCGGCAGCGGCCATTATCTTTCATACACCGGAAACTATCTGACGCAAGATATCCTTTCCAATATTGGCATGTTAGCAATCTAGTTTAGTATAGACATCTGTACTTGAGCCTCTTTCCTTTGAATAGTTACAGGCGAAATTGCAGCTTCGGTTCGGGGAAAATTCGGACACGCAATCGTTCTACTCGCAGTTTACGAGCCGCAGGCAGAAGTTCGGGGAGGAACTGTCGGCCTTCGGGGCAGAGCTGGAGCGCTTGGCTAGATTCGCCTATCCGGAGTACTCGTATGAGATTCGCGACAAGATCGCGTGCGCGCAATTTATAAACAGAATTTCGGGCGGGATGGTTAAGCGAACCCTGCAGATTGAGGGCCAAACGTCCTTGAAGAAGGCGATTGAGAGGGCTCGTACGCTCGAACAGATTCATAGGGAAAGTGTCAATGGAGGGGAGAGTGGGGAACAGAAATGGGCTTCTGACGCTAGTGAGGAAAGCGGGAAAGAGCTCTCCGGGAAAGAAAGGGATACGAGCACGAAAGAGGAAAATTTAAAAGGCGCCGGTGAAGGGAGGAGGGAAGGAAATTTTTGAGGAAACAGGAATGGTGGGGAATGTTGTGCGGGTTCGTCGGACACTTCCGTGCAGAATGTCCCGCACGCTCGAAGGAGGAAAATTAGGAAGATACTGCGTTCTGTTATTTTTGTTTTGGTTATAGCCGTCTGGATCGGAGCCTGAAGAATGAACGAAAGGAGAACCGCTCTACCCATGGTTTTTGACCGTGGTTTTTCCATGGGTCGTAGGGCGAATGCCAGGGCGGGGGCTTGAGGTGCCCTTGTGGGTATTGGGTCCACGGGAGTCACCCCCCCCCCTCTTGCCCGAAGATGACCCGGACAGGCAGAGAACGGATCAATGTGGCCGAGGTATCCGAGGCGAAGCCGAGGAGAGGGCAGGGAAATCGTTGGACATCCGTCCTGTGGAGGTCCGAAGGCGTGAGGGTGTATCCCCTCGGATTGTCGGGACGACAATCTTTGAAGCGGGGGGAAGTGTTGCGCCTGTGGCAAGTGCGACACGCGTCGGGATCGAGGATCGTCGCCGCTCAGCTGATGTTTGTCAGCTGTTGCGGTTTCCAGGCGATTAATAAAAAACAATAGGAGAAAATTGAGTCGAGGAACGGCTGTCAAGCAAGCTGGACGTGCGCGGGCTTGTGAATGATTATCGGCTCTTTGTATCATTGTATCATAAATAGGGTTGCAATAAATAAGTGTTATGTTTAATTAATAAGTGTACGGAGTGTGTCTTTCGGAAAGCGCAGCGCTCGATCGCAGAGCGCGACGTTTCATGGCGCACGACCGCGGAGCGTAACAATATTATAGTCAAAAGTCGACAACCTTATAATATAACACCCTATATAGTATAATCAAAAGTCGACACCCTGTATAATATAACACAACAAAATTACCTTTTTAAAAAAAGGTACAAAAAAGCGCCAAGTATACGCGCCTGAAGTTCTTTCAAAAAAGGACTCTATAAACCTAATGATATCTTTTAAACCCCAAGTTCTTTCAAAAAAGAACTCTACAAAACTAATGATATTAATAAATTGCGCCAACTACAATGGGTATTTATGCAAACCAGAAAATCTGTTACTTTAGTTGGGTATTTATGCAAACCAGAAAATCTATTACTGTTTATTATTACTCTTTGGCCGATTCCAGACGATCTGAAGTAATAACACTACCGTGGCTCTTGATGTCTTAAGATGCTAATGCGGCTGTGTGATTGGTTTCAAACATCTTATGATTGTACTTAAGACGGCCTTAAAGATTTAATTTGAAAAATAAAGTAATAATAATAAGCAGATATTTTTATACGATATATTTAATACATATAAATATTTCAATACAAATAAGTGTTTTTTTTAAATACTTGGCGCTGCTAAACCGAATCCAGACGATCCGAGGTAATTGCCTTATTCTGTTTCTTTCTCTCTTGTGAATGCGTGCGTCGAAACCGAATCAATAACTATCTTGCTATTAAAATAATATAAAGGTTACAATAATTACTATTTATATAATGTAAAGGTTACAATAATTTTCTTACACTCTAAATTACACAACTCGCCGAAATACATAAAATATATGTACAAATGTAAACTAAAACTTAAATGTAAACTTAAACTTAAACTTACTCTATACTTAATTGTAATGTCACGCGCGCGCGAGAGAGAGAGACCCACACATACATACGCATACGCACGCACGCATGCAGGCGCGTAGAGTTCTTTTTTGAAAGAACTTTGGGCGTGTAGAGTTCTTTTTTGAAAGACCTTCGGGCGCGTAGAGTTCTTTTTTGAAAGACCTTCGGGCGCGTAGAGTTCTTTTTTGAAAGAACTTCGGGCGTGTGGAGTTCTTTTTTGAAAGACCTTCGGGCGCGTAGAGTTCTTTTTTCAAAGAACTTCGGGCGTGTAAAATTCTTTTTTGAAAAAACTTCGGGCGCGTATACTTGGGGCTTTTTTTGTACTTTTTTTAAAAAGGTAATTTTCTTGTGATTTCACACATTTTGTAGTGTGAAGTATCATTCTTTTTTATAATATATGAGGAGATGAATGCCATAAACAGATGTATATAAAAATGGTGAAAGTATTTATATCATCATGAAGAACGGAGATATAACATTATTGACAGCTAATCAACATAACCAAAAAGTATTAAAATTTATAAAATTAATCATCGATAAAAGAACAGAAATGCAATAAACTGTTAGGAGATTGCGAACAGTTACCATGAAGAACGTAGATATAAAATTTATAAAATTAATCATCGATAAAAGAACAATGATGAACGTGCTGAACGTCAGCACCATTAAAACTCTGTATCCACAGATTCTGATTACTCAAGCGACTCATGCGTGTCTTCTTATCTTTACATTTCTCTCTGCATCCATCCAACTTCCACATCAATCTGCCGCCATCATCCTCACCATCAATTACTCTCTGTATCCATCCAACTATCACATCAATCTTTCGCCACCATCCTCACCATCGATTACTCTCTGCATCCATCCAACTTTCACATCACTCTTTCGCCATCATCCTCACCATCGATAAAAGAACAGAAATGCAATAAATTATTAGCAGGTTGCGTAATGTTACCATAAAGAACGTAGATATAAAACGTATAAAATTAATCATCGATAATGAATTTAGGATTACGACGGTTTCGAGAGACCCCTCGATTATCAGATCTGAATAACGGCGGATCCAAACTTCTAAGTAGGCTCAATGGATAGCTTGGATTCGATTTGTATAAGAAAAGTGTTTTCATTTTTCTTCTACGTGTCCTACGAGCGGAGATATTGTGATGCAAAGTTCGAAATGTAATGATAATGAATTTTGATCGATAAAATGAAGTTTGATCGATAATGAAGTTAACATTATCGACTCTACACTTACGAGTCATCTCGAGCCATCTAGCGTCGAAACTACCGAACTGTACATTTTTCCTCACCTTTCCGCGAGCCCCTCTTGCCCTTACTTTACGCAGGAGGAGAAAACGGAGTATCTTAATCGTGAAATCATCATATTCGACTTTTGCATCGCAATATCTCCGCTCGTAGGACACGTAGAAGAAAAATGAAAACACTTTTCTTATACAAATCAGACTATCCATTGAGTCTACTCTGAACTTGATCCGTTCAGTGGTTTTGATTGAGATCTGATAATCTGAGTGTCTGCGAAAGCGTCGCTTCGCGTAAAAGTGTCACGGTGCGGTCTCGCTGCGCGTATACTTGGCGCGAGACACTACCGTATCTCTTGATTAGATACTGTGAGATACCCTATATTTTAAAAGGAGACTGCATGTTATAATATAATTGAGTGATAAGGAAGGTAAAAGAGGAAAGCGCATTAATATAGCTTACCAGATGTTATTTTCACATTTTAATCATCGTAATAAATAACGTTTACTTTATTGTGTTTACTTTATCGTGTTAAATTTTTCTCGAAACAGATACAAGTGTTTCGGGTTAATCAATTAAAATCGGACACCCTATATATTATAGTCAAAAGTCGACACCCTGTATAATATAATAAGATAGTGTGAGATACCCTATATTTAAAAATTAAGATCTATATATTATAATATAATTGAGTGATAAGGAAGGTAAAAGGAGAAAGCGAATTAATATAGCTTCGGTAGATTTTATTTTCACATTTTAATCATCAGAATAAATAACGGCTCAACTTCCGAATAGCCCGCCCCCCCCCCGATTTTCATGAAATTTTTAGGATATGTAGAGGTAGAGATGAGGAAGGTGTGGATGGAAGGATTTTTTGCGGAAACGCCTCCTAGCGAAGAAATTAACAAAAAAAGGTTTAATAATTTTGCACAAATTTTCAACTGCCTACGCGAATCAAGAACTTGACTTTGATATATATTATAGAGGTCACCTCCCTTAGTCACCTGTAGAAGGTTTAGTTCTCCTTCGTTATTAATTAAAAAGTTATTAACAAAAGAAGTTTAAGGATTTTGCACGCATATGTAATCTTAACGGACCTTAGTATGTTATCTCTGCTCGCGTTTGTGTTAACAAATATTGGTAATACTGTCGTTTAGGGGACCCACCTCCGATGACTTTGACCTTTACATATGTTATCAAGGTCAACCTCCTGAGTGACCTTCAGACGGTTTTAGCCGTCACTCGTTGTTTGTTAAAAAGTTATTAACAAAAGAAGTTTGAAAACTATACTACTTAAAATTAGTGGTCAAAACATAATATACTGATGTGTGTAGAGACTAACCAGGTTAGTCCGCGGACCAGGTCGGCCCGCTGTGGATATTCCCCGCAGACTAGCCAAGGGGGAAGTAGTAAACCCTCCGACCGTGCCGCTCGTTGCTGGCCTGGAACCAGGCCTCTTTTCCCCGGTGGGGGGGGGGCGGGCAGTGCGCTTGGCGTCTCGGGGCGAATGCGGAACGTGGGAGCTCAATGGTTGGACCACTGGGGGCCTGCCCCTGGCGATCGGGCCAGCGGAGGCGACCTGTGGTGGGTCGCCGTCAGCGGCGGGCGGAGGTTCGGAGCCAATGCGGGGGTTGAAGCGTCGGTGCCGGTCGGGGAAGCGGGGGAGCGCTTGGCCAGTGGCTGCCAGGCGGTGGTAAGTGCACTGGAGCCGTCCGGGTCGGGGCTGCGTAGGACGCTATTCGGATCGGGACCTGCGCAGCGTCGCTGGACGTTAAGCCCCAAAATTTTGCATTGGGGGCCGGCTTCACCGGTAACCCCACTCTTTCGGCTCTTGGTGGGACTAGGTTTGGCCGCCCGAAAACCGCTTCTCGGCTGTCCCACCCTTTACTAGGGTTAAATTTACCGGGGGAAGGTTCCCCACTGCGGTGGGGACGCCATGATGGCCGAACCCGAAGAATTAAACTATGCGATATGGATTCAGCTAATTTTTCTCTGGGGGAACGGGGGGGCAGACGGGCACGAAGACGCCGTCGAGAGAGGAGGAGGCGAGAGAGGCGCCTCGAGAGTCGGGGGTGATGTCGGATGTGGAGGAGGGGATCTCGCTGAGGTCCATTTTGGACCCGGCGGGGGCCACCTCCTCCGCGGCCGACGGTAAAGGTGGGGAGTCGCGACGGTCACGGACCCGCCAAAAAACGAGGAGAGGGGGCCGAGTGGGCGGTCGGGCAGTCGGACCAGCCGGGGTAGTTCCCGGGATTCGACGTGCTCGATGACGTGCGACGTGGCGTCCCTGCCGAGGGACGTCGACACAGACGCGTCGGTGGTGAGCGAGTCCAGAAGGAAACGCAAGCGCGGGAGGCCCCCGACTACCGGGGAATACGTGGGGTTGGCGGAAGCCAAGCGCCTCGCTAGAGAGGAGGACCGGCTGTCGAGGGAATGGGAGCAAGAGAAGGAAGTTCTCGCCTCCATTCCGTCGCCGGTCGTTAAAAGGGAGCGGGATTCCTGGGAAACATAGGTGGAACGGTTTCGGGAGTGTCCGTCGCCCGACATTTCGGCTCGGGTGATGGACCATCTCGAGACCGTGGGCAAGGTGACCAAGAAGTCGGGCCACCTCCAGGGCCCTTACGTTAAGGCCCTGAGGGAGGCCGCGGCGGACGTCAGGGCGGCGTTCACCGTGATCGCTGAGAGGAGGGGCGTGGGAGCCCCTCCGATCGGCGAGGAGAACGCCGCCCTTAAAAGGGAGGTGGAGTCCCTCAGGTCGCAGATAAGCATGCTGAGGGAGACCATCTCCCTCATGGGCCGGGCGAAAGCGGCAACGTCGTCGAGGGGTGGAGACGCCTGCGACGGGGGGGAGAGTCAGTGGGTGGCTCCCACCCCGTCCTGGGGGACAAGGGACAGGGGCCAAAGACTCCGCCTCGGAGCCCCGGGGCCTCGGAGGTCGGACTCCGTGCTGAGGCCACCCCGCGGAAGAGGGAAGGCCCTCCAGCCGATAGGGAGGACCCCCTGGCCGCCATGGAGGCTAAAATTATGGCCTCCATGGGGGCCATGGTCTCGCGGAGGCGGTGGCACCCTTGGCGAGGCGCGTCAGGGGAGACGAGCCGAGACCATCACCGCAAGCCGGTCAGGAGGAGTCCGGCGACACGGAGAAGAAGAGGAGGAAGAGAAAGACGGGCAAGAAGGAGGGCGGTGGGGCGAGCGGGGCCCCGCCCGCCCTCAGCCCCCCTCCGGCGTAACAGCGGCCCAGTCGAGCGGTGGCCAGCCCGGTCAGCCAGGCTCTGGTCATCGGCGAGAAGGAGCAGCCGTGGTCGAAGGTGGTAGGCAGGAAGGCAAGGTCAACCACCCAGCCACCGGCCTCTGCGGGTAAGGGCAAACCCGCGACGGGCAAACCCTCCCCGCCCGGCGGTCGACCCGGCGCGAGGCAGCCAAAACCTCCTAAGTCGCCCAAGACAGCGGCCATAGTGATTACGGCCGCTGACGGCGACTACAAGGGGACCATGGAGAGGGCGCAGAAGGGCGTGGATATCGACGCCCTAGGGATCGCCGTGCCACGGGTAAGGAGGGCCCTAACGGGGGCCCTCATTGCTGAGATCCCAGGGCCGGAGTCCGTCACCAAGGCGGACGAACTGGCCTCCCGATTGGAGAAGGTGTTTGCGGGGTCGGGTGTAAGGGTCACCCGGCCCCTCAAGAAGGCGGAGCTGCGCATCCGGCGGCTGGACGACGCTGCCACGGAGGAATCGGTGTCGCGGGCGGTCGCAGCCGCAAGAGGCTGCGACCCCTGCGACGTCGAGGTAGAACCGATCCAGAGGTCCCCAGATGGCCTGGGGACCTCGTGGATCAGGCTTCCTGCGCAGGCCGGCGGAAAGGTCGCCGACCTGGGCAGGATTAGGGTAGGCTGGGCCTGGGCACCAGTAAGTGTGCTGGAGCCCAGGCCACTTATGTGTTTCAAGTGTTTGGCGAGGGGGCACGTGCAAGCGACGTGCCCCAGTAGAGAAGACCGCCGAAACCTGTGCTACAGGTGTGGCGCGGCGGGTCACCGAGCGCGGGGATGCGCCGCTGACCCGGAGGGCCCCCTGTGCACGGGCCTCGGCAGGAGGGTGGACCACAGGCTGGGCAGCGCGGCCTGTGCTCCGCTCTCCAAGGGAGGGAAAAGCGGGGTGTAGAGCGATACGGAAACGGGGGCCCGGGGAGGAGGGCGGCCAACGGAGGCCGCCTCCCGCCCGCAAAGGATCCCCTCCCCGACTCCCAGCCAGTTGGCCCCGTCGGCGGGCGCGGCGCAGAAGCCGCCGCCAGCCGATGGGACAAAGGGGGGGCCGGCTCCTCCGCGGGAGGAAGAGCCGAAGCCCCAGAGGGTGACCCGAGCAAAGGGCAGCAGGAAGGCGACGGACAAGGGTGAAAAGGGCCTGGAACAGCCCGCCATGGACATGGTGTAATGGCGGGCCTGGTCCTTCAGGCCAACCTTAACCGCACCCGCCGGGCTCAGGATCTTTTCTCCAGAGCCTGGCGGAGCGCGGTTACGCGTTGGGGATCGCGGCAGAGCTATACAGGCCCCCTGCGGACAGCCCCAATTGGGCTGTCGGCGGGGGGGACTCGTCGCAATTGTTCGCGGCGACGCCGCGGGTTACTCTCCCCTCCGAGTGTTGGAGGCAGGGGGGAGTTCGTGGCGGTGCTGTGGGGCGGGATCATCGTGGTCGGGGTCTACGTGTCCCCGAGCCTGGGTCTCGGCCAGTACGAAGGGTTTTTGGATAGGCTGGGGGGTGCATAGTTCGGCACCCCCGCGGCCTGGTGCTGGTCGCCGGGGACTTCAATGCGAAGTCCGCGCTCTGGGGTTCCCGGCGGCCGGATGTGAAGGGCGGGGCGCTGGCGGACTGGGCAGCGGGTCTGGGCCTTCAACTTATTAACGAAGGCTCGGACAGCACCTGCGTGCGGTGGGCGGGGAAGTCCGTGGTCGACCTGACCTGGGCATCTCCGGCCCTCGCGCGTCGGGTGTCGAGGTGGAGGGTGTTGTCGGGGGTGGAGACGCTGTCAGACCATAGATATATATCTATGGTGGTGTCTCCGCCCCCCGCCGCCGGGGGACGGGTGGATCCCGACCGCGGAGATGGGCGCTCAAGGGGCTATCTGGCGACAGACTGGTCGCTGCCCTGCTCGCGTCCACTTGGCCGGAAAGGCCAGAGGGCACAATAGAGGAGGAAGCCGACTAGCTTGGGGACATCGTGACGCAGGCGTGCGACTTCGCGATGCTCCGAGCTAGCCGGCCTCAGCGAGGGCCCACCTATTGGTGGAGCACGGAGTTGGCGGAGCTGCGGCGCGCATCGGGGCGCGCCTGGCGCCGCTTCTCCCGCGCCCGTCGCAGGGGGACAGCGGCTGAGGTGGACCCGCGCTACAGGGAGCTCCAGGAGAGACGGAGATCCCTGGGGGCGGCGATCAGGGACGCTAAGGCAAGGGCCTGGGAGGAACTCCTCCGGTCTGTGGAGGGCGATCCCTGGGGGCGTCCGTACCGGCTCGTAATGGGCAAGTTGCGGCAGTGGACGCCCCCGGAGATGGAAGAGATGGATCCTTTGGAGCTGCGTGGAGTCCTGGACACTCTCTTCCCTGCGGGAGGGGAGTGTCCGGGACCTCCGGAGTGGATGACCTCCGAGCGGCCTCAGGGGATACCGGAGATCGGTTTGGAGGAGTGGGTGGGGAGCCTGCGCCGGTTTCGGGGCAAAAGGGCCCCGGGGCCGGACGGAATTCCCAGCAAGGCCTGGGCCCTCGCAATGGAGGTCCTGGCCCCGAGGGTGAAGACGCTGTTCGAGCTTTGCCTGAGGGAGGGACGCTTCCCCACGGCTTGGAAGAGGGCCAAATTGGTCCTCATCCCGAAGGGCGGGGGGATGCGGCGGCGGTGCGTAAGTTCCGGCCGATATGTTTGCTGGACGAGATCGGCAAGCTGTTCGAACGGGTGATAGCGGGCCGTCTCGTCCGGCACCTCCCTGGAGGTGCTCCGAGTGAGGAGGAGAGACAGTTCGGCTTCCGGGAGCGCCGCTCCACGGTGGACGCCGTGTTGAGTGTTAGGGCCCTCACGGAGGCCGCTGTCTCGAGTGGGGGAGTTGTGGTGGCGGTGTGGCTGGACATAGTGAACGCCTTCAACTATCTCCCATGGGGAGTGATAGTGGAGAAGATGCGTACGCAGCTCCTCCCTCCCTACCTCGCGAGGGTGATCCTGGAGTACTTCCGGGGTAGGTCGCTGGAGTGGGTCGACCGGGACGGGCGCACCATGGCCCGCGAGATGGAGCGCGAGGTCCCGCAGGGGTCGGTCCTGCGACCGTACCTGTGGAGGCTCGTGTACAAGCGGGTCACGCGCGTCCTTCTCCCGCTCGGCTGTCAGGTGAGGTGTTATGCCGACGACACCTGCGTGATGGCCGAGGGTCAAAGCTGGGGGGAGGCGTCAGGGTTGGCGGAGCTGGAGGTGGCGCCGCAGAAGACCCAGGCGATGTTCTTTTTCGACCATCGCCGGGGTCTGCCGCCTCCGGCCGAGATCAGAGTCGGTGAAGTCAGCGTCCCGGTGGGGACCAAGATGAAATATCTTGGCCTCACCCTGGATGGCACCTGGTCCTTCGGGAACACTTCGGGGGACTGGCTCGGAGGCTGGAGGGGGCGACCAACGCGCTGGGTCGCCTCCTCCCGAACCTCGGGAGCCCGGAGACGCGGGTGCGCTGCTTGTTGGTGGGAGCGGTGCGATCGATCGCCCTATATGGGGTACCAGTCTGGGAGAGGGACCTCGCGGCCTCTCGACGGGCACTCCATGTTCGTGAGGGCCGCCGAGAGGCGGCTGGCGGGAAGGGTCGTGAGGGCGTATCGCACCGTCTCTCACAGAGCGGCGCTGGCCTTGGCGGGCCCCCCCCCCCCCCCGTGGAGCTGCTGGCGGAAGGGCACGCTAACGCGTACCTCTGCCGGCGGGACCTGCGGGAAAGGGGTGTCGTACTGACGGCCCGGGCAAAGGGGGCCCTAAGGGACCAGGGAGAAGGGCGGTGCTTCTGAAGTGGCAGCAGCGACTCTCTGACCCGGGAGGATCGGGTCGGAGGGTGGCCGGGGCCGTCCAGCCCATCCTCTGCGAATGGGTGGACAGGGGATGGGGGACGCTGACGTATGGGACGACACAGGTTCTCTCCGGACACGGGTGTTTCGGGGAGTTCCTGTGTCGTATCGGGAAGGAGCGCGGACCGCACTGCTACCACTGTGAGGCGGAAAGGGACACAGCGGACCACACTCTTGCTGAATGTCCAGCATGGGGGGTGGAACGCCGTGTCCTTACGGATATAATTGGGGAGGATCTTTCGCTCCCGACCATCATGGGAAAGATGGTCGGGAGCGAGAGAAACTGGCGGGCGGTCTCCTCCTTCTGCGAGCAGGTGATGCTCCGGAAGGAGGGGGCTGAGCATGTGCGCCGACCAGGGGTCGGGCGGAGGGGTCCCGGCCACGGATGACGGCGGGGGGCCGCGGGGTGTTGTAACGGCACAGGCGGCCCCCTTGTCACATTCGGAACGGGAGAGCGAGAAGTTCGGGGTGGAAACTCGGGAGGGAGGTCGGGGAGACCTCCCTCCGGAGTCGTAGGGGATGGGTCCCAACTCAGGGAGTTGGGGCGGAAGGCGCGACGACCCCTGTTGGGGGCAGTGTCGGCGGGGCATTTGTCCGGGCACTCGGGTGATAGGTCGTCGGAGCGTTTGTCCGGGCCATCGTCGTCGTGGGGTCGCAGGACACCATAACCTCCAACAGGGAGTTTTAGGGATGGACGGGCGAGGAATGACCTGGGAGTGTCAGCTCTCGCCTTAAAACCTCCTTTCAAACATAGAGGGGAGGTCCGCGCGGAGTGGTGGTGTGCCACACTCCGTGGGTGTGGTTAGGGCCAGCAAGGGCAGCGCACCGGCGCAAGGGACAGTACATCGGACAAAGTGGGGCGCGGATGAAGTGTCGTTTGACCGATCCTGCGCCTCGCACAGTCAGGGCTGACAAATGGAGGTAGGTTTAGTGAGTAAGAGTCTCACACTCCCCCCGCGTTCCGCCCTAAGAGCGTGGGGGGGCCCATGACGGGTTCCTCCTCCTAAAAAAAGGTCTTAACCTTTATTAAAAAGTTATTAACCAACGAAGTATCACACTCGGTTTTCAGCCCGCTTCGCGTAGGGGGGGAGGGACTTCGCCGGAGCCGATGTAACAGATTTCACCGTACAGATTGTGATCACCTGGTACACGGCAGGTATCCCGGCGGGGGGGAGGAGCTTTGCCCCTCCCCCCGACCTTCCGCGAAGCGGGTTGAAAACCGAGCGTGTTCATTCGGGGCTCCAGTTTCGGAAAATTCGTGCGAAATCATCAACTTCTTTTGTTATTAAGTTTTTAATAAACAACGAGCGACGTCTAATACCTTCTGAAGGTCACTCAGGACATTGACTTTGATAACATATATCAGGGTCAAGATCTTGATTTGCGTAGACAGCTGGAACGTGCAAAATCATTAAACCTTTTTTTATTAATTTCTTCGCTAGGAGGCGTTTCCGCACAAAATCCTTCCACCCACACCTTCCTCACCTCTACCTCTATATATCCTAAAACTTTCATGAAAATCGGAGGGGGGGGCTATTCGGAAGTCTTACCTAAATAACGTTTAATTTATCGTGTCAAATTTTTCTCGAAACAGAGATACAAGTTTTTCGGTTTGGTCAAGTAAAATCGAACACCCTATATAGTATAATCAAAAGTCGACACCCTGTATAATATAATAAGATAGTGTGACCTACCCCATATTTTAAAATGAGACCTGTATGTTATAATATAATTGAGTGATAAGAAGGAATATGAAACTCGTAAAATAAAACTTCTTTTCAAACAATTCACAAATGTGTTAAATTAATAAAAAACTGAGCGACTTATAAAAATCAATAAATGTAATTTCATTGAATGATGTGAAGCTTCGTTGTTTGAAGTTGGCGCGAGTGCGTACGAGGCGCGTGCACATGACGTCACGAGACGCCACACTAGATTAGAGTGGGTAAAAGGAGATTATCACCAATTAACCGGAAGTCGCCATTGTCAAACTTTGTAACTAAAGGGCGGTACTTTTGATTCGTAAAATATAGTAACAATGTGATAATAAACTAATAAAATAGTACTTATACAGAAATGTTACGTGTCCGGGCGGACTTCGCTCGTCTCTCGCTCGCGCCACACTCTCACAATCACTCGCGCGCTTGCGGAAATAACTCTCGCGAATTATAGCGAAAAAGAAACTTTATTGTAACTATGTCGGTTGTACAATTCGCGTAATTCAGAGCGGCCCGCGACACGTCCAGCTGGGATCGCAGCTGAGCTTCAACTCGTTGTTCCCGTCTTGTTTATCCGTTGCCCGGAGACCTCGTCGCTCGGAGATTCGCGTCTTGTCTTGCAGCCGATTCTCAGCTGAGACGACTGGCGGTATTGCACCGGGTGGCCAACTCGGTCACAACACTATATTTTTATAGTATATATTTATGCAGTGTATAATAATAAAGAGATATAATTGCAAAATAAACAATCGCTCCAACCGCCAGGTAAATTCAATGAAAGTAAATAAACAATGTATCTCGACCAATACTGGCACAAAAAATATATTTAAAGCACAACGTTTCGGCTTTGCATCAAGCCCTCTTCAAGTGCATATGTACATAAATCATTTTCTGTAATCGGAAAACAAAATATAAATACAAAAATACAAAGAAATCACCCATACTAATTAATTCCACAAACCGTACTGCCTGAAAATGATCCAATAAACGCGAACAAAGGTAGCGGGATAACAATACATCCGTACCGAACGATATAATTGCATTTCTTTATTTTTGTTTATATAAAATATAACATTATTTAATATTCGAAAATTACACATTACAATACACACACACACACACACACACACACACACACACACACACACACACGCACGCACGCACGCACGCACGCACGCACACACACTACAATTACAATTATATACACTGAAAACAATTACATATCTACAATTTACATTTACATATCTTATATCATATACTTGCTATTATTGAGGCTGCGTTCCGATATTAAAACGTCACTACTACTTAAATGTACATCTTTCACATCTACGTTCCCCTAACCACTATTGACGGCTAACCGGAAATTGTCTGTAAATGGCGGAGCCAATCAACATTAGGCATGTATATTGGCGACACTCTCCTTTTACCCACTCTACACTAGATTCCGCTAGCGCTCTCTCGCGGCAGAAGTATCAACTGTACAAGATTTTCGTGGTCAACTATGACGACAACGTTTCTTACATGTAAATTTCGGGATTTGGACTTTGGGTCGTAATATCTCCGCTCCTAGGGCACGTAGAAAGAAAATAAAAGCATTTTTATTATGCAAATCGCACCCAAGCTATCGAATGAGCCTACTCAGAACTTGATCAATTCGGCCCTTATTGAGATCTGATAATCTCGGGTATACTCGCAGCTCGCGTACTCGCGTAAAAGAGTCACGGTACGGTCTCGCGCTGCGCGTATACTTGGCGCAAGACACTACCGTGTCTCTTGATATGTATCCCAACTGGCATTACCAAGGGTCACGCTTCTGTTGAGTGTTAACAATGTATAGTTTTTGAGTGTCGAAGTCATTCCAACATTTTTGTTGCGATCAATTTCCACTCTGTCAAGTTCGTAGCGTATCTCATCGAACATGAACGCCACGCAATTATTCCCCAATACCACATTAGAGCCCTCAATGGCTCTGTTTGTTGTTAGTTTGCCCTCGACGTACAGAAAGCTCTGACACGGTAAGGTATACAAATCTTGATGCTGTATGGGTATTCGTATCTCATTGCTGTGTCCCAACAGCGTGTTGGCGTACGGATAATACGTATGAGTCTCAATCTTGACGATGCGATCGTCAAAGACTGGTTCACTTCCGATATCCAAAATGTCAATTATTTTTTCCCCGCGATTAAGTATTTCGTACTCTGAAGCCCAAAGATTTCAAAAATTCAACGTTTGATGCACTGAGCTTCTTCGTATTAGATTTTAAAAAGTCAATGTTCGGCAGCTTTTGTTTATCAAATATCACCGCAGTTCTTACAAAAGTATCACGCACGTGCTCCGTTTCGTTCAGAACGAGCATCTCATCTTACACTACACACACTATCGTTGTCATCGTCGTACGTGTAATCTGACGGTAATCTCCTCACCGCGAAAATCAAGTAATCGCCCGTCTTGATCCACAACACGTAACGTCAGATCCGTAATGCACCGTGCGATGATCGGCAGGTAAATGATCTGCGCAGGTGTTTCCGATATCTTATATCCTGGTGGCATGCGCGGCGAAAATTCGTGTATCGTGTGCACACGCGTACCGTTGCTGTACGCACCGGCGGTTACGTTACACTCTATGCGAATAATGTTCACGTTCATGATATTGACTGGTACGTCCGATTCGTGCCATTTTCGCGGTTGCAATATCCGATTTGACGAGAATCCCAGCAGCGATCCAATGTTGTTCGGTTTCTTAAAGTTTATTCGATAGGCACACTTGATTTCGCTCCGCATCGTATTGTGATTAGCACGAAGCACTATCGGATACTCCTCATCATCGACGTTTTTGGCATTATCGCTGGAACCAGCTACGTGTCGTTCAATTGCACGCTTTAGATACTCATCTATGGCGTGTAGTTCGTACGATCCCTCGGGTATAGTAATTTCCTTGTCGTCTTTACCAAAGTAAAATTTATTATTCAAAGAATTCACGTTCGGTATCGTGTAATACGTTTTAAAATCCATAAGTCCGAGCTCGTACCCATCATCGCTCAAATCGCGGGAAAGTAGTTTACCGCGAGGGTGCTACTCTTCCCGGTTAGCGTAAGCGTCATGTTTGAGCGAATACTGAGCGCCGATTGCGGAATGTTATGGTTTAAATGGTTTGTCAACCGTCTGGAGAAATTTCAGGCACAATTGTCCGCAAATGCTCTGATCGTACGTTTGATACGCGGTACGATTGTACTCAATTTTCACCGCGTTATGTCCGAGATAGCGCACCAAGTCCCTCGGTGGTCGAAGATTCCCAAAACTGTCAAAATATATAACGCGATCTCGCTTCGCATACGCTACCCAATGCGTGCCTGGGCCTTCCGCGTCATCCAAATTCACAATACCGCTCTCGTTTCGACCAACTCCGTTCATCGGTAGGGCATTACGCATAAATACACCTCTGAAGAACGGTATGCGCATACGATTAGCCAAGTGTTCCAATTGTATATTGGTGGTTATACCCGTAGGCATTCTTATCATCTTTTTGACGGTTTTTTTCCACCATTCTTCTTCTTCGAGATACCCTTTCTACGCTTGTACGGAGCGAGATAAAGTCCCTGACCTTCCATAGCGCGATTGTGACGGCGCATTTCATCCAGCTGACGCTGCGCGGCCTTGTTGTCATTCACCGCTTTCGCGACTCCCGCTGCCCCCACAGCCAACGATCCGATTACTCCCAGCAACGGCAGCAGTGGCAGGACACCGCCGCGTCTCGCTATCGGAATTCGAGAACGTGTACGTGTACTCGAAATTGTTGCAACAGCCCAAATATCGCTACTTGGAAAATGTATTATCACCGATTGAAGAAATTGGCTATTTCACGTTCTCTAATAACAGTGACGTCATTCCACCGAGCGAGGCGCGTCCAAACTCGATCTTCGTCTTTGATGACGTGGCGTGCGATAAGCAGGATACGATGAGAGAATACTTTGCGATGGGGCAACACTCGAACGTCGACTGTTTCTATCTCTGTCAGACGTATGCAAAGATACCCAAGCATCTTATATGCGACAACGCGAACCTGCTGATCTTGTTTAAACAGGATGGTACCAACTTGAAACTCGTATACAACGATCACGTGAATACCGACATGTCGTACGATGATTTTTGCGCATTATGTCGCAGTTGTTGACAACGCAAATACGGTTTCGTAGTGATAGACAAGGACAGCGCGATCACTAATGGGCGGTATAGAAATGGATTTAATGAGTTTGCGATACCATAAAGTGGTTAGTCATCATTAATACGTGTTCAGTGAACCATCCGTACCCCGTTACGACATGGCGACGTTCACTGGCGATACAGATATTCAAGCGCGCGAGAGGATGGTGAAGGCAATTGCGAAAACCAGTGATTCGATCCGCAAGAAACATCGCGCTCTAAAGACTGGCAAGATGGTGGAAGATGCAGCGTTGGAGAGACACTTTAGACCGATCATCGAGCCTCTGCAGAAGCTTGTCGATAATACCACGGACGATACATCCAGCCCGCTCATACAGACAGACGAGCCGATGAGCAATGCCGATGACACAGAGAGTGAAACACTATCCCCGCAGAGAGAGGTGAATGTGAGAGAAGATAAGAAGAGGAAACTCTCGTTGAGCGCATCGCCGAGAACGTCAACGCCCAAGCGAAAACGAGTTACATTCAACGTAAAAACCTCTACCCCGATTGAAGTAGCGCCGCAAACGTTTGAACGGTCAACGATCGAACTCTCTTCCGATGAAGATTTCGAAACAACTGTTACGTCCCGGCTAATCGCGGCTGCAAATTTTGAAATGCAGAACTCGGACGTGTAGCACGGGACTAGATCACTGTTTCGGGTTACCGAATCCGAGGATTCTACCCGGGGATACTCGTGATCAGAGTGATTTCGCCAGGAGAGCAGTTCCCGCGGAAGGGTGGCAGGGTCGCTCTTTGTGAAAAGTTTCGGTTCAATAAAAGGGGTGGCCGATGGCGAATTTATTTGAATTTACTTCCCCCTAATTAAACCGATGATTTCGTTATAACAACGCGTGCATCTATGGGCCGGTTGGTAGGTCGTTAATGATGCGGAACAATAGATACAGATTACATCAATCACACGGGGCCCGATGTTCAATTTATGAGTCTCCGTTTTCGCGTACGCGTTATGATAGATGGGTCCGATTCGTGAGGATTTGCATTGTTCGCATAACGCGGCTTGTGTTTCGACGTCTTTGTATCCGCGCGTGATCACGCAAAGTGCCATCGGGTTGTATGAAAATGAATCAACCTCATTAGCTCATTAATGGACGACTGCAATACTGTTCTGACCTTTACTTTGAATGAGTTAATCACTTTCATTAACTTATCATTAGAAAGCTGTAGTAATATTCTGAATTTTAATTTGACTGAGTCGATAACTTCATTAATTTATCATTAGAAAGCTGTAGTAATATTCTGAATTTTAATTTGACTGAGTCAATAACTTCATTAATTTATCATTAGGCCGATGTAAGTTGAGAGGTAATAGTATGATAATTTCACTTACCGAGGGGTTCTTGGTTACTCTCGATCCAGCGCTGTACCTTGATCTCTTGTGCCAGCCTATCGTAATGAGTTCGGCGAGGGTCCCCCTCGGGAATATCCTGGCACAGAGGGTACCGCAGGTTGCATGAAATGGGGACCAGTCTCGTTGCCCACGTGGCTTCGTTGCTTCCGTTCGTGATTAGAATCACTCGGTGTGATACGACAGAGTTGCTGGTCACTCTCGGTTTCGTGAGTCGCGTTATGATCGAATTATTGATATTACTGTTAGTGTCACGGTCGCGTGGTCGGAAAAGTGCCTCGTATTCTGGATCAATGTAGTGAGGCTCGATGCCGTAATACTGCGAGACGACGGTGTTCACTGATTCTAAGGTAGAAAATATACGAGCTAAACGTCTTGCACGGTGTTTCTTTCCTCCTCGTCTCGTTTTCGGCATTAGAACTTCGTCATTTATGCAAAAGTTACTGTTAAACGTGCGCGCCTCAGTTAGAGTGTACCTTGTGTTGAGAGTGGTGCGGAAAGGGGTGCGTTACCGAGTGACCGCCCCGTGCGTTGTCCGCACTGTAAGACTGTCAGCTCAGCGGAATGGAGACCAACGTGCGTTGTCCGCACTGTAGGCTCGTTAATTGGTTGCACACACACACACACACAATGACCGAAAGTGAGGTAAGTCTGCGTAAAATTTATGGTCGCTGAATTATGATCAAATCGGCTTGGTGGTCAGAAAAAAAAATAAAAATAAAACATAAATTCAAGCACACAAAATACATATATTCTAATAAAATGAATTGGTGGAAATACAATTGTTCTTACAAAATTTAAGTTAACTACTACGGTTATCAATGCTAACGTTTAAATCTAACAAGGGAAGGGTCCGAAGCGTTGTCGCAAAAAACGTAATGTGTGATACATCGTTCGAAAGTACTCAATGAATACTGACCAATGCTAAAATTTTAGCTGCTATGGGCTATAAATAAAAATATATTTATAATGTAAAGGAATGTAATGAAAATCTGTCAATTTATTTATACAATATGTATTTATATGTATATTTGTGTGTGTGTGTGTGTGTGTGTGTGTGCGCGCGCGCGCGCGCCTACATTACAATTTATCAAAAAAGACAAAAAATGTGAAGAGTTTTAATTAACGCATGATCTAAACAAAAGTGGTTTTCGCAATGAGCACATTTGATGAATGCTGTTTCATCGCAATCTTCTGCACAACATTCTTCAATTAAACCCGATTCAAAGCAATACTCGAGAGGTGTTTGGAAATATCCATGATGAGTGTTAATATATCCACTTTTATAAAATGCAAAACGTATTAGATTTTGAAATCGAGGCGCTGAAAATTGGTAGTGAACGAAAGACTGAAGACGGAGAAAGTGGTCCCTATGCCAAAAGTTAATTTCTGATGTTCCCAACACAGTATCGGTTATGAATTTAACCATATTCTTATAAGAGCGAAAGAAGTAAACTCCGCAGGCTGCACTAGTCCCGTACATTTTGCTGGGATCAGCATTTTCATGAATTCGACTCCGTCAGGAACAGTTTCGTTGTAAAGATCATCATCCTTGTTTGATGTCCAGGAATCGACTAACAGCAACACTTGCTCTTTTCCTTTAAGGTCTGGCCACAAAACTTCTTCCAAAAAAACTTTCAAATCTTGTTTGGACATGTTTGCTGACTTGCCTGGATATGCTTTGATATTTGGAAGATCAATGGTCATGTTTGCAGGAAATTTTCCAGTTCCTTCAGATACTAAAATATACATGTGAGGCAGAAGAGTTCCATTCATAGTGATGACCGGCATAATCATGTAGGAATGGGTTGTTGCAGAAATGGAACCCATTGACCCCAAGACTCGCTTGATTCCTTTAGTGGCAAGGGTTCTTCCAGATTGAAATTCTTTTTCGAAGCGCGACTGATCTGCGTTAAGCACATCTTCATCGTTTATCTTGTACTTTTCAATTAATGTTCGCACATTATTAACAAATGTTTTCGCTTTTGCCTCACAATCGCTTAATTCCTGGAAACATGATTTGCTAACTTTATGGGTTATTTTCCGAGAAACGATCTTATTTCGCTTTTTAAATTTTCTGATCCATGATTCGGATGCCTTGAAATTTAATTTATTTTCCAGATCAATGCGCTTTTTTATTTGCATTGCCCAAAGCCTAATTGTCCTGTCGTGAATAATTGCATTTTTAGTACGCATTTGAAGAAAATAATCGAACACTATTTAACTGTTGCAGAAGAAATTTTCTATGACTAGGAATTTTCAATCCTTGTTCAAATTTTTGAAGCACAGTTTTGTTTTTTATTCTTCTCTTTTGTGCCATAACAGTGTTGAAGTTGGCTCTAGGAGAAGAGTCAATAGCTAAACCTGGAGGACATAGATGAGGAGGATCGAAGTTGCCATCTTTCTCCCTTGGTTGTTTAGTCCAGATTTTGTACGCATCCGCCAAGTATCCTACCGGAAATGTGGATTGCGATTTCTTTGGTGATGGTGCGTATGATGAATCACTGCTGCTTTCCTCGCTTTGTGATATTAGCTCATCGTATGTTGGAGTATCTGTTTCATCTCCAAAGTCGCTTACTGTTTCCTCTTCATCAGATGATACGTCATTAAGAATAAGTGTATTTACTTGTTCAACAATGATTTCCTCCAGAAGCAAATCCTTTTTTATTTGTTCAAATATGATAAGATCCTTTTGACTTGGTGTGTCCTCCGATAAGCCGAAACCATCAGCCAACAACTTCAATACTATTGCTGGAGTCATGATTTACGTTAGCAGTAATATTAGTTCGAACTGCGTTAACGACGTGCGCTATGTCGACTTAAATTTTCAGGACTTGTACGACATACGTCAGGTACCCAAATAATGGTCAGACTCGCATACATAAGGCTAACAACATGAACACGTGATTCTGCCTCGCATCCAATAGCTGTTCACGTGCCTAGCTAATAGTCTTTCTAATAGATCTTACGATTTAAGAGAGGTTCAATCATGAAACAAACAAAACTCTAATGGCTTTCCCTATTATCCATAGCAGCTAAAATTTTATATATAAACATACCTACAGACCTTCTATCTAAAAAACATAGTTGGTTCTGAAACCCGCGACAACCATAGGAACGTTCCCTTGTAAGATAACTCTGAAATACGAGGGTTGAAAAATATTCTAAGTCAAAATACGAAGATTGGAAAATATTCTAAGTCGAAATACGAAGGAATGAAAAAGTTTTAAGTTCGAATTAGAGATTGAAATAGAAAAAGGCTAACCGTGGCCCTTGAGTGTCGAGTGAACCTCTTGGTTCTGAGTCGCGAGTCGAACTGAACTTTTCCGGTCCTGCAATGAGGTCCTTTGTTTTCGGCGGCTCGGTGCTGCGGCGGTTCGGTAGTGGGGGTCCCCTCTCTCATGAGAGTGGGTTGGAGAGTGGGACGTCCCTCGTGGAAGTAGGAGTACCGGCAACATGGCAGTTCCGAGGTGCGTCTTATGCGCGTCGTTCGGACCGTTGAGAGAAAAGAGAAAGTTCGATTTTTTACCGAGACGTGACACCTCCCCCCTTAAAAGAAAATGTTGGATGTTATAATCCAGCATTTTCCGGAATATCCTAATATTGTCGTTTCGCTGTTTGCGTATAATACTCTTAAGGTCTAGCGCTTTTATGTTTTAATTCTTATGGTCTACCGCTTGCTTGCAAGTATTTATTCAGTTCACCATAATCTCTTATCATGATAGTGTTTTCTTTTTCGTTTTCACCACTGCACTTTGCACTGTTCACTAGCTCTTTTTCCGGGACTAATGGCTGCATCTCGTGTTTCGGGGCCTCCACGTCTGCTTCTTTACCGGCTTCGGTGTCTATCCGTGCGCCGAGGTGGAGGAGAAGGTGTGTGATTGAGCTCCAGATGGCGCCCAACAGGTGAAGGCTCCATCCGTAGATGGAGTGGAGTGCGTATCCGCATATGATTGAGTCAACGACTAGTTTGAGTAGTCTTATTATTAAGATGATTGCGAGTACTCCCGCGCTGGCCGATCCGAATGTGATGAAACCTTTCCAGAGACGTTCTCCAGTGCTCTCCGCTATTTTCTCCAACGATTTTTCGTCCAACATATTGTACAATGATATGGTGTTTGCGGGTATCGCGTGGCCCATTGCTCCCTGAGCAAGCGTGTTTAGTGTGGACGGTTTCTCGACAGGAAACATTATGTGGTTCCGCAGTCGATCCAGATCGTCCGTGGAATAGATGCCACTCGTGGCTAGAGCCGAGGGGATTATGTATTTCCACTTGGGCTTGGTAAGCGGCTCGATCGTTGGCGGCGGCAGTGCTTCTACCGGTCGCGGCATCAGTTTGTACCAGGAATCGTGCATCCGGAACATGGTGGGGAGAAGTTCGTTGCAATCTTTCGGTGTTCCCACCTTCAGGAGTATCCGTGATCTCGGCGACAAGAAGTAGGATACGTTTGAGTGTATTACTGGCAACACTTCTGTTCCATGATGTCGCGATACAGTTGGGTGAGTTGTGTCTTCAAATGCTTTTCCACATAAATAAATTTAGAATTTACGTAGGAAAAGATGTCCAAGTTGTCGATCGAGACTCTTGTACGTGCCTTGAACGTCCGTCCTCTTTTTGTTTTCAGGATGAAGAGTTTTGGGTGTTCAGTTTGAATGATTCGATATCCACACAGGTCGAAATCGGTAGTCCTGGCGAGAGCGAACGTCGTTTCTTTTGTCGTAACCGTATATATGACCGGAGCTTCCTGTCCTGTTTTCGGCGTCAGCTTGTGTGCCGTACCTTCGTATAACGCGTCATATTGATTGAACCGGCAACTATCAGAGGATGCGATGGTTATATATGTTTCAGTTCCGTCGGCATCGCGGCACTCGCCCTCCGAGGATTTGCATCGGACACCGGATGGTAAGATCACTTCATTCGAAGAGTGTTTGACCGGTATCTGGAAGCTTTTGATGGTAAATTTGACGGTTGCCTAAAGGACGGCGTTGTCCCAGGTCCCGTAGGGGTCGCTGAATTGCGTGCCCGAGCATCGTCCGTCGGTCCCGATGGTTCCGGCGAAGGTGATGCTGTGTGAAGAGGTTGAGTTGACCTTGATCCTGGTGAACAGTGCGTTGTTACCCAGGAATATAGTTCCAGTCTCTATCAGCCTCTTACAGGTACCAGCGGATGTCTCTCGGATGTATTCGCGTCTTCCATTGTGTACCATTGACACGTGCGAATGCATCCCGCAGTAATAGACCGTCCTGTCGATTTCGATCTTACACTTGTTACGTCCCGACCGGCCGCGGTTGTTGATTAACTCGGGCAATGACACGGGGCTGGATAACTGTTTTCGAGTATTAACGAATCCGAGAATTCTCCCCGGGGATACCGCGATCGGAGTAATTTCGTAGAGGGAAACGGGTCCAGTTATCGCCGGGTTCAAGAGCTAGAGTGCTTATTTCGTCGCCCTGTACCCGTACCACGGTCGGGTCGGGAAAATCGAGAATACTTTCACCGGCTGCCTGTAACAAACTGAGCAGTGCCGAATATTCGCGCGCACAGGTATCGCAACTTAGCACCGGAGAGTAAGACGCAAGGTTACTTCTGCAATTGTGGCACGTAGGAATGTATCGTGTGAATCCTACCACTAAATCGTGCTTCTGTATTAGCTCACAATTTAATTTCTCTGAAGTGGAAATGGCGTTGGTAAAGCAATTCAGACAGAACAATTTTCTAGACTCTGGATGGAAGTAGGCTGAATACTTCATACACGAAGTGGCGGTGGTCCGCAATTGATGATCCAGTATGGGAGGAGGAGGTCGGGAGAGGTTAAATCTACGCGTTATGAAGCGGCACATCACACGTTATTGCGCCCGCTTCCGGGATAAGTAAGTTCTGTTAAGCTGACCGGGACAGGAAGGGTGGTGCATGCCCCAAGAAGCGATGTTCGCTCTTCGATTTGTCGTAGGGAATAGGGTAGGAGGGGTAAGGTAGAAGAAATATGCATACAGTTGGTTAGCTTACACTACTTCGGTAAGTTTATTAAACAAACTCCATTTCCTCGGGGAATTCGGTCGTAGCTGTTTCATTTGTTACTGGTTCTGTGGAGGTTACCCGAATTAACCGTTCTATGGTAATCACCTGGGGCTGAATAGTATCGTTCTCGGGGGGACGATGAATGGTTTCCAGCTCCTCGGTCGTGTCGGGATCGTAAGTCAAATCAATGACTTCGATTAGAGGTGAAGGGGTAGGCGCTCGGCGGGTGATCTCAATCGACCGGATGATCGGTCGGGAGGGAGCGTTTGCCCGCTGTGGTCGCTCCGCTTCTCGTCGCTGGACTTCTAGAGCAGGGTAAGGGGGTGTGGTGGGCTCGTACCACTCTGATCCTATCGGGGAAGGCGTTCGTTCGCCCGGGGGTGGTGTACGAGTCTCTGCTGCCAACGGCTCGTCTCGGAGGAGTGTAGTAGGTTGGCTGGGCGAAGTTTCGCTCAGCGAGGGTGTATCGATTGATGGCTCGGTTAATCCAAGTAGAAATCTCTCGAATGCCTCGCGACGTTTTTGCAAAAGGGTTTCGATCCTTGCCCTCTTCTTCTTCCCGGCGCGATGTCGACGGGGGGGTCTCGGTGTCTGGAAACCAGGTCGTAGTGAGCGAGCGTCCGCTCGAGAAATGGGCGTTATTCGCCCAAGAAGAGGTTATGTTTTACGAGAGAGGTTATATTTCACGACGAACACGTGGCTCAAATAATACACGTTGAGGTTATATCTCACGACAACACGTGGCTGGAATAATAAGGTGGCACGACCGAAGTGAATAATTAATGGTTTGAATTACGTAAGCAACAATATAGCAGTGGCCTTAAATGTAAATATAAGTTGTACTCACCGTTGCTGGCCACATGGTCTTGGAGGTTAAAACTCTAGCGTAGCGTGCGTCTACTGGATCTGGAGGTTAGTTTAGCTGCCTCGTGGTCGTCCTTCTCGTGGTAGATTGTTTGTAATATGCACCACAACTTCGTATTTTAAAACGCGCACACTTATTTGTTACTAAGTTCACTGAAGGAAATGGGAAGAATGGATGAGAAAATTAAATAAACAGTAATTACAATTATTAATATGTATAATTGAATACTCTCGAAAGGAAAAGTCGAGTTTACATACGTTGTTAAAAATATAAAAGACTCTACGATAAATGTAGCGATATCTATAAACGCTTAATTATTAGTTACAAATAATAGTAATGATAGTGGTCGATACAATAATGGTTGAATAAATGGAACTTGGTTGTGGGTTGATTCGCGGTTAAAACTTTGAGGTTAGTAATGAAAATAGAATCTAACACTAGACCCCGGAGGGATGCGAGGAAGGTTTGGAGGTATTACCTCGACGACGGCTGCTGCACAAGAGAGGGATCGCAGCGGGTGTTCCGAGTATATATAGAGATTCGTGTTGTCTAGTTCCGTCGGGTGGCGTTCCGAGTTGTAACTAGGAACTAGAGCTGGTGACGTCAGTTATAACTAGCGTCGTCTGATTGGTCTAGTTCCGAACTAGGATTTTAGTAACTTGTCCAAACCTTACTCTAAGAACTTGCCCAATTCCCAAGTTTTGTCCAATAGTGTTAGTGATATGTAACAGCTTCTGATTGGTTTATTTTCGAACTAGTGCAAATACTTGGCCAATGGCGTTGGGATTTGTTCAAGTGTTTTTCCTTATGATCTAGCGCTCGCAATTATTACTATATATAGTCTAACGCTGGAGATTGTTATTGTAAAACGACATTTTTAATTCTGCGGTGGCGGTGGACGTGACATTGTTCATAATACGTTCGAGTTCCGATCGGGTGACCTCGTACGGGGTATCCCAGGGATCCCCAGGTGTGTGTCTGGTTGCCTCTCCTGTTGCGGCCAATCGGGCCACATTTTGCTGTCCAGCCGGGAAGAGTGTGGAGACAATCTCCTGCACATCCTGGTGGGAGAGAGTATCAAGCGGTCCCAAACCACGTGGTCTCAAGCGTTGGAGCACGACTCGGTAAGGACGCCCCCACAGGTCAGCATTTACTTGTGCCAGCAGGTTTTGCCATGCCTCTTGTTGCGCTTTCAGAATTTTATTTCGATATTCCTTACGTGCGTTAACATATGCCAATCTAGTTGTATTAATTTTACTTACGTTTTTACCTTTACGTGCTCTAGTATATTTACGGCGAGCCGCGTTAGCCGACCGTCTTGCTTTTGCTATTACAGGGGTCCACCAGTGAACGCGACGTCGATTGGGCGGGCGTCGAACCCGTTGCATTACTACGTCGCAAATATCGGTGACCTTCTCTACTAGGTCCGCCGCCCGCGCATCCGGCGGTAGTGTCATGTCTGGGATCATTGTGGCCCAGGAAGCGAATTCAAGCATAGTTGTCAACTTTTCGGGGTCCATTTGTTTAAGGACCCATCTAGTCTCCTGTAATATAAATTCGCACTCTCGCCCCGCGGACAACTTCGAAATGTGAAATAGTATTGCTCTGTGGTCCGATAACATCTCTTCTGAGACTTTCCACATGGAAAGGAATGGAGCGATTGATGGTGTACCCCACGTCGTGTCTACTACTGAAGTGCCTTGAGGACGAACGACCGTTGGTGAACAACCGGTGTTAAATAATTGTAGCGAATTTGTTGCCATCCATTCGCTGAGACGCTTTCCCCGGGCAGATGTGCGTTTATCGCCCCATTCAATAGAGCGTGCATTAAAGTCCCCTGCGACTACTAATTTTTTATGGCTATTAATCCTTACAGACGCTTCCAGGGACTTTAGATAATACTCGAACTCGCGTAGCGGTTTATTGGGTGAAAAATAGCAGCCCAATCGAACAAAGAGGACATCCCAAAAGAACATCATTAACAGCGACTAAAACGAATCTATATCCACAGTTCAGGACTTTCTACGTGCAAGGGTGGTCAGTGGCACGTAAGAACACTGCACATGTACCATCGAGGCTACTTGCCCACTTGCCCGCGCCCTCAGTTCGATAGGGTTCGGCAAGTATTGCTACTGGGATATTTCGTTCCATCATCAGTTGCAGCATTAAGTCCTGGGCCGCCTTCGCATGATTGCAATTAAGTTGCAAAACGTCCATTAGCGTGTCGGTATAGATGCATCTGGTGGGCCATTCCTCCGATCAGCCCTCATTGCAACAGCGTTACTCTGGTGGCATGCTGCGCTCCCTATGCGGTGATCTGCCGCAACTCCTGCTTCTTTACAGAGGACACAGTACGGGGTTGCCAGACAATCTGCCGATCTATGACCAGTCGTGCTGCAGCGGTAGCAGATGCCCTTCCGGTCCGTTCTTGTACAATTCTGGGCAACGTGACCGACTTCTAAGCAGCGATAACACTTCAATGGTTTGGCTTTCATAAGCTCCGCCTTGACCATCATCCATCCTAAGCAAATTTTCTTCTGGTTTGCGACCTTGATGGCAGCAGTTAACGGGCATTGGGCCCAGACGATTCCTAGTCGGTTACGCATTGGCTTGATTTGACCCACTCGTACCTCTTGCGTTGTGCATTCGCCAACCGTGGCAATTACTTGCGCGACTTCGTCCGATGTAACGGAATCATCAAGACCGACGAATCTCAGTTCAACCATTTTAGTGGGGTGAGCAACTCGAGCACCATCGCGAAGAATTTCGCGGAGTTTCACGGCTAGGTTATCAGCGTGGTCCTTATTATCAGGGCCACCCACTTCTATTAGTAAGGCACCTGTGTTGGTGTAACGCACTCTAGTTTTATCAAGCCCCATACAGGGGGAGTTGTTGCTTCGCTTCTTTAAGGGTTTCCGCGTAAGAGGGGCCCTGTTCTGCTCGCGTAACTGTTACGACTGAGGTGCGGGGGAGGGCACCGCATATCTCGAGTACGACCGCGTTCATCCGGAGGAGGTTCTTTCCAGGGCCGGTAGGCGTCTTGTAGTCCGTAACGTTCATCAAATACTCAGCGCGATCGTTTCGAGAGGGGTATGCTCTCTGTTGTGACGGGGGCTGGGGAATACGACGACGTTCTACCATTGGTTCAACATATCCCGTTTGTTGCGGTTCCGTTCGTCGGGGGGGGGGGGGCAACGGCGGGTAGGCCTCGTCATATCCGTAGCGGTCAGCGGGGGGCCAGCCTTCCGGTAAGTAGTACGGGTCATTCGTCGGGCCATCATAAGAGTCTCTGTAACGGCGGCCGCGCGAAGGGTCGCGAGAGACACTGCGAGAGGCTGTTTGCCTGCCTCTGCTAACACTACGACTACTAGCGTCACGGCGTTTCCGACCTATAACACCACTTTTTTGTAGTGTATCCATTACTGTGCGTACCACTGTAGCTGTAATCTCCTGTGCCATGGAGGATTGTTGTGATGACTCTAGAACATCCAGTGTCGATTGCGTATTCTGTCGAGTATCTCCTTTCCGGGCTGATGCACCCGGATGCACTACCTGGACTTTTCCAGGGTGTGCTTGGTTCGAACACACGAGGTACTGCGGTTGTGTGCCAACGTACCTCGAGAGGCGTCTGGTTGCGCCCTTCCTCGAGCTCACGGAGCTCTAGACGTAACACATGTGAAAAACTAAAACAACGGTAGCCGTATATTGAAAAAGGTGCAACATTCTCGTAGAGCTGCTGTCGATGCTATCAATAATGATTTCTTTTCACACTTCAAACACTTTTCACTATTCAATATTAGCAACAGCATTATTTTTGACAAATTTTCGCGATTTGAGCCAGTCTTTTATTGAATCTTCAGTTGTGACCATGTTCACATCATGGCGAAGTTTCTTTATTGCAACTGCGAAAAATAAAAAACAGTTTTGGTGACATGGGCAGAGTGAATATGAACATAACAATCAGAATTATAAGATACTTACGTCTTACAGTTTCCATCATAATAGTGTTTTTAAACGAATTTTTTTCCAGCACTTCTTGCCAACTATAAAAAGTACCAACATGATTGGACATTAATTTTTCCATTACTCGTTTGGCGCATTCTTTATCAGTACTTCCTTTAGCAGCTAAGCACAACCTCTTGATCTGAAAAGTATGTGAATGTTAGTAAAAAGTAGAAAATAGTAAATAATTGATCAACTTTTTTATACTTACAACGTAGTCTTTCTTTGTTTCTTCTCGATTTATTTTTTCCAAGTTACCATCCAAGGACACTATCGCTGCAAGCAACTTTAATACCACTTTGCGCTGCTTGACATTACTCTGACTTGACAACATGGAATGTACAATAGACATGTGCGAATTCCACAGATAACGACACGTCTCTATTACACTATTTTTGTACTGGAGGATATTTCGCCAAAAACCTATGTACAAAAAAGCATAATTAAGCAATTAAGAAAAAATAGAAAAGAAAGCTACTATAAATACTATATAAAATGTTAAATTCTTTTAGATATTATCTTAGTAAACGTACCTCATGAATAAGATAGTTTTAATTGCAGAGAAGACAGTCATGGCATTAGCAATACTTTTCTTGTATAAAGAGTCAGCCTCAGAATTCCCAATATACTGCTACCAGCGAGCAGATATTCAGCTGCAAGATCCTTTTCTTTGTTCTCCTTTTATATTATCACAAATTTTCTCAGCACTTAAAACTTTCAAAGCACTTAAGCTAGGTTAGATTCTTCTTTAACCTCTTAAGGGGATCCTGGAGTGACAGCCGAACTCCGTCGCGAAAGCGCCATCATTTAGATGTAACTAAATCGGTAACATAGATAACGAAGTCGGCAAATTACCGACATAGTTGATATTCTCGACATGTTGGGAAAATGTGACATTTATGACAAATGTTTCGAAATACTCTTTATTTCTCGTTCTTTTTCTTAGAAAGAAGAAAAGAAATACACAGTATTTCGAAATATTTGTAATGTCAACTGGACTGCAGCCAGCGTCCCAACATTATTTCGATAATGTGATGTGTAGTGCAGTAATGCATGCACAACAGCGTCGTAATTAGCGTTCTGTTGCAACCAAAATTTGCAATAGAAAGTAGTAAATTATGAAACGTCTCTGGTTGTAAATGCCAGCTCACGTATTATCGCATCTGACTTTATTTTTTGTAAACGGCATTAACTAACTGTCAGATCACGTATTACCGCATCTGACTATTTTTTGTAAATGCCAGCTCACGTATTACCGCATCTGGCTTTTTTGCATACACCGCGGTGTGCAATGCGGTAATGTATGCGTTATCCACGTTGTGTTGCAACGAAAATATGCAACAGGAAGTGCATATAAGTATTGAAAAAGCATAAAATAAATATAAAATATTATATATATACAGGGTGTTTCATTTTAAGTGATATGGTCGATTATCTCGCGAATCGATGATTTAATGGAAAAAGTTTCCCAACGAAAGTAGCATGGCTTGAAGGGGGACACATGATGGAAATGTGGACTTGACCTTGAGGGAACGTGCCAATGTCATATGGAGTTCAACGTTGTTTTTTTAAACGGAACTCCATACTTTTTATTGCAGATTCTGATTCTTCGTCGAAAAGTAAGTAACTTTTGTCTGAAACAGTTTTTTTTAAAACGCCCTCCTTATCCCGAAAACTTAGGTTAAACCTTTGGCAAACCAATGATAATACTCGCTTTATAACAGACACGGAAGTTTTTTTTTATTTTACTGTTTACCATCAGTATGTGCGTGCGTGTGTTTGTGTGTATGCGTGCGCGCGGTCGTGCGTATGCGTGTGTTCTACATTCAGCCAACTAAGGCAAGATCGATCACAGATCCTCAGCGCGACGTGGTGAGGGCAAGCGAAGTGGAGAGGGTACCGCGCCGGCACCTCTGCTCTGATATCTAATGGTAGTCATCGGGTACTTATCAAACAGTCCTCGTATGTTTAGACAATGCTGGAGGACATTTTGAACATCTCATGGAGTAGTTTAAAGCGGAGCAATCGGTCTTTTTCAGGGGCACAAGGTATGCAAAACCGATCAGCAACCTCCACGTGGTGCACACTGGGTAACGCTAATGCTGACGGTAAACAGTAAAATAAAAAAAAAACTTCCGTGTCTGTTATAAAGCGAGTATTATCATTGGTCCGCCAAAGGTTTAACCTAAGTTTTCGGGATAAGGAGGGCGTTTTAAAAAAAACTGTTTCAGACAAAAGTTACTTACTTTTCGACGAAGAATCAGAATCTGCAATAAAAAGTATGGAATTCCGTTTAAAAAAACAACGTTGAACTCCATATGACATTGGCACGTTCCCTCAAGGTCAAGTCCACATTTCCATCATGTGTCCCCCTTCAAGCCATGCAACTTTTGTTGGGAAAATTTTTCCATTAAATCATCGATTCGCGAGATAATCGACCATACCACTTAAAATGAAACACCCTGTATATATGATGTATAAATGTATGTGTACATATGTAATGTAACAATTACATATTCAATTGTTATATATAAAATAATATGAAAAAAAGAATGGGCCCCTCCATCGCCCATTCTCGTGAGAACGCAACCATATATTTTTTCGTCTCTCCGATTGTTCATACGAGGCGTGTGAACAGTAACGCACTTTATTTGCAAGAAGAGTTGGCGCATATTTCGCACACATCGAGCAATAAATGTCGGACTGTATTTATGTCACATGCAATACCACGTATGTGATGCTTCAAATTGTTATTTTGAGCATTATTTTCATGTGAACCGCCTCTAACGTTATTTCAGGTAGATACCAGTTCACGAGGTAAACCGTTCCTGACTAATTATTCTACATGTCAGGCTACGAGTAGATCGTTTCTTGTGTGATTTTTTTGTACATGTCAGTGCACGAATTTCCGCATCTGACTTTATTTTTTGTAAATGCCAGCCCACGAATTACCGCATCTGACTTTATTTTTCGTAAATACCAGCTCACGATTTACCGCATCTGACTTTATTTTTGTGATAAACATTTATCGTGTTGGAAATGGCGTCAATTTGTTACTTTGCAAAATAGTAACTAAATGACACCTCATGCGCTCCTATATCTTTTGAATATATTTCTTCGCATGGATTTCTTCCCAACACTATAGAAGTAGCGAAAGCGGCGGCATAAATACCACAACACGTGCTGTCCGGTTGTGTTTGCACCTTCTCAAAAATTATATCACCTACGCTTACTTGAGGAAAACGTAGACGAATATAATGTTTTTCCTGCTCCGCTAATTTCTTGTATGTACAGCGAGGTATGCTGTCATACACATGCAGTTTCGAACCGTCGAAAAAAATGCACCGCCAGTGATCGGTACAATTTCCTCCAATTATCTGTATGCTTTTGTCACTATTACTAGCGTCAATAAGCTTAGGGAACTCGAGATACTGCACGCTTTGTGTCTCGAAAGGAGACGTCTCTCTGACGACGCGTAAAAATGCATTTAATGATTCATCGTTCAATTTGCTATGCATAGGTAAAATATTCTGCTCCAGCAAAGAGAGAGCAATGATTGTGTCGTCCAGAGTTGTTTTAAATTTCTTTACATCTTCATCAGTAAAATTATGCTTTGAATGACTGATTATGATGCAATCATTATCTTGCCTTTCTAAAGTAGAAACAGCGACAGCTGTTATTGGACTCTGCTGTTCAGCAGATTCATCTGTACTGATATCTCGAGATGGACTATTTCTTTTTGTACATGCATTTTTTGCCTGTATCGCTTCAGTTATGTAGTTCGGATTTCTTATTGGCATGTGCCTATTGTGGCAACTGTCCAATATTTCCGGAAGCATGCATTCGTAATAGAAACGTGTTAGGAGAGGTAGCATTTTGTTTTTCAAAAAAACAGCGTCTCTGCTAACACGCACTATTTTGCAGCTTTTTGGCGTCCACACTGCAAAAATGCAATATTCCCGCCGTGCGATGTTCAATTGACCTTGAACCTGATAATAAAATCGGTGCTTCTGATTCATTGTATCAGGATTCTTTTTGTCAAAGACGGTTTTTAATTAAGGCAATTTCTGCAAAGCCTCTTCAGCTGTTAAATTCTCAGCTGACAAAGGACATTTGATCTCGACAAGACCATCTTCATCAATAAGACCGTCAGGAGAAGCACCCAAGCATGGATTTTCATAATCAATGAATAATCCACATGGTTTAATATCCTTCTTTAACTTTGCAGCAACCTCCTTTCTTGCAATTTCCTCCATGTCGCGTCCATATTTCATGGCAGCGGTCTCCAAGGACGGAGGAAATAAAATGGTTTTGACAGTCGCAGCGCAAGGTGTTGTTTGTCTCAAGCGACATACGATTCCAAAATTGGATGCCGTCAACATTTCACGTCTCAATGACTGCCACAATTCGCAATCACTTTGACCTCTTGTCTGGCATTCAATTTCACCACGATTATTAGTATTTTCGAGCAACTTTTCAGCATGATGTTGCTGCAATTGCTCAAAAACATGAGGTGGAAGATCTGGTTTTTGCGAGTGTGGGTCGTAATAAGAATCTGGTCCTGCATCTCGTTTAAACCTTTTTCTTCCCTGCACCTCTCTACATTCTTTATTTCTGGCAATTTTTAGTTGTCGGTTTTCTAAATCGGCGACAACAGCAGGAACATCCTTACACATGTTTTCATGAATCTGTGTAAGAACTTGTTGTGTATTATATTGCACAACACTTCCCGCAATTCGAGCGTTATAAGAACCTCGTTTGCCGAAATGTATGCATTTGCCACCAATTTCCTTGCAGATTATCGAATTAAATGACTCTGCAGGATTGTTTGTTACATTCAATAACAAACTATCGGAGCAAGTACTGAGCCACTTGACAGCACTGTAAATCTGTTGAAACAGACCGCAGTGTTTCAGAGACGGCACATAATTATTCTTATTATTGCAGAGGTCTTGGTGTACACCACGTTCTCTGCATCGCTTATGCTCACCAAAGATATGGCTAGGAATATTTAAAATGTCTTCAAGTAATTCCTTAGCCTTCATATGGTGAGCTTGTGTTTCTTGATTTCGTACAGTGGCTACTCGCAAAATTTCTTTGCGCATTGCTAAAATGTTCTGGTCCACAACATTTCGTAACTGTACAAAATCACGCTTCCTATGCATCATTGCCTTTGGCATAGTCGTTCGTGCGACAGCTTTCAGCTTTTTGCATAGGTTGCAAAGTAAATGATTGGTGCATTCTACCTTTCGCACCACTATATTCATGTCGTGGTACGGTGCATTATGCCTAATGGAATTATATACGCTGCTGTCGCCATCGGCAATCAGTGTTTTGTATATTAATCCATGTATTTCAAGGCTACTTTTAAAACCTTCCACAATGGCATCACTCTCCATTCTTGTTGAGCTTGCATTGGAGTCGAAGTTTTTGTAGCACTTGTGCTTCCGTACCTCGACACCTCGTTGCTCCGCCATGTCACATAGCACGCAATATTTGTTGCGGACACCGACGAATATTGACAATGTCAAACGTGATTACGTAAATCGGTATTCGACAATACACTGTTCGAACGTTGATCTCCATACACGACAGAGAATGTGGATACAACTAGACGGGTCATTGTTTATCGAAATTCTAACTTCCGGTCTGAAATTTTTTTTTAATGAGACATGGTATTTTTTTATTACGGATTCGGATTCTACGCGAGAAAACATGCAACTTTTGTCTGAAACATTTTTCCGAAAAATGTCATCTTATGTCCTTAAAATGATCTTCAAGATGAGTTTTGAGGACATTTTAAGGACATAAGATGACATTTTTCGGAAAAATGTTTCAGACAAAAGTTACTTACTTTTCGATGGAGAATAAGGATCTGCAATAAAAAGTTGGGGTTTCAATTTAAGAAATTGAAGGTGATCTTCGCGTGACCTTCAAACGACTATTCAAGGTCAAACCAATGGTATCATCTTATGTCCCCCTCGAAATCGTGACATGTTTGTCTGAAACATTTTTTCGTATCTCTTTTAGTGTTTTAAAAAATCGACTGTATAAATTAAAATGGGCCGCCCTGTATATATATATATATATATATGGGACGTTTCGCATCAAGCGGGCCACCTCTCCTTCCAAAAATTAACACAATGGAAAAAAACGTTTGAGGTCTCAAAATATTCGTTTACTTATGTACTTTCGAATGGAACGTGGCCTTTTGAAAAATTCAATATGGCGGCCCCACTATGGCGCCTGAACTCCGCAAAAGTCACGAATGCTCTTACAACATTTTGAATTACAATACGGAAACTTGACAAATCAGTTTGAAAATGATTCCTACGAGGTTTTCGAGATCGTTGATTACGAATCTGGAGACAGAATTACAAAATTCAAAATGGTGGATTCAAAATGGCGACCATAAGACCAATGATCCTTATGTAAGTAGTCGACAATCACTCGAATCGGCTTGAAAATGATCTCTAAGAGATTTTCGGGGTCACTGATTACGAATTTGCAGCCTAATTTTCGAAATTTAAAATGGCGAAATCAATATGGCGACTTTTAACCCAATTTACCTTCTTACTGATTATTATTGAATTTATTGAGTACGATTCTGCAGACACATGGACTCTTAATCCATAAACCATAAACACTGTAACCTTAAACCCATGAACCCTTAACTTTTAAACCCATAAATCTTAAACTTGATTGTAGAATAATGGATTCAGAGTTTATGGATTACTGGTTTATGGGTTTAGGCTTTATGAGTGTAATATGGGTTAATGTGTTTCTGGGTTTGTGGGTTAGGATTATATAATTTATTTAAGATAATGAAAATTGCATAAATGAAATATTATAAGTTATAATATGATTATATGACTTTTTCACAACAGTTTTCATAATATTCGCATAATAGGTAGAAGTAATAACTTTAATTGCATTTTTCTCAGCACGATGAAGCTCTAGACTATTTTAGTGGCCGGATTTGGAATCGATACATAAAGTATTATAATTGTTGTGTATATCGAGTCTAATACTGTATAGTGACCATTGCTTCAACGGCACCAGAGTATCGCATTACTTGCAATTGGCTGCGCCGTGCAGTCGCCGCGAGACCATCCCCACTCCATCCCTACCGCTGCTGCCGCGTGCTGCTGGTATCACTGTGGCCAAGTCAGTCTATCGCGATTGCAGCAAACTCAAGCGATTAATGAATATAATCCAAGCGGATAATCGTTGCGACCCAAGTTTTCCCTAAGGCGTTTTCACGATCCGAGTTATATTGGGACGCCATATTGAGTTTTTTAAAATACATAAAGTAGATTAATATTTTGAGACCTCAAAAGCTTCTATGCCGCAACACTATCTATTTCAATCAGTTCTTTTCAGAGCTATTTAATTAATCAATCAGTCCTTTTCAGGGATACTTTTCAAACATTTCTTTGTAGAGCTATTTGTATAAAATCTTAATTTTTTTGTGATCCTATGTTAGTTTTAGCTATTTTTATTGACAGTTTTTGATTTTTATCTTTTCCAAATATTTCTTTTTCTACCACTTGTCTTATGAAAATAACATGTCCGGAATTAAAAAAACCTTGATTTCTCCAGAAAGCAAGGTGCGATCGGATAGATGCATAAATCCTTTCAAAGGTGATGGGCATGTTGGTAACAATTTGCGGACGATTTCAAAAAACATGTTACAAAACTTTCCGGATTTACCAGAGGGTGCAAAAATTTGTGCTAAGTGTAGAATAATGTTTGACAGACAGTCAGATACACTTAATATATATATATATTTTTGGAAGGAGAGGTGGCCCGCTTGACGCGAAACGTCTCATATATATATATTCCAAAAATATATATATATATATTCATGTTTCGTGATACCGGAACCGCCCAGCGTTGAGCGCGAGACTGTGCTCTCGGAGCCCTGATGATTCCGAGCGTATGGAGGGAGAGGTAGTTGCAGGTTGAGAGACAACTCTGGTGTACTCAACGGTCAGTTTATTATCACTGCAATTTGTGCACCATGTCGAACTAGGCGCAGATCGGAGATCTTCCACACTTGCGGCGCCGGATCGGCGACGCGGCGGATATCTTGATCGCGTCGGTTTCGGCGAGCGTTCACGCGTGCACCGACACACGAGGTGGCAGTTCGTCAAAGACACAGAATAAGCGACGAAATGTGAATGTGCAGCGGCGAATCGATGACGCGCGCCTGACGAGCTTTCAGACGCGTCAAACGTCGAAATGAGAGAGCAGCTCAACAGCGAAGCGAGTTGAGAGTTGGCCGAGACTGGAATTGGTTCGATTCGTGAAAGCAGATCGATCTTTACGCGAGCGCTGACAAAGCTCTAATAATGTTCCCGAGACCTCGCTTTCCTTTGAATCCCTCAGATACTTCGATTAACACGGTGACAACAAGGCTTCGGACGTTAGGCTCTTGATCTATACGTGTCTAAAAACTCGAGTCAATGTCGCGGACAGCCAGCGGATCGGCTAGCTCCATTGTTTCGAGTCGATCGAGTTCGCGAAAATAACTTATTTGTCGCGTTCTTACATGAAAACAAGCGAGCTCGAGAACTGTCTGAAGATCTCGAATAACGACGGATTAACTTAAGATTCAATAATTGTAATTCGAAACATTCCGCCCGCCTCGGAACGCTAGTTCCGAAACATTGAAAATTGACAGAGATTATCGTATGAAAGAACGAGTGAAGAGGAAAATTGCCCGCAATTACAATAATTGTCGCCGCCCGCCCTGACCCGCTCTCTTCTTAAAACCCGTTGTAACCGTACATGATTTTACGTAGATTTTTCCGCAATCGCAAAACGAACAATAATGATGAATAATAACTATTAGAACAGCCGTGATGTAGAAAATTTAGTCGGAGGTCGCGCAGTCGACCGGAAGGATGCAGAGCTTGACTATAGGCCGCTTGTACTCCGCTGTCGCCGTTCGGACAGTAACGACACGAACTAAGCCGTCAGCACCGGGGTGACATTGAGTCACTCGGCCCAGTTCCCATTTGCATGGTGGAAGCGTGGCATTACGAATTAGTACGAGCTGACCTGATTTAATCGAGGGCTGCTCTTGACGCCACTTCTTTCGCTGTTGCAACGTGTTTAGATAATCGTTTTGTCACAGCTTCCAAAATCGCTCTGAAATTTGACTAACGACCTGCCACCGAGTCAGACGATTCTCTCGTAAGTTGATGAGCGATGGTTCTGGATGAGTAGTGATCGCAGAGCCAACTAAAAAATGACCCGGAGTTAAAAATTCGAAGTCGTCGATGGAGTCATTCAACGGCGCGATCGGACGCGAGTTTAAACACGCCTCAACCTTGTACAAAAGCGTCGTAAATTCCTCATAGGTGAGGGTGTGGCTGCCGAGTACGCGACGCAAGTGATGTTTAACACTCTTGATCTCGGCTTCCCAAAGACCTCCGAAGTGTGGAGCACTTGGAGGCACAAAGTGCCACGACACCTTGTCACTGGCCGTGCTATTTAGGAAGTCGGGATCTTGAAGAGCGTTGCGATAGGCGAGAGTCATTTCGCGATCGGCTCCGACGAATGTCGTTCCGTTATCGGAATACACGGAGTTCGGAAGGCCGCGTCGCGAGCAAAATCGGGTGAAGGCACTCAGAAACGCGGTCGTCGAGTAGTCCGAGACCAATTCCAAATGAACAGCTCGCGTTGCGAGACATATGAATAAAGCGATATAAGCTTTTCGCGTCACGATTCCTCGTCCGGCGGATGCGCGTACGTGAACCGGACCGGCATAATCTAAACCGGTATGAACGAAACACCGCGTCGGAGCCGATACTCGAACCGCCGGAAGCTCCCCCATGAGTTGCGATGGGATCACGGCGCGATTGCGGACGCACACCACGCACCGGTGAACTACAGAGCGGACCAGACTTCGAGCGCGTATGATCCAGAAGTCCTGGCGGGTTGTACCTAACGTGAGTTGCAACCCGGCGTGCAAAGCGCGACGATGCGCTTGTTCGATGATTAGACGAACCAACGGGTGCGACGCGAGTAAAATCGGATGTTGCTGCGCAAGAGGAATCGAGGCGCGACCCAGTCTCCCGCCGACGCGAAGGATTCCGTCCCGATCGAGAAACAGTCGCAGCGCGAGAATCGGACTTTTTTCGGACAGACACTGCTCCCGTTGTAACGGAGAGACCTCGGATGCGAACAGCTCGGATTGAATTTGTTTCAACCAGAACGATCTCGCTGCGGAACATTCCGAGGCCGTGAGCGCGAGACCTCGCGAAGGGTCATCTGGAAGCGGATTGCCCCGCTTGCGGCAGCGCAACAAGAATCGAAAGAGATAAGCGGTGACACGAATCAGGCGCGGTCACCCATCCTACAAGTGTTCCCCGCAGGAGGATACTTGCCCTAGTCCGCCAGTCTGCACTCGTATGACGCTGCCACAGAATCCATGTGTGTTTTTCAGTAAGTTATGCACATGATACAGTGTTACACTGCTCGACACAGAAAAAGCTAACAAGGGGAGGACCAAGGCGTGACCTCTCGGATTTCGCTCAACTTTTATTTTATTGTAGTACACCCCTCCCACTGTGATGCAACTGTTGCCAATGCGCAATAGTTTATGAGTTATAAGAATATAAAGTTTGCTACGGTCACGATATACCAAATCGGCATGGGCGTCCGCAGGGGGGGGGGGGCAAAATCGGGCATTTGCCCCCCTCTGGAATCAACAAACAATTAAAATTAACCATTTTTTCTTCCTTGAAATAAAAAAAATATGCTACTTTACAAACGCACAGCATCTACCTTGTCGCAGTGAGGAAGCTTTTATTACCAAAAGGTGTATAAATTTTAAATTATAATTTTAATTCTACAAATAACATTTTGAATCATGCCCCTCTCTAAAAAAAATCCTGCGGACGCCCATGCACGTCGGTAGAAATGATTTGCAAGTAGCGAGCGTAGCCGGCGAAGAAGACGAACTAGAATGCTGGACGTCGCTCTTTGTAATCCTGCTGTTGCCAATCTTTTTCCTTTTTTTTAAAACTATGTAATGACATGAGTTAGTAATAAGTACGTTACGCCAAATGTAATTGTTATATTAATTAATCACATATAAAAATTAGTATAAAAATACATCGTTTTGCCATTTCATAGAAAAATAAAACATTTGGAAATTGTATTGAACTTAAAAATGTAATTGTACGGTATATTTGTACGGTGTATTTCTTGAACATTATCAGTATAGTTATAAATAATATAGTTATAAATATATATACTTATAAACATATATAAGTATAAAGAAATAACATATTATGGCTGCGTTCCGATATTTGACTACCAGTACAGAAAGCTATAGTTTATGTCACGTATACTATAGATTTTCAGTACTGGCAGTAATATCGGAACACAGCCTATAATGTATTACTCATCGCTTTCGGTTTGTATTTTTCTACATACATACACAAATATTATACCGATGACGAAAGCGATGATTAATATGATATGTTCTTTATTTAGACTTCTTTATGTTTATAAGTATATATTTATAATTATATTATTTATAACCTTATGTTATCTACAATTAAACTGATAATTCATAATGTTCAAGAAACAAAGATAATTACAGTTTGTATATTCAATACAATTTGCAAATGTTTTACTTTTCCATTAAATGGCAAAACGATATATTTTTATAATAATTTGTATAATATGTGATCAATTAATATAACAATTACATTTGGCGTAACGTATTTATTGAAAACTCATTTCATTGCATAGTTAAAAAACAAATTTGCAACAGCAGGATTCCAACGAGCGACGTCCAGCATTCTAGTCCGGCGCCTTCTTCGCCGATTACGCTCGCTATTTGCAAGTTGTTTCTACCGACTTGGTATTTGTAGAACGTAGCAAACTTTAAACTCCTATCTAGTAAACTGTTGCGCATTAGCAAGAGTTGTATGACAATTTGTTAGAAGGGGTGGATTATACTTTATTAAAAGTTGAACGAATACAAGCGTGTAAAATGTTACAATGTTACAAATATTTTAAGAAATCTTATTATTTAGTATTTAAATGGCGGTTCCAACCTTTGTATAATAAAAATGAGGAACCGTAATACATGTGTATGAAGTTAGCATATCAATTGTCAGCATATCAAAAAAAAGTGAAGTTTTCTTTGCATACAACCGAGTTCTATAGTTCCTGATAAATTTTAACAATAGTTCTGGTCATTTAACATAAATAACGAAAATTGAAAAATGATATGCTAACTTCCCGCGAAGTTAGCATATCATATCATTTTTTAAAAATTTACTCCATTGAATGTTATAGCTTTCGACGAGTTCTATAGTTCTATAACATAGTTCCGACCGTATACTACCTTTAAATAATTATTTTCTTTGAAAAACATGTATTTTTGAATATAGAAATGATATGTTAGCCGTATTTCAAGAGTTCTATTTATTATGAAATAGTTCTCGTATAGTTCTGGGCACGTACATTGTATTTCCAAAGAATTCTGACGAAAAAAATAATTAGAAAAGTTTTTAAAGGATTAGTGTATCCGAAAAGCATGTAATTTTTAACATAGAGGTGATATGCTGGCTGTATTTCGAGAGTTCAACGTATTATAAAATAATTCTCATATAGTTCTGGGCACGTACATTGTCTTTCCAAAGAGTTCTGATGACGGAAAAAAATTAAAACTTTTTTAAACAAATATTTTATTCGAAAAACACAAAAATTTTCTAATTCTTACCGTCTTTAGAACTCTTTGTAAAGGCAATATATGTATATGTCCAGGACTATACGAGACATATTTTATAATAAGTTGAACTCTCGAAATACGGCCAGCATATCACCTCTCTGTTAAAAATTACATGTTTTTCGGATACACTAATTCTTTAAAAAATTTCGAATTATTTTTTTCGTCAGAACTTTGGAAATACAATGTACGTGCCCAGAACTATACGAGAACTATTTTATAATAAATAGAACTCTTAAAATACGGCCAGCATATCATTTCTATATTCAAAAATACATGTTTTTCAAAGGAAATAATTATTTAGAGGTAGTCTACGGTCGGAACTATGTTATAGAACTATAGAACTCGTCGAAAACTATAACATTCAATGAAGTAAATTTTAAAAAATAATATGATATGCTAACTTCGCGAGAAGTTAGCATATCATTTTTCAATTTCCGTTATTTATGTTAAATGACCAGAACTATTGTTAAAATTTATTAGGAACTATAGACCTCGATTGTATGCAAAGAGAACTTCCCTTTTTTGATATGCTGACAATTGATATGCTAACTTCATACACATCCGTAATACAATTACTCTAATGAAATTTTTGGAATCGTAGTACTCTGTACTGAAGTTTTCATAACTGAAAGCCACACTTCACCGTGCCAAGAAACATTTTAAGCAGTGTAATAGCGCAATTTTTCGTGTTCTTGCTGGAAAACAGCGTTCATTATGCAATACAGTTACGACTTTACACGAGCGTTACTTCTGCACAGGAATTTACTCGAATTTATCGAGTAATTAGTATATAATTAATCATATTAACATCATAATATCATACAATTATAATAATAATTAGCAAATCGACGTTCAAACAATCATTCAGATTGCTTATTGTTATAGAGTAATTTCATTGCAAAGGTGTACGAGCGAGCGAAATAGATAACGCGATACCGCGTACGTCTCACCTATATGAGGTGCGAGCGTGGTGAGTGCGTTTCTTTGTATGCGTCACACGTACATTGGGACAACGGTCGCCTAATGCGTTCTCTCTCTGCTCTACGGCTGGCGTAGAAGATGGAAGATTGCCGGAACGTGTTGCGTGTTGCGCGAGCGTCTGTTTGTGAAAAATGAAAATCGGCAAGGTATCGAATTACACGATAGGCGAACTCGTCGAGGCAGTCGTCCTCAGCATTGTCTGCAGAGCAGCCGCGATGCCAAGACGTAAGTATTAATTTTGTGATTTATCAAACTGTAAATTGCAATGAACATAGATATAAACAACTTATGAACTGTATTTGTATTACGGTGTAGAAATTAAAATAATCAATTATATCAATTGAGGAATATGTTAATTGATACAATTGATGTAAATCTTTTTGTGTCCTTTCTTTATTTGTATACAGTACTATATGTAAAAATAAATTTTATATGTTACAGCTAAAAGCGAAGGAAGCGTGCCGAATCGGCGTCGAAGCGAAACGACGACGACGACGTTAGAGACGATGACGAGGGAGACAACGGCGAGGAAACCGAGGACGGCGACAAACCCCTCGACTACGACGGCGACGAACCGCCCGACGACGACGGCGATTAACCGCACGACGACGACAGCGACGAACCCTTCGACGGCGACGGTGGCGAACCCTTCGACGACGACGGCGACGAACCCCTCGACGACGACGGCGACGAACCCTTCGACGACGACGGTGACGAACCCTTCGACGACGGCGGCGACGAACCCCTCGACGATGACGGCGACGAATCCTTCGACGATGACGGCGACGAACTCCGTGACGACAACGGCGACGACGACAACTGCGACGGCGATGATGACCGACAGCGTTCAAAAAGTAAGTTTTAATTCAATAAATCTGTACTTGTGTGACGTTGGCACCCGATTTTTATGAAATTAATTTTTGTATACGACAAATGGTAGCATTTCGGTTGTACTTGTTTGTAGTGACAATAAGATCGTTTGTAGTTTTTTCCATTAAAAAAGAACAGAAATTTAATAAAATTACTTTTACCCGGAATTTAGATATCTTACATCCACTTGCGTAGTTTGTATCAGAATCGTTAGTATTTGTGTTGTTTGCAGTGGTTTTTGTTTCGCTCGTAGTCGAACCATTCAAGTTATAAACATTTTAAAATATTTTGACATGCTAAAGATAAGACTCCATAGATACGTTCAGCACTTTGCCAATTGTCGAGATATCTCAAATCCGCTTGGGTTCTCTTTAGAATCGTTTGTTGTTTGTAATGATTTTCCGTTTGCTTGTAGTTGAATGGTTTAAAAGTTATAACGTATTTGCAATAAAGAACTTTTCAATTTTATAGATATCTAGAAACAGTTTGCGCATATGTTTTAGATACGTGTGTTGTATGTATTTATAGATTCACTTATTCAATAATAACTGTTTCGAGATATCTATACCATTGAAAAGGTCTTAATTTATTGCAAATACGTTGTAACTTTTAAATCATTGAACTACAATGAAAAAGAAAATCATTACAAACAACTACAAACGATTCTAAAGAGAACCTAAGGGAGATATCTCGACAATTGGCAAAGTTAGCATGTTGAAATTTTTAAAAATGTTTATAACTTTTGAATGGTTCGACTATGAACGAAACGAAAGCCATTGCAAACAGTTATAAACGATTCAGAAACAAACAACGCAAGTGGATTTAAGATATCTCAATTACGGGTAAAAGTAATAATTTATTTTTGTTCTTTTTTAATGGCAAAAAATACGAACGATATTATTGTGACTACAAAGAACTACAACCGAAATGCTACCATTTGCCGCATAAAAAAATTAATTTGGTAAAAGTCGAGTGCTAACTTCATAAAGGTTAAATCAGTAATAAAATTATAGACTTATACTAAGACTTAGACTTAGTATAAGTCTATGAATGAAATATATTGTACGATTATAATAAACATGTAGTTATACATAGATATATGTAAGTACGTGTGCAATGAATGTGAATTTGTGTGTGTAAAATACATATTAGCACACAAATACACATACATACATATATAATATGCACACACGCGCGCGCGCGTATGCTGTGCTTATATACATATATGCTAAAAAAATATTTCTTTCTGTTTCAGCGTATTAACAATGCGGTGAGCCGTGCGCTCCAGAAAGAGAGACAAAAGCTGGCGCGCAAAAACTTTGCTGCCGCTCGGAGATTTGGGCCGGCGGCAGCAGCACCAGGATACGTACCGGCTCAAGTATCACCGCCGGGCTACGGGCTGCCTCCAGCACCAGCGCCAGGATACGTGCTGCTTGCAGCACCAGCGCCGGGATACGTGCTGGCTCCAGCACCAGCGCCGGGATACGTGCTGGCTCAGCCATACAGTGGCTAGAAAGTCTCCCTCTATATTTTTTATGTATATTTATATATATATATATGATATATATAAAAAAATTAAAAAAATTATAATGAAATTATAACGAGCACCCTTTTTTAGTTCTCTCCCCTCCTCTCTCTCCCTCACACACACACACACACACACACACACACACTCTCTCTCTCTCTCTCTCTCTCTCACACACACACACACACACACACTCTCTCTCTCTCTCTCTCTCTCTCTCTACGAATCTTACTTTATATAACTTTGTTGTATTTCTCAGTTGTTATATATAAACTGCTATTTACGTGAGTGTACATAATTTTGAAAGTTATTAATATTTGCGCGCGCGCGTGTGTGTGTATGTGAGTGTGTATTTCACATGAACATAGAAACATAAAAATATATAGCGAATAAGTATATATTATATTATATTATATGAATATTATATTACATGTAATTATATGTATACAAATAATAAGATTTTTCAAACTTATGTACTCAGGTAAACAGAATTTTATATAAAAACTGAGAAATACAAAAAAAGTTATATAAAGTAAGATTCGTAGAGAGAGAACACTGAACACCTAACGAAATATGGCAGGAGCGGAAGAAAGTGAGCAAGCGATTAGACAGAGAGCGTACGACAAGGAATACGTTCCATTTGCCGCTTCGAAGGACGCAGATTACAACGCCATCTGTGGCACCATCGTTCAACTAATCTTGTGCTCTTGGCCACGATTGCACAGGTCCACATGTTCTCAAAAGTTTATTGCAACTTATCTTTTTTATTACACTTCTAAGGGCTCGTTTCAAAGCTTCCTTATATTCTTTCCTTCTGTCTTCTTTGTACTTAGGTCTCATTTTGTACGAACAAACTGCACAACTTCTGTATTAAACACATTATTGTACGAAGTCGGTAATAAAACTGTAATTCTCGAAAATTTTTTCCGTTTTTGACATTAAGTCTAGTCAAGTACAATGCATTTCTGTATCTATTGTAATTGTGGAAAAGGATTTTTTGTTCTATGAATCCAAAAAGAAATGCAGTTGCAATAAAGTTCCATGGTAAAATTGACGACTCCAGGATCCCCTTAACTGTAAAATGGTTGCGTTCAAGAGACACAGACGATCAGTGAGTTGTACATGATTACTGGTCTTTACTATTAGATTTCTAAATCTAGATCAATAATACGTTGACGAATTGCTTAACCGTTGTGTCTCCTGAACGCAGCCAATGTGAATCCTCCGTTGGCAGCGATTTATATCCGCCGATATGGTGTTTATAATGGCTACGTTCAGGAAACGCAACGGTTGAATAATTCGTCAACGTAAATGATCTAGATTTAGAGATTTAACAGTAAAGAGTAATAATCACGAACTGTTCACTGATCGTTTGTCTTCTTAGCGCGGCCATATTGCGTTCGATGTCTGATATCCCATGTTCAATAGAAAGTTTTTTTAAAAAATAAAAGTTAGAGTATTTGGGAATCTGGGATAAATATATTTTTATATTTAATATCGAAATATCGTACCTGTTGTATCCACCGAACGCAATGTGCGAATTCTTTATAAAATTTAGATCCGAACGCTTCCCAAACGTACAGGTAACGTTTTTGGACTTAGCGCGCCATCACACGGAATACTCTCATCGTTAGAGAAACAAACCATTCAGGAACGAAATGAACGGATAACGTTTCTCAAACGTTTACATAACGTTTTTATGTTCGTGGGGATACCCTTAAAATTTCAAGTCGATAGGTGCAGTGGTTCGGACTGCACGTTGATGAGTCAGTGAGTGAGTGAGTGGTATTTGGCTTATATATATAGATTTACAGGAGCTATTACTAAAGTAGGAAATATACACATTCTTACGTCTTGTGTAATTGTTGAGGAATTATTAAATTCCGTACAAATCTGCTGCTACGCACTTTCCTTCTTGCGCAGAGTACTGCTGTTACTTTTCTTGCTCTCTATTACGTGTTTATATTTTTCTAAAATTACCAAGAAAACATTTTTCTCGGTCGGCGTATAATGTTTGCTTCTGCTCGCCATTGCACATTTGTCGGTTTCTCGTTTCCTTTCGTACTGTTACGTCCAGAGCTCCGTGAGCTCGAGGGAAGGGCGTAACACACGCCTCTCGAGTTCTGAGACACTCGGTCTCAAAACTTGAGTCGAGCGGACTGCGAGTTCCGACTGTAGGGTCAACGACCAAGGTCGATTTTATCCTTAACTTGGAACAAGTTTGCTCGTTGGTCCCTTTTTAGGTAAGAGAACTGAATCTCTTTTACCTGGGATAGGACCTGTACGATCTGTTGTGGGAAGGGGATTGGGTAAAAGTTAAGAATAGGGGACTCACCTCCAACGACCTTGACCTTGACATATGTTGTCAAGGTTACCCTTCTAAGTAATGTAAAAAAGATTTTAACCGTCGCTCGTTGTTTATTAAAAAGTTATTAACAAAAGAAGTTTAATGATTTTGCACGAATTTGCAGTTGTCCACGCGAAGCAAGTACTTGACTTAGACATATAGCCATTGACAAAAGTATTAGGCACCCTTCTTATTTAACTATTCCTTTTAATTTATAAGGAAATAAATAACACTATCTTTATAAATCTTAACATTTATTTCTTTAAACAATCATACAAACTAATATTTTGTTGGTCCACCATTGTGTTTTATAACTTCTGTTATCCTCTCAGGTCAGTTATGCACTAGTCGCTTGCATATATAAGGTGATCTTCTCCCATTCTTCAAGGACCGTTTTCTTGAGTTCAGTAATAGAATTGCACTTCCGATTACAGATATGTTTTTTACACGTAATAATCACGTCCGTATTCATCAAAGTCAAAATACGAACTGAAGAATTTTCAGTGTAGTATTGTTATTCCCATAAGAAAGATATTGAATTTTGTACCTCAATCGTTGGAACCATTCACAAGGTCGATAGAATGAAAACAACATATAAACATAAAGTTACACTCATTCAGTTCCGAAATACGTGGAGAAACAAGGTGCCTAATAATTTTGTCAATGGCTGTATAACTACGTTGGCTTCATTGTCTCTTTCATAATGTGATCGTTGACGGTTTTTTCTTACTTGTAGTGTACCAAATTGTCTTGCTCGTGATATAATCCGTAATATTGAACGGGCACTATGTCTGTGTCGATCTGGATATCGTTCATTTAACACTCTTGCAGTTTCAGCTGCATTTTTTCCACATTCACCAAAAGTTATCAAAATGTCTACAATTTGTGAATTATTGTAATTAGCCATTACGTTTAGTGCTACGACTAATCTCATACTATGGCTGCGTTCGCTTTGGCACTCACAACGTTTGTAAGCATCACTTGTCCTTACAATCTTCGTAATAATAACATTATGATAGCAGTTTCCAAAGAAAACACAGCTCATAAACATAGACCTAGACATACTGAGAGCCAAAGCAAACGACAGACGGATATACAGATCATACATTTGAATTTTATTTTATCATGTATTTTTGGCCTTGATTGACCTTGAATGATTTTATGTAATGTATCATTAAATTTATATTAAAAAGGGCTACTATCCTATAAAATAAAAAATACAGCATCCCATTAAAAAAAAGAAGTTGACTTTGAAATGTCCTCAACGCCTCCACTCATAAAATAATCGTATCCGTTATATGGTGTCCCCCTTTGTACTGAACATATCGGTATAAACTCTTTTTTCATATGTCTTCAAATTTCACTAATAATTAAATCGGTCACTTTATACGAATCACCCTGTATATAAAGGGTGAGTCATTTTAACGTATCACCCCTAAAAACTTATTTGTTTTTAATTTGAGAACAAAATGTTTCAGACAACAGTTGTATGGCTTCGAGGGGGCAAGATGATGATATTATCAATTTAATTGTAGATGGCGCCACTTAAGAGATTTAATCATGGCGGCCATTTTTTTAAATGGAAGACAATTTTTCTCTCGAAGTAAAAGTTGTAGCTGACAATAAGTCGAATACAACGGTTTCTTGTTTTTTGCAATTGGACTATTTTTCAGTGAGTTACAGCGTTTTGAAGTTTATAGCGTCTCTCCATGATCCGTGATAATGAGAAATAGGGAGATCCATTTTACAAAAAAAAGTTAACCTTCACATAACCTTGACAGGTGCACCCGTTCTATCTACTATCCTACTTTTAGCGCTACCCAGGAACAACGGCGTGGACGTAGTAGGTTTCTGTCCCCTTCGGGGTGCTTGATTAACGCGAGTCCCCTAGCCTATCGCGATAGGGGTGCTTGATTAACGCGAGTTCCCTAGCCTCTCGCGATTCGGGGTGCTTGATTAACGCGAGTCCCCTAGCTTCTCGCGATTCGGGGTGCTTGATTAACGCGAGTCCTCTAACCTCTCGCGATTCGGGGTGCTTGATTAACGTGAGTCCCCTTGCCTCTCACGCCCACGCAAAGTCTTATTGCAAATGTTCAAATACACCTCCATTTTTATCGATACATTGTATCACGCGTAATCGAAAATTGTTTTCAACTCTTTGCAGTGTACCGTCAGTGATACCTTGGAAAGCGCGTTTAATTCGCAGTTTCATGTCTGCCATAGTTGTTGGTTGTGTCGCAAACACCTTTTCCTTGACATAACCCCACAGGAAAAAGTCCATAGGCGTGAGATCAGGAGATCTTGCTGGCCACTCATGGGTTCGACTACCCATTCCAATCCACTTTCAATGGAATTTTTCGTTGAGGTATGTGGTGATCAAGCGACTCCTATGGGCAGGAGCACCATCTTGCTGCCACCACATCCTACGACGAGTGCAGAGATCTACATCTTCGAGGAGGTTTGGCAACTCATTTTGCATAAATCGTAAATAGGTTTCCCTATTTAAATGGCCTTCGAAAAAGTGAGGACCAATTACATGGGTTCCAATAATGCCACCCCAAACATTAATCGACCATAGGTGCTGGTATTTCACGCTCCGCTGCCATTGTGGATTGTTATTAGACCAATAATGGCAGTTGTGTCGGTTCAGTCCTCCTCGGTTGGTAAATGTTGCTTCATCTGTAAACAGGACGTGCATGAAACAATATGGGTCTCTCCGATATTGATTTCTAGCCCAGTTGCAAAATTGAAGCCTACGATTAAAGTCTCCAGTTTGGAGCTGCTGTGTCAAAACAATGTGGTAGGGGTGGAATTTTACAAATCTCAATACTCGACTTACTGTCTTTTGTGGGAGACCATGCTCGTTTTCAATATTCCTTGTCGAGATGTTGGGGTTTAGTTCAACTGCTGCCAGCGTCACCAGAATGTTATTTTCTTTTGGGCCAGTCTTTCTCCTGTTACGTTTTAAATGACCCTGTTGAACACGGCGAAGCAATAATTTCATAGTCTTGCGCGTCGAGTGTCGTCTGTCGAGAAACCTAGCGGCATACGTCCTTTGCGCTGCTTTCAAGTTGTCATTGCACAACCCGACTATTTTTATCATATCGACTATTTCCGCTGGGCTATAATCCCCCATAATTAATAATCGAATGAATAACCGACAATTTCATTGGGAGTGTAATCAGCCATCTCAAAACCTGTCTCACCAAGAAGTGATGAGAAGCCGAATGCGGGCCACTAAAGTACGCAAGGTACGGACCATGGAGAGACGCTATAAATTTCAAAACGCTGTAACTCACTGAAAAATGGACCCATTGCAAAAAACAAAAAACCGTTGTATTCGACTTATTGTCAGCTACAACTTTTACTTCGAGAGAAAAATCGTCTTCCATTTAAAAAAATGGCCACCATGATTAAATCTCTTAAGTGCCGCCATCTACAATTAATTTGATAATATCATCATCTTGTCCCCTCTAAGCCACACAACTTTTGTCTGAAACATTTTGTTCTCAAATTAAAAACAAATAAGTTTTTAGGGGTGGTACATTAAAATGACTCACCCTGTATATATGAAAGAATGAAACAACCATAAAAACATGCATAAAAATGAAAATCCGCTAAAAAGCCATTATAATACGTTTTAATACTGTAATTGTAGTAATTTTTGGATATTTCATAACGTTAGCTATTAGACATACTATGTACATATAAATAATTTAGGGCGTCCTTATAACAATATATTTTATGTACACTGCTACATTAAGGAGATCAATTAAATATAGGAGCAAATTAAATTTTTTGAATATAATAAAATTTTGTTATAAACAAACAAATTTTATAATATAACAATCACATTTATGATATATTTAATTATACGATTATATAGTCATCTGCGAGTATAACAAAAATGCATAGAACATTTGAGTGCATTTGCTATGAAAAAACCACAGGTTATTGTTTATAATAATTGAAGGAATAAGGTTAGATGAATAAAAAGTATATAATAATGGTCCATGGACCATATCGAAGGACCGTAGGAATTTGGAATTTTAAAATTGTAGAAATTTTTATTTGTTAACTAAGCAATGAAAATCTTAACCGTTGGGAAATAATTTTTTATAATTATATAGTGATATTGTGGGTAATAAGAGGAACTCAACGGTACCATCAAATTTATGAAAAACTCATTAATTTAGAAATGACCAACAACTCTCGTTGAGCACCATTTTTCGCCAGTCTGATGGTACCTGTGGAAAAATTGTCGTTTTAACATTATTACTTTACGTGATATTGGAAAAATTGAAAAGTCACTATTCGTTAAACAAATATACATTATTTTTTAATACGTTTGGTGTAGAAGATTTTAATAAATTATCAGTAGTTTAGAAGTTATATGGATATAAACAAATTAAGTTAAAATCAATTAATTAATTAATAATTAACTATGAATAACGAAAAACCAATTGCGAAAAACATAGATCATTTAATAAAAGCATTTGATTATTACATTATTAGTTATTAGCTCGCTGTGGCATTATGGTTCATTATTCATTTAATAAGAGTAATTATTTAAATATACCATCATTAATATTCATATAACATTTAGTTAATCAGTTAAAATATATGAATGATTATTAATCGTAGAATAAAGAACATTATAATAGTGCGTTAAATTGTAAACTTAGGCATTTAGTTATTTTATATGAACCACATAGCGTTTACAACATTTCGTACGCTTTGTAATGTTTCAAACACTTTAAAGCGGTTAAGGGACTTCATACGCTTTGTAACATTAAGTTGCTAATTTGTGAAGTAAGAAACAATTATAATGCATTAAATTGCAATGCTATTAATTATTTTAATATTACTTGTATTGAATTATTAATTCCTTATTTTATTTAATGGAAGATATTATAATGACTAGCATTAATATAACAACTAATCAATAGGTTAAGGTATATGAATAATTATTATTAATAAGAAACGTTACAGTAGTGCGTTAAACTATGAGTGTTTACGAGAAATCGAGTATGAGTTAGTTCCACTAGGGCCGAAAAGTGTAATAGGCACAACCATCTAGTATGTTCATGGTTCAAGACAACTCAACGCTGTCCGATATATCGAGCAGGGTTGGTAAAGTTAGCTTGGCGGATAACGTGCATGAATCAGGTAATTTTGTTTCAAGAAATATTATTTATTACTCAGTTTAATCTCATAAAGTCACTCTTTATGAAGTACTGTTACACACAAGATGCTCTTAAATAAATAAAACGTATATTTGCATTGAATCTAAATGTAAATGAAACTAAATTTAATCTACTATAAAGGTAAAACTAATGTTTAAAAGATAAAAGTGTTCTTCAATATTACAAATTGATATAATAATTGCAATACAACTATTGCTTCTAGCTTAATACTTTCATATTTTCAGACAGAAATGGATCTGCAAGAAATCCTGAATTTATTTTTTGATCCATCAGATGAGGATGATGTTATCGAAAATCCCCCTGAACGGGAACTTCATCTTAAAATTCCAGGGTTTTTTGAAACTGTTGTGGTGATGTATACTTTAACAGGTAAGACGTAAAAGTTTTATTATATATTATTGTTGTAATTATGTATAAGTTTCTTATTATATACATTATAATGCATCAATGTCATTGTATTAGATTTCACGTCGCACTTTCGACTAGAAAAGTATACTTATGAAAAATTAGTCCAAGAGCTTGGATCTCGGTTGTACACTGAGCGTGGTGCTGCACACATGTCTCCTGAGAAACAAATAGCTCTTACTTTATGGTTCCTTGGGAATCAAGAAGTTTACAGGTGCGTGTATTGTATTGCCGTACAAAACTTGTTTGATAAAGTACATTAGTAGAAAGAATATGCGGGTTCTAACCCAGGGACTCCGAGGGGGGTGAGGGGCGCGAGGGTATAGCGTCACGCGGGGGGGGAGGTCGCCGGAGGGCGAGGTATAGCGTTATGGGGGGGGGGGTATGGGTCCTTTCAAGTGTCCTCTGCGGTCGAGGGTGTTTATGTAAACATATCTAGGAACGAACCATGGTATGCGGTATGTTTATATCTTATTATATTTTCTAGCGCCGATACCCGGCTGCTATCAATGAGATGTTTATGTAAACATATATCTAGGAACCGTGGGATTGTTTTATAGATAAAAATTTATTTTCGAGCGCCGATATCCGGCTGCAGGGTGGAAAGAGACGGAGATATGGTACCGATATCATATAATCAAACGGAAAAAAGGTTTAGCATCACAGTTGGTTGCGAGTGCTCCAGAAAAGAGTTTCCTGAAAATCTTCAGTGTGAAAAGTTCTGTGCAACAACATGGAGCAAAGTGAACGCGACCTGTTGGAGGAAGCCAACAATGTCACCTTCTTAGGCGAATATTTCGCGTGGGTGCAACGATGTGACAAGTATATTGAACAATCGGAAGGACAAAGTCGTGCTAAGCGTCCGCGGCTATCTATCGGCAATAGACAATCGTTAGTGGCTCGAATCGCGCGGCTTGAGGGAGTGAAGAAGCGTTTGAAAGGCGCTTTATACATTTTGGTGGTGATTACGCCGAACAGCCTTCCAGCGTGAAACTCTCTTGGAGAGAGATTGAGACTGCGTTGATCAGGGATTGCCGTGAATGTCAGCGCTCGCGACGAACGAATCAGTGAGAGGCGGAAGTTTGCTGAATCGCGCGATAAACGCGCTTCCTTTCGAGCTGCACATTCCCGGCAATCCCTGATCAACGGTGCCGGACCGTCGATGTGCGTTTGTTGCCACGGTTGATTGTAATGTTCGCGACAACGGCGGTAAGTCTGCACATCCGAATCCGCCTTTATATGTTCCGGGAGCCTGTTCCACACGTGTTCGATATAGTTCCCGCACACTTGCAACAGAACTACCTTTGGCACAAATTGTAACTGCTCAGCGGTTAAATCGAGTATATCGGAAGGACTCGTCAGCGTGACAAACATTTTGATACTGCGCGATTCGCGGTTTCACGCGCCTATAAATAGGCGACTCCACTCCTCCTCTACCTAGAAGTGAGAAAAATGCGATTCGTGCAGCAACCATTGACGATACGGGTTACGAACTGCGACGACAGATTACGACAGATGGGGGATAATGAGGCGATACGCAAACATGGCCCGATGCTGCCGACCACTGTACGCGCGATCATCTGCGGCCCCTCGAACTGCGGTAAAACCAACGTTCTGATAAGCCTGCTGGAGAGTCCGCACGGTGTACGTTTCGAGAACGTGTACGTGTACTCGAAGTCGTTGCAGCAGCCGAAATATCAGTACTTGGAAACTCTGTTGTCGTCGATAGATGAAATCGGTTACTTTACGTTCTCCAATAACAGTGACGTCATTCCACCGAGCGAGGCGCGTCCAAACTCGATCTTCGTCTTTGATGACGTGGCGTGCGATAAGCAGGATACGGTGAGAGAATACTTTGCGATGGGGCGACACTCGAACGTCGACTGTTTCTATCTCTGTCAGACGTACGCGAGAATACCGAAACATCTTATACGCGACAACGCGAACCTGCTGATCCTGTTCAAACAGGATGGTACCAACCTGAAACACGTGTACAACGATCACGTGAATACCGATATGACGTACGATGATTTCTGTGCGTTGTGTCGCAGTTGTTGGCAACGCAAGTACGGTTTCGTAGTGATAGACAAGGACAGCCCGCTCGCTAATGGTCGATACAGAAACGGATTTAACGTGTTTGCGATACCGCGGAGCGGTTAGTCGTTGATCGACAACATGGCTGGGAGCAATGATATTCGTGAGCGTGAAAAGATCGCGAGGGCGATTGAGAAAACGAGCGAATCGATCGGCAAGAAACATCGTGCTTTGAAGACCGATATGATCGATGATGATATCGCGGTGAGGAGACATTTTGGGCCAATCATTGAACCGCTGCAAAAGATCGTTGACAACTCGAGCACACGCGCGGTGAAGGACGAGTCGGACGTAGGGATTGAAGCACCCCGAAGCGCGAGCCGTACGTAGAGCTCGCAGTACCACGCGCCCCGAAGTTCGAGAAGAAGAATGTGATAAGGAGTAGGGTAAAGAGGAAACGAACGGACGGCTCGCCGGATCGCGAATCATACGAATCGAAACGGCGTCGAATCGGATCGAGCGATGCACCGGATGCGCCATTGATAACCTTTACGCCACGTACCGTAGAGCTTGCAGTACCATGCACCCTGAAGACATACAGAAAACGAGGGAACAGCTCACCGGATCGCGAATCATACGAATCGAAACGGCGTCGAATCGGATCGAGCGATGACGCAGGGATTGAAGTACCACGCACCCTGAAGATAAAGAGGAAACGAATGGACGACTCGCCGGATCGCGAATCATACACATTGAAACGGCGTCGAATCGGAGCCGTACAACCGTCTCTTCCAACCGAGAACGTTTTCGAAACCATGGACGATTCGTTGCGGACTCAATTGGGCCCGTTGGGCCAACGGTACGTCGGGGCTGTTATAAGCCGTGACGATGAGATAGATCGTGTGTTCGGCGTTTATATCGATCAGAATGGGCTGATGTTCGGTAATGAACGATTCGCGATAGACCACGAAGATAACATACTTATCGACGATGTGCGACACAAAGGT